>NC_142478.1:66675219-66980844 GCF_049115385.1 Moschus berezovskii
TGAACACTGTTGGAATAGTCTGAAGCCTCTTAAGTGGGTGCTATGGGATTCTGACTGAATGTCAGCCGCGGGGTCAAAGGTATGTCCTCATACTTCTACTAGGATGAGGGCGACTGCTCCGCTCCTGTTGGGTCAAGGGTGTGTCTTATTACTTCCGCTGCTGCCGCCACTGCTCCTGTTAACGCTGCCGCCGCCGCGGTTACTGCTAGCAGTACCATCACTGTCATCAGCTCATAGTTTAGGGTTCAAGGTCAGGATCTAGAACTGTAGCCCATGTAATCCCGGGAAGTCCAGTTCACCGCTCGAAACCTCAGTTTCTGCATCTGTAAAATGGGAGAGGAACACCTCTCCCTTGCAGGATTATACAAGGTGATGTGTGTGAAGTGCCTGCCACGGAAAGATGTTAGGTAAATAGTATTTATTGATATTTTTATTTATTATGACGTTGTCGCCTGCCAGGGGTTCCTGAGGGGCAGCTGGCCCCCTAATGCAGTTAAACCCTAGCATGTTCACTTACTCCTTGTTTTGAAAGATAACGGCAGGGCACAGAGCGACACATCAACAGGAACACCCCAGAAAAAGGCAATCTGGCTGTGATTCCTTGCTCTGCCCTAATTGGCCGTGTGATCTGGGTCTCAGTTTCCCCCTCTATAAACTCAGGAGATTGGACAGTTCCAAGTGCCCTCCTAGCTCTGTCGATCTACAGTGGACTGTCACTGCAACAGTCCCTGGTTTGTATTCATAATTCCAGGGAAATCTTTCCATCCAGAAGTGGGCATATGGGTTTCTCCTTGTGACATCTAATGGGACCGCATGTGCGGAGTACTTTGCGCAGCGCCTGGCACCTAGAAGGTGCTTGATAAAGGGCAGTTATGATGATGAACACTTAATCAGCTCTCCGCCTAGCCCCGAGAGGTGTCTGGAAGGCGAGTCATTCAGCTCCTGTTTGCTGAGCACTTTTTGTATGTGTGCCCCAAGTTAGATAAGCCTGCACCCTCCAAGGGGCTCATGGTCCAAGGCAAGAGATTTAGATGGGGTGGGGGAGGACAGGGAAAGCCTTTCTGAGGAGGTGACGCTTGAGCTGAGATCTGAAGGGAGAGAAAGAGCAGACCATGAAAAGAAGCTGGCTATAGCTGGTCTTTTCACTGGGAAAAACCCTGATGCTGGGAAAGACTGAGGGCAGGAGGAGAAGGGGGTGACAGAGGGTGAGATGGTTGGATGGCATCACCGACTTAATGGCCATGACTTTTGAGCAAACCCCGGAGATGGTGAGAGACAGGGAAGCCTGGCATGCTGCAGTCCATGGGGTCGCAAAGAGTTTGACACGACTTAGCGACTGAACAACAGCAGCTGGTGCAAAGGCCCTGAGGCAGAAAAGAGAGCACTGTGTTCTTATAACAGAGAGAGAGACCAAAGTGTCTGGAGCCTGATAATCGAGGCCAGTGAGGGGGGAAACCTAGCAATGCCGAGGTCAGTGTGACTTTGGTTTTTGTTTCAGAACAAAGGAAATCATAAGCCTCTGTGAGTAGAGGGTGACAAAGCCAGTTCTCACCTTAAAAAGCTGTTAGCCAGGATCCTTCCCTCGTCCCACCCTCTGCCTCTTCCTGGTTTGGAAGGTTGAGCCTTCATCACCTATGTGCCAGGGGTCCAGGTCCCAGACCTCTGCGAAAGTCCTGGGCCTCACAGGAAAGTGTTCAGGCCCCTTCACAATTTCAGTCACCACTCCAAGGGCCTCCCAGGATCCCCCATGGCCCACCCAAGGACCCCATATGGGAAGGTTGGAATTATTCAGATCCGCTGGCACCAAGGTCCCCTGCCCCGCCCCCTCTAGGCCCCAGCTCCAGATGAAGCTAACTTTGAAATGCCCATGGTCAGCTGTGGCCGGGCGACCGCACCCACAGGCCACCAGGCCTGCTGCCCAGCAGACTGGAATCAGCCAGAGGCTGAGAGCGGAGAGTGGCTGTGTCCATGGCAACGGGTGTTGAGGGGAAGGGCTTCTTCGCCACCTGGCCTCAGGTTTCTGCCCCAGGGAGAATTCCAGAAGAGCCCCATTGACGGTCCCTGGCAGGGCGAGGCCTCTGGTCCTTGGGACAAAGCCAGCTCTTTGTAGGCCTAGACAGACAAGCCAGCTGATTGTCCCCAGTCTCTGGGTATCCTGTCTCCGCGGCTTCCGGGTGAAATGTGGGGGATGATTCATAGGGGGCCTTCTCCCCTCTGGGACCGGCTCCCAGAGGAAGACCATCAGACCCCACATCCTCCCGGCTGTGACCTGGGGAGGTTCCCTCACCTCTCTGAGTGCCTTCCTCTCTTGTAGCTGAAGGGGGCTCAGTGAGGATCAAGCCTTATGAAACGGCCGGCACACAGCAGGTGCTGCATAAACTCACCCTTCTTTCTCCTTATCACTTGAACCCATCTGTCCCTGGCACTCAGAGAAAGAGCTAAAAAGCCAATCAGAATTGCTCATCCCCACAACTCCATGCTCCACAGTCTCACCTCGGTGTACGCAAGCAGGGCTTCCCACGTCAGAGGTGAGGGGACGGAGGTCCAGCGGGCAGTGTGGCTGCTAGAGGGACTTGAGAGTGGGTGTTTGAATTCAGACAGTCCTGTTTCAAATCCTGACTGCATCACCAGCAGGTGCCTCTGGCAGAGGGCTTTTCACTGTGTTGAGCCTCAGTTTGTCCATCTGCAAAAAGGGCTGGAAAAGACCCACGCCTCTGATGGTTGTAGGGAGGAGGGGATGAAATGGCCCAGGTCTGCAGGTGGTGGTTTTTGGCTGCACCCCTGAATCTGAGAACCACTTCAAGCCCCCAGGAACCTAAACACCAACTCTTGGCCTATACTGAGTTCTGGAGCCGTGAGAACACAAGCTGAGCTAAAGAGGTGCCTAAGGGGAGAGAAGGAGGGGAGAGGCAGAGACAGAGCCACATGGGGTGTGGGGAGGGAAAGGAAAAATGTTTCTGCCTCGGGGTGTCGGAGGGAGCCACTCTCTGCCAGGGAGGCATGTTGTCTGCTGGACTCAGTAGTTCTCATCTGTAAAATGGAGACACTGATGCCAGCCTCACCAGATTACTGGGAAGGAAGATACATAAGGGGGAGTGCCGGGTAACCATGGGAGCGCTCTGAGGGGGATGCTAGTCTTGGTGAGGACCCCATGGTGCCCCCCCAGGACTATCTACTGAGCGTTGCTCTGTCCCGGCATTGCCTGGCCCTCACGAGCATCATCACGTTTAACCTTCCCAGCCGTGTGAGGTAGGTTACTGTCCCCACGGTATAGATGAAGGAGTGAAGCTCAGAGAAGCAGGGGTACCTGCCCGTGGTTACACAGCTTCAAAATACAGTACAGCCCCACCCAGATCCTCCGGATCTTTTGACTTCAGAGAGCACGTTCTTTTTTTTTTTTTAATCTCTTGTAACAGCTGTATTCTAAAGGAGATCAATCCTGGGTGTTCATTGGAAGGACTGATGCTAAAGCTGAAACTCCAATAGTTTGGCCACCTCATGCGACGAGTTGACTCACTGGAAAAGAGTCTGATGCTGGGAGGGATTGGGGGTGGGAGGAGACGGGGACGACAGAGAGTGAGATGGCTGGATGGCATCACCAACTCGATGGACATGAGTTTGAGTGAACTCCGGGAGTTGGTGATGGACAGGGAGGCCTGGTGTGCTGTGATTCATGGGGTCGCAAAGAGTTGGACATGACTGAGCGACTGAACTGAACTGAACAGCTGTATTGAAACACAGTTTGCAAACTATGCAGTGTATTATTCAGTGGTTTTTATATATTCACAGATAGATGCAATTCTTACCACAGCAATTTTAGTACATTCTCATCATCCTAAAAAAAAAAAACAACAACCCATACCCTTTAACCATTACCCCTCCAAGCCTCTCCAGCCCTTTGCAAACACTAGTCTAAGTTCTGTCTCAGTGGATTTGCCTCTCCTGGACATTTCGTGTAGAGGGAATCATAGGATACATGGCCTTTGATGTCTGACTTTTTAAACTCAGCATAATGTTTTCAGGGTGTTTTTTTTCACTCAGCATAATGTTCATCCACATTGTAGCATATATCTTTGTTCTTTTCTCTTTTTTTGCCTCACTGTATGGCATGTGTGCATGCGTGCTCAATCACTTTGTGTCCAACTCTTTGCAACCCTGTGGACTGTAGCTTACCAGGGATTCTCCAGGCAAGAATACTGGAGTGGGCTGCCAAGCCCTCCTCCAGGAGATCTCCTTGACCCAGGGATGGAACCTGTGACTCCTGCGTCTCCTGCATTGCAGGCAGGTTCTTTACCCACTGAGCCACTTGGGAAGCCCGCTGTGTGGCATGCTGTTGCTGCTGCTGCTAAGTCACTTCAGTCGTGTCCGACTCTGTGTGACCCCATAGACGGAAGCCCACCAGGCTCCCCCTTCCCTGGGATTCTCCAGGCAAGAACAGTGGAGTGGGTTGCCATTTCCTTTTCCAATGTGTGAAAGTGAAAAGTGAAAGTAAAGTCGCTCAGTCGTGTCCGACCCTTAGCGACCCCACGGACTGCAGCCTACCAGGCTCCTCCATCCATGGGATTTTCTAGGCAAGAGTACTGGAGTGGCTTGCCATTGTGGCATGCAGGATGCTAATTCCCTGACCCGGGATTGAACCCAGACTCCCTGCTGTGGAAGCTTGGAGTCCTAACCACTGGACCACCAGGCAATGACTTCATTCTTTTTATTGTTGCATAATATTCAACAGTATAGATGTACCACATTTCATTTATCTGCTCATCATTTGATTGTTTCAGTTTTGGCTAGTATGAGTGATGTGTGAACATTTGTATACAAGTTTTTTGTGTTCATCTGTTTTCATTTCTTTTGGCTGTCTCCCACAGAGTGGAATTGCTGGGTCATATATGGGTAACTCTATATTTAACTTTTTGAGGAACTGCCAGATTTTTCCACAGTGATTGCACCATTTTGTATTCCCACCAGCCATGTATGAGGGTCCCAGCTTCTCTACTTCTTTGCTAAAATATGTTATGATCTGCCTTTTTGAGACTGTATTCTCATTGACTCTGCTGTACTACAGAGTCTGCCAGGTTTGGGTTCAAATGCAACCAGCTGTAGTCTGTCAGGCACATGGGCTCTCTGTGTCCTTTCATAGGAAATGACATAAGAATCTCAATTTTACAACCAACAAGAACCTACTGTACAGCGCAGGGAACTCTGCTCAATGTTATGTGGCAGCCTGGATGCAAGGGGAATTCGGGGGAGACTGGATACATGTATGTGTATGTCTGAGTCCCTTCACTGTCCACCTGAAACTATCACAACATTGTCAGTCAGCTATACCCCAATACAAAATAAAAAGTTAAAGAAAAGAAGAATCCCTCCTTGCTGGCTGTCAGGAGGTGAACTGCAGAATCAGGGCTATGCTAACTGTACAGTGAAGTACACATGTCTGTCTTGTTTTTATAATCCAGGGCAGGTGCAGTCAGTATAAATTTCCTGAGATGCAACCCACCCGGCACTGATTCTGGCATACAGCAGGCACTTGCTAAGTGCAGACCCTTGGTGCTTCCCAGGAACCTCCCTTAGTGGAAGTGGCTGAGCCCCCTGCCCGCCCGGGAACTCTGAGAGCCGTGTGGGACACGGCACTGGGCCACCCTGCAGTGTCTACAGGACTCTCCATCTGCTTTAATGGCTTTGAAATCTTTTCCTTCCCTAGGAGGAAAAGTTCTTTCTGTCGAGAATCTCTCATCCAGCGACAAAAACAGTGACCGCCACTGCCATCATATCCTAGCAGTGGCTCTTGTTCATATTTAGTCAAACCAGTGAGCATTTGCTGGGTGCCCTGAGCACCCTACTTTCTCTTCCTACTCCCTTTTTCCCTGCAAGGCAAGCCCTAAGGCTTTCAATCAGCCAGTACTTTCCCCCCAATTTTTCTTTTATTGTGGTAAAACACACATAATGGAATTTGCTTTCGTAAGCCATTTGTACGTACAGTTCGGTGACGTGAAGATCATTCATACTGTTGTACCAGCATCACTGTTGCAGGAAGGCGGGACCCCTTCCAGGGCCCGAGGGTGGGCTCTCGTCTAGCACTCAGAAGTGAATTGTCCGAGGAGACACACGTGCTGATGAAGCAAGAGACGTTATTGTGGAGGGGGGCCCGGGCGGAGAGCAGCAGGGTAAGGGAACCCGGGAGGACTGCTCTGCCCTGCGGCTCGCAGTCTCGGGCTTTATGGTGTTGGGGTTAGCTTCCAGGTTGTCTTTGGCCAATCATTGTGACGCAGGGCCCTTCCTGGTGGTGCATGCAGAGCTTAGCTAGGATGGATTCCAGTGAGAAGGATTCTGGGAGGTCGGCAGGACAGATGGGCTGGAGTCTCCGCTCTCCTTTTGACCTTTCCTGAATTCTTCTGGTTGGTGGTGGCTTGTCAGTTCCGTGTTCCTTACCAGGACCTCCTGTTGTAAGGTAACTCACGCAGGTGGTTACCTCAGCGCCTAGCAGTTTCAGCCAGTGGTTCCCCTAACATCACCACCATCCATCTCCGGAACGCATGTCTTCTTGCAAAACTGAAAGTCTGTACCCATTAAACTCCCACCCCCTCCAGCTCAACCATCCAGTATTTTAAAATCACCTACTAAGTGCCAGGGGCTGGTCCAGCAAACAAGGCAGACACAGTCCTTGCTCGTGGGAACTGACACCCATTGTTCAGATGAGAACACCAAGGCACTGAGAGGGACAGGCTCTTGCTCACGGCCCCCACCTCCTCAGTGGCAAAGCAGAGTTCAAACTCACAGTGGGCACAGGGGCCAAGATCCAGCCTCCTGGCCCAAGATGAGTCACTTGCTTGTATGGGGCCTCAGTGGGCCAGTCTGTGAAATGGGGGTCAGGAGAGAGTAGGGTTAGCCATACTGAAGCTGAGGGCTCCTGCCTCTTCCCCCTCACTCCGGAGAAGAGCGAACATCATCCCTGACCCTGTCTCCTCCAGTCCCCTCCAGCACCCTCCTGAGCCCGCCAGGCTCCTCTGTCCATGGAATTCTCCAGGCAAGAACACTGGAGTGGGTACACATGCCCTTCTCCAGGGGATCTTCCTGGCCCAGGCATTGAACCCAGGTCTCCTGCATTGCAGGCAGATTCTTTACCATCTGAGCCACCAGGGAAGCCCCCAGCATCCTCCAGCACCCTCCTACTGAATTATCCTTGGTTTTTGTTTTTGTTTTTATTTGGCTGTGCCAGGTCTCAGCTGTGGCATGTGGGATCTAGTTCCCCGACCAGGGATTGAACCCGGCTCCCCTGCTTTGGGAACGCAGAGGCTTAGCTCCCGGACCACTAGGGAAGCCCCTTTTCCTTTCTTTAAAGAAGAGGCTTTCTCCAGAAATGGGCTCCAGACTAGATATGCCCAGGACTCGTCTGAGTCCCACCCTGACCCACCCCCAGCCCGGACGGCCCGGACGGCCCCAAACAGAAGGGCTTTTCCTCCTCGGGGGGTATAAGGGGCCGTCTGTTTGCATTAGTCACTGCCAGGTAACTGCCTGTCTGCTCTGTTTAAGGTCCTGGAAACCCAGAGAAGAAACGCCTACGGTTCCTTCCAAGCCCCCGTCTCCCATCTGTAAAACGGGCACAGCAGTCCCCGCCTCACAACCTGCAGAAGGTTTACTTGACACCCTCCACCCCCACCCCCACCTCTTGCTCAGTGAGTTCATTATTAAGGTTTCTTTTTTTTTTCCAAAAATAATTTTTTTTTCTAAATTTAATAAATGGTACAAAGCACAATGCCATAAACATTAACAGTTAAACTATCACCAAATGAAAAAAATACTATAGAATACACAGTTGCAAAAAGCTACATTAAGTTATTTTACAACTGCAAAAAAAAAAAAAAAGCTACATTAAGTTATTTTACCCAATGCCTTTGGTAATTGTTACAGACTGGCAGTTTACATTTTATTTTTTGTTTGTTTTGGCTGCGAGGCATGCAGGATTTTAGTTCCCTGACCAGGGCCTTCCCACGTGCCACTAGTGGTAAAGAACCCACCTGCCAATGCAGGAGACATGAGACTCGGGTTCAATCCTGGGTTGGGAAGATCCCTTGGAGGAGTAAATGGCAACCCACTGCAGTATTCTTGTCTGGAGAACTCCATGGACAGAGGAGCTGGTCAGGCTACAGTCCATGGGGTCTCAGAGTCACACCTGACTGAAGCACGAATGCTTGACCAGGGACCGAACCCATGCCCCTGCAGTGGAAGCACAGCGTCTTAACCACTGGACCGCCAGGGACGTCCTCGACCTGTGGTTTGAACACAGCACTTCCATTAAAGTTCTCTCTCCAGCAATTCTCAAATTCCACTTTCTGGCTGCTGAACCAGTGCACCCTGGCAGCTATTTCTGCCTGCAGGTTGTTGAGGAAGGACCCACCCCACCGTCTTCCCAATGTGGGCGTCAGCTGAGTTTAGAGAAAAGAATAACAATAAAAAGGGTTAAGGCTGTTCTTCGGCCTCTGCATGGACCTGGTGCCCTCAGCCTCCTCACTGTGATGCGAGGGGAAACTGAGGCACACAGTAGGGACTGGCTGCTCAGCTGGTGAGTCACAGAGCCAGGGCCTGGGCTCCGGGAGTCTGGCTGCAGGATTCGAGCCAGTCCTGGCAGAAGTGAGCTGCCTGTCCATGAGGGTATTCAAGTGTCTGGGGTAGAAGGTGGGACTGCGCGGTGGGGCTCACCTTCTCCATAAAAGAACACTGATCGGTGGCCTACTCAGGGCCAGGCTCTGTGCTCGGCGCTGGGCAAAGAGGTGAAGTTCAAAGGCGCTCGCCTTGGTTTAGTCCTGGACAGCACTGTCTGTAACACAGGTGCCTCCCCTGCTGGACGTCTGGAGCTACCCAAAGGCCGGGCCCTAGCGCACACCTGTCTCTGAATTGACAGCTGAATGAGCGGAATCGTGGAGGAATCGGCGACAAGCCCATTAACAGATGGGGAAGCAGTCCCGGGCTGACGAATTCAGGAGCCGATGGTCTCAGGATTCCAGCCAGAGGCCCCCCACGGCCCCCGCGAAGCGCCTGCCCTTGTACCTGGGGTGATGACGCCCGTTTTCCAGGTGAGGAGACTGAGGCCCCGCCTCTGCGCCCCCCGCCCTTCCCGGAGAGGCGCGGGTCCGGCCGCGGGGTAGGCTCGGCGCCCGCCCCCGGGGCGGGCGGCGTGGGCGGGGTGCAGCCCGGGGGCGGCGCGCGCGGTGGAACCTGAGCCCGGGAGGAGGGACGCGGCGGCTGCGGGCGGGCGCGGGGCGGGCTGCCGGGATTCAGGAAGCGCCGCGCTCCCGGCCGCCGGCGCCCGCCGAGCCCTCTCGTAGGTGAGTAGGGTCTGGGCCTTTGAGGGGGGAACCCCCGCGAGGGACGGCACAGCCAAGGACCTCGCGCGCCCCCGGGTACGTCTTGGAGGCTGCCCAGTGCCAGCCGGGGGCGCGGGATCCGGAAGGGGGTCGTCCCTTGGGCCGAGCACCACCTCTCTGGGCTTCCCTTTCCCTACCTGCGAAGTGGGCGCTAACCTCGGCTCCCGGTTCCCGGGAATGCAGGCCTGGGGGAGGGAGGTACCCGCTCCCCCGGAGATCCAAGCCCAGGAACCAAACACAGGAGGCCCTGCAGTCCACCTCGTGGCCACCTCCTTTTTGGGAGGCTTGGAAGAGGGAGTTGGGTGCCTGGGGATTTGCCTTCAACCTCCGGGAGGGGTTGGGAGTCTGCAGCTTCCAAAGATCACTTCTTCCTCACGGAGCCCCAGAGAGAGGGCTCTTCGCCCAGGAGGCAGGAAGATCTCTTAATCTCCCCTCCAGCTCTTCGAGGACACCCTGGGAGGTCTCTGAGAACTGGGAGAGACCGCCTACCCTCCCACATGCCTGGCGGTTTCCAACCATGGACACCCCTGCCTGGCCCAGCACCAGACGGTTTCCTCCATCCGTTCTCCCCATTTTGCAGATGAGGAAACTGAGGCCCAGGTCAGGGATGTAGCCAAGTGGAATTTAAAGCCAGGGCTGTCCAGCTCCAACGTCCTGTCTGCACGGAGCCCAGGGGCTGTCGTGGAAGTTGCCAAGGAGGGGGTGGATTTATGGCTGCCGAGTGTAGAACCAAGGACTTCTGCTGGGGGGTAGAGGTGGGACGTGATCTCGGACACTGAGACCCTCTGGATGGTTTGAGCTTTGCCCCTTTATCATAGCGGCAAGGATGGGGTCACTGGGTGAGGAGGTGGCCTCTTAAGAGAGGTCAGGTACAAGGGTCAAGCCCGGATCGTCTGTGAGGTTAAAAGTGGGGCCTGTGTGGGTCTGAACCCTCACTTTGCCACCTACTACTGTGTGATCTTGGGCTACTTCTTTAGCTGTCTGAAATGGGGGTGGGTTGAGGGTGCCCCTGGGCTGAAGCGAGGACAGCTGACCTGTGAGGGGCCCCACACTGCCTGGAGCCCCAGCCTAAGGATATGATGTTTGCGCTGGTGGTTGTTGCCCCCAACATCTTCTTAACGGAGGGGGTGAAATGTGAAGTGTGAAAGTCATTCAATTGCATCTGACTCTTTGGGACCCTATAGACTGTAGCTCGCCAGCCTCTGTCCATGGAATTCTCCAGGCTGGAATGCTGGAGTGGGTGGCCATCCCCTTTGTCAAGGGATCTTCCCAACCCAGGGATCGAACCCAGGTCTCCCGAATCACAGGCGAATTCTTTACCAGTTGAGCCACCAGGGAAGCCCAATGGAGGGGGTGAGAAAAGGTAATTGGCCATTTCCACATTTGTCTAGATCATTCTGTTTCAACAGTGGTGGGAGCCAGAAAGGCCGGGGACCCCTTTCCCCACTTTTATTGGTAAACCAGAGCGGGGAGGGGCTCCTAAGACAAACGACAAATGACAGTCCTGGGCCGGTCAGGTTCACACTTGTATTAATAGAAGCAGGGTGGGGTCATTTCCAAGTGGAGTTTCCCCGGGTTTAGAGAATGGGCGCCTGAGGAAGGAGTGTGTGAGGGACGAGCGAAGACGCCTCGAGTCCCCAAGCGAAATCCAGACCAGACGCCTTCTATCCCCGCGGGGACTGGGGACTCCCCTCCCACCTCATCAGCTGTGCAGGTGTGAGCTGGGCCTCAGCCATTTCCTCCTCTGCCCATCAAAACCCTCTTGCAAAGCCGCCCTGGACCAGCCCTCGACTGGGCTCTGACGCATTGGACCCTCGCCTAGCCCCAGCCCGGGTGGGGGGGGGTGTGAACTGGGTGGCCCAAGAGAGCCAGTGGGATGGGAGGGAGGGCTGCCTCCTCCCCGAAGCTGCCTCCCTGACCCTGGCATTGCCTGCAGGCAGCACCCACACCAGCCCTGAGAGCACCCAGCCAGGGAACGTGTGTGCCCCGGATGGCTGGGGCTCAGGGGAGCATGCTGTGGGTGGGATTGTGACGATTGGGTACCTAGAAGGGCTTGATCAAGACAGCCTTGGAGGCTCACCTGGAGGAGTAAATGCAGACGCTGGGGGAAAGCGTATTCAAGTAAAGACCTGACTTCTACTTGTCACCAGGTGGTGAAACTAGCAGAGCTGAGACGTTGTCCCATTTGTCTGGAGTGTGACATAAACAGGAAGGACAAGGGATCAGACAGGCAGAGGGCTGGGTCAAACCCAGAAGCCCTGCAAGTCCAGCCTGGGAGGGCCACGCGGATGTGTGGTCTGGAAAGGCCCGTGGAGTCGGGGCTGGGTGGGGAGTCTGGTCTCCAGGCGGGGACGTCATCCAGTCAGAGGTGTGAAGCCCCAGGTAGGGGCTGGCACCCCCGGTAGGCAGCTTGAAGAACTGGGAGGGAAAGCACTATGCAAGACTTGATCTCAGGGCACCCGGCACGTGGTGCGCAATAAACCCCAGTTGCACGGTTGAGTGCCCGAACACAGCGTTTTGAGAGGGCCAGAGTCCTTCATGTGTCCCTGGAGGAGGCCACGTGGAGAGTGGGCAGCTCTACACCTCCCAGGCCCTCAACCTGCTGTGTGCCTCAGTTTCCCCATTTGATTCTAGGAGAAACACGCCAGGCCCCTCCCCAGTTCACGGGGGAACCCAAGGACCAGCTCCTCCTGACTCACGCAGGATCTGGGGAGCCAAGGGAACATTTCCTGCCAGCAGGCCCTCTGGAATGCTCCATGTTGCCAGGTTGGGGTGGAATTCACCTGTTAAAGATTAATTCAGACCTCTCAAGATGCCTGTGGTCCTGGGACCCACAGCTGCCGCTCTGAACTCTGGGTGCAAAGTTCTGTCTGGCTTCAGCCAAGCGTAGGCTGTGTTAGCGATCATTATGATGATAGCGAGCATTTACTGAGCACTTACTGTGTGCCAGACACTGAGCCCAAGACTCAGTACATTTGGATGAGAAGCTGGGATGGTACCCATTTTTGAGAGGGAGGAATTGAGGTCAGGATGGTGAAGTTGCTGTCCCAGCTGAGAAGGGCCAGAAGTAAGATCTGAACTCCATTTATCTGACTGTAAATCCGTGCCTGGGAATTTCCGTGGTGGTCTAGTGGCTGAGACTCCACACTCCCAATGCAGGGAGCCCAGGTTCGATTCTGGTCAGGGAACTAAATCCCGCGTGCTGCCACTAGACACAGTGCAGCCAAATCAATAAAAGTAGATGCATATAAAATCCACACCCCTTAACCTCCAAGGTGGCCTGTCCCCATTTGTCTAGCTCTGGGGTCGTGGGAAGATAGTCTGCAGTTTAGAGGTAAGAACCTGAATTGTTTAGACAGGCCCGGACTTAACTCCTATGCCTGCTGCCCTCTCCCCAGGGGAGCTCAGGCCTGTCACTGCATCTTTGAGTTTCAGTTTCCTCATCTGTCAAATGGGGTTGTCAGTCCCCTCTCTGCACGGGCAGTCCAAAGCACACAGAGGGGGTTCCGAGCACCGTCGGTGTCCTCATCCTGTCCCCCAGCCTGTTCCAGGGTGAGTTTTCCCCCAGCTCATCCCTCCGAGAGCCCCTTGTGCCAGGAAGGTGGGAGGAAGGAAGCAGGGGCAAAGCTGGACTTGCACTTGGACAAGAGATGCTGCCTTTGCAGCTCGGAAATACTTACAGGCCTTGACTGAGCGCCAGGAGCTGTCAAAGTTTCCTACTTTCGTGATTTAGTGCTTACATACAGGGCTGGAACCTGGCTACCTGGTTCACACCCCAAGTCTCAAGAAGTTCCCTCACTCCTGGGGCCTCAGTTTCCTCACCTGTAAATTGGGATGGTGACTGTGCAGGCCTTGTTGGGGTGGTCGTGGACAGTCTCCAGAGCAGCAGACTGTTCAGTGTGTAACCAGTGTCTATTGTCTGACGGCCTATTGCCTTGATAGGGTCACAGCATCACCCCCACTGGGGTTAGGCAGGGCAGGAATGCTGGGTCCCATTTTACAGCAGAGGAAACCGAGGCTCAGAGAGAGGAGTAATTTGCCAATGGATGCCCTGCTGGCTTATGGAAGAGCTGGACCTGAAAGGCAGGTCCCAGTGACCCAGTGGCTGGCTCAGCTTCCTTCCCAGAAAGCCACTGGGACTGTCCGCTCTTGGAGTCTGACCCACTTCCATTCACATCCCAGCTCGGCCACTCGCTGCTGTGTGACATCAGGAAGTGGCTTAACCTCTCTGTTCCTGGGGCTGCCACCCCCGGGGTTTGCAGGAGGTCACAGCAAACCAGTTGAGGGGGATTTGGATCCTTCTGGCTGCCCACTCCTGCCCTGGCCTGAGCTCCCCCTGCCTCAGGTGTCCTGGGGTTCCCTTGAGCTGTCACCCTGGCCGAGCAGGAATGAGGAAGGGAGGCCAGGCCCTCGCTTTCACTGTGACTCCGATTTCCTTCCCACCCCTGGGCCCCATCCTGGTCATCGGCTTGCCCCTTCTGGCCTTCCGGCTGTGTGGCCTCAGGCCGGTCAGGCCATCTCTCTGAGCCAGTTTCCTCACCAATGACAGTCACAGACGGCACACCAGGGGCATCGAGGCCTCCCAGGTCTGCTCCAGATGAGATCAGCGGGCGGGAAAGGCTCGGGAAGGAGGCGGTGGCGTGGGGGCAGACAGGAGGGCCATTGACCGAATGGGAGTACGCTTATTTTTCTTTGGGTGGTGAGTAACGGCCATCCCTCCTGCCCCCGCCCTGCCCACCCGCGGCACAAAGAGCTCCTCAGTCTCACCGGATGCCAGTTTTCCCCGAGGGTGGAGTGGCCTGGCTTCCACCCGACTGACCAGGAAGGCTGACCACCTTCTGGGACAGTTTGTCAAGGGTGTGTATGGAGTGGGCACTTCCAGTGCATGTCCCCGATGGGCGCCCCCAGGTTTGGGGAGACCCCGGCGGCCAAGGGGCCCACAGATCTTGGACAGGGACCAGCTGGCCTGGTTCACTCCTGTCCCTGTGCCCCTTGGCAGAGAGGAGGGACTCAGGAATACCAGTGGACGGGGCAGACGGATGAAGCAAGGAAGGACTGAGTGACTCAACAGACAGATCAGCCATGTGGGGGCATCAGGAAAGCCCACCTGCTCAGATTCAAGCAGGGACTCGGGCAAGAGTCCTGGCCTGCCTGAGCCTCAGTCTCCTCATCTGCAGAATGGACACATGGTAGCTGTTGCCGTCACAGGAGGATGTTGAACGTCGTAGGTCAGAGAGCCCAGCGCGCAGCAGCTGATTAGTACATTATCTGTTCAAGGATGGGAAGGAGGGGTTGTCCAGCTGGTTAGTCGGGCAGAGGTGCAGCTGGGGAGATCCGTCTGTCCTGTGGAGCAGGACCGCGATTCCTTTCATTTGCATCTCTGCGTTCATCCATTCGGCCATTCATTCAGCAAGTATGTCTTGGGCAGCCGCGACGTGCCAGGCCCTGTTCTAGGCCCTGGGAACTCAGGGGTGACTGCAACAGAAGAGGCCCCCGCCTCCAGGAGCTGGCGTCCAAGTTCCCATCATCCGGGACAGCGTTTTATGAGCCTCCCTCTTGACACCCACAGTCCCAGGCAACCCAGCGGTGGGTGCTGTGACTAGCTCCCTCTTAGAAGTGAGGGGACTTCCCTTCTGGTCCAGTGGCTAAGACTCTGCCCTTCCAATCCTGGGGCGTCATGGATTCAATCCCTGGTTGGGGAACTAAGATTCCCACATGCTGTGCTGTGCAGCCAAAAAAAAAAAAGATTAGAAATAAGGAAACTGATGCTCAGAGAGGTGACATAATCTGCCTGGGGTCACACAGCTACTAAGCGGCAAAGGCACAGTGGAAACTACAAGTCTGTTCTGGCCTACCCCATGACTTCCAAGGGGCGTGGCGTTTAGAAAGGTGACCCCAAGGAGAGGGCTTCGTACACTCTAAAGGCATGAACTCAGATGGGCTTAAGAGCAGGTGGTTGGAATTCCAACCACATTCCCTTCCTGTTGAGTTGTGACCTCAGCTGGGTCTCCTGGTCTCTCTGAGCCTCAGTTTGCTCATCTGTGAAATGGGGGGAGAGGTCAGTGCAAGCATGCTCAGCACACGATGGGTGTTGGATAAGTGTCCCTGGCTCCTGCCTGGCCCATTCATTCCATGGGTGTCTGCTCTCTTCTCTGACTTTTGCCCGTGGGTGTGAGATGGAAGGGTGGGTGTCGGTCTGCATGGGTGGGTGTCCTGCCTCCTTGGGGCCTCAGTCTCCCAGCTGGGTAATGGGGCAGTGATGCAGGAGAGATGGAGACGAGGAGGGGAGAAAAGGCTTTCAGAAGGCGAGGTCTCCGAGCAGAATCACGAGATTTGGCCTTGGACCTGGGATGTCTGGGTCCCAGCACGGCCTCCGCCCTGCCCTCTCAGGGCTTTGTCTCCCTAGCTGTTAATTGAAGGAATATTAACAGTGAAAAGGCAGCTGCCACTGTTAACACTTACCACGCACCAGGCACTGGCTTAAACTCGTGAATTATCAATTCAACCCATTACCTTCCATGATCATTCGGTCTTCATGGCAGCCTTTTGGTGTAAGAGCTCTCATTTTATTTTTTCATTCAAAGCATGAATGTAGAGTCCAACCAGTAACTCTAAAGCAAATATGTGAGTTTATCCTTCCCACGTGGCAGTGATTATTTCCCCCATTTTACAGATGAGGAAACTGAGGCCCAGAGAGAAGTGACTTGCTCCCGGCCGCCCTGTCAGGAAGTGGCAGGTGGGGAAGAGAACATGGGCGGGGTGGTTTCTAAGGCTGCAGAATCCTCCCTGGGCCGGGGGTGGGGGGGTGTAGTCTCGGTGGCTGTGACTGTCCCCTGGTAGAGGGGCTGGGCTAGAGAGAAGAGGCTTCCAGCTTCCTGGGCCGGGTAGCATCGCGCTCTGAGCAGGGCTGAGTTAGAGGGATGGGAGGGCGAGGCCTCGGGAGAAGGGACCGGAGCCTCCTGGGGCAGGGCCTTCATGGCCTCGAGCCCGCACTGCGCATCAGTCCCCGTGCTGTCCCCTCTGTGAGCGTCTAGGCTCACGACGTCTCCTTGTCACAACAAGGAGACAGGCTGGGGAGGGGACGTGACTTTCCCGAGGCCATCAAGCTGCAGAGGGCTACTGATGTAACTCACACGCAACTCACCCTTCCAGTGGTGCAACTTGGTGGTTTTGTAGAATGTTCAGGGTTATAGAGACATCACCCCTGTCCAACCCCAGTACATTTTCACCACCCCCAAAGTGAACCCCATCCCCGTTAGCAGTCACTGTCCCCCCTCCACTCCCCCCAGCTCCTGGCAGCCACCCCTGTGCTTCTTTTCTATGGACGTGCCTGTTCTGGACATTTCATGTACGTGGGATCCTATCATAGATCACCTTCTGTCTTGCTCGGAGCGTGCTCTTAACCTATTCAGCCGCACCGCCTACCGGCTTCCCACCCTGGAGCCGGGGACCTTGGAAGCCAATGGGCGGCCTTGAGAGTTCGGAGGTATCCTTGTGTGTCCTGTGGGAATCCCTCCGGCCAAGGACTTGCAGGATGACCAAGTGAGGTCGTGGTCACATCAGCCTTGCCCTCTGTGGGGCCTGGTGAGTCACCCCAGCCCTGCCCCTCCTGGGTGGGGGGGACCTGACGGGACACTGGGGCTCTGTCCACCCTGGACAAGCAACCACTGTGCAGCAGACAGGAAGCAGGCAGGGCCGAGACCTGCTGCGTAAATACGGGCTGGCTGGGGAAGGTGCCCGGCGTGGCGTGATGCCCCCTGCTGCTGCCGCCCACTGGGCCTGGGGGAGCCTCGGGCAGCCTGGCCAGGGAGCCAAGCTCCCAGTGGCGGCTGCTCTGAGGTGGTTGCCAGCATCCCAGGCTCTGGGCCCAACTGCTTGGCCCTCCCTGGCTGTCACACCTTCCTTGATCCTCAGTTTGTCTGTTTATCCATCTTCTGATAAAGATACGACAGTGACACTGATGATGCCGACAACAGCCATCTTCTACTGGGTGTGTACTCCTTGCCTTCCCTGGTAGTTCAGCTGGGAAAGAATCCACCTGTCCTGGGTCGGGAAGATCCCCTGGAGAAAGGATAGGCTACCCACTCCTGTATTCCTGGGCTTCCCTGGTGGCTCAGACGGTTCAAGAATCTGCCTGTAATGTGGGAGACCTGGGTTTGATCCCTGGGTGGGGAAGATCCCCTGGAGGAGGACGTGGCAACCCACTCCGGTATTCTTGCCTGGAGAATCCCCGCGGACAGAGGAGCCTGGTGGGCTGCAGTCCGTGGGGTCGCCGAGAGTCGGACACGACTGAGCACAGCACAGCGCTCCCTGCCTAGTGCTGAGCTTAGTGCTTTACACGCCATCTTCTCTGACCCTCTCAGCCACCCCAGGGCAGGTGCTGCGACATCACCATTTACAGGTGAGAAAACAGAGGCACAGGAAGGCCGGGGGGCTCGCCCAGGGCCACACAGCCGGTGAGTGAGCAGTCTGCCTCTGGGGCCCATGGTTCCCACCGCCCACCCTGAAGCGCTCTCCCTCCACCGCCATCACCCATCCTTTTCTTCTCAGTTCCCCTGGTCCTGGTGAAGTATTCACTGAGGGGACTTCCCTGGTGATCCAGTGATCAGGGCTGCACGCTTGCAGTGTGCGGGCGTGGGTTTGATCCCTGGTTAGGGAACTAAGATCCCACATGCCCCACGGCGTGGCTCAAATAAAAAACTAATAAAGTATACACTGACGGCGCAGGTCCTGGGGCCGTGTGGGTCCTAGACCTGCTTCCACATCTAAGGAGCTGGGCAGCCCTGTAAGAGCGACTCTACCTCTCGGAGCCTCCGTTTCCTTACCTGGCAGGTGGGGGGTTGGATAGAGCTGGCGTTTTCCCTCTCAGGGCCAGCAGGCCTTGGGATCTGTCCTCCTAGGCCCTTCCCCAGCCACGCCATCCCTCTAGGACTGATCTAGAATGATAGGCTAGTCCAGGTTACTGCAGGAAGTGGGGGACCCCGCAGCGGGGCAGAGAGCCCCAGGATGCAGGGCGGAGTCTGTCTAGGAGCCCAGAACCCCCGCCTGACCTGCCTGCCTCCCCCACCTCCCAGTCCGCCCGCCCACTCACCCGTCTTTCCTCTCTTCGTCCCTGTCTTCTCCCGATGCCGCAGGCCGCCCCGTTCCTCGGGGCCCACTGCTGTTTCCCACCCCCACACCCCGGACCTTGCTGTCTCCTCTGCCCTTTTATCTGTCCCACGTGTCAAGCCCTCCTCCTCGCAGCCTCTTCCTGGGCCCTTCAGGATCAATCAGTGCTGCTTCCTCCTGCCGGTCTCCTTCCAGAACTTCAGCAGA
The DNA here is from genome assembly GCF_049115385.1 of Moschus berezovskii. Taxonomy (NCBI): domain Eukaryota; kingdom Metazoa; phylum Chordata; class Mammalia; order Artiodactyla; family Moschidae; genus Moschus; species Moschus berezovskii. The sequence continues at coordinate 66,693,897 of NC_142478.1, forward strand.
CCTTGCCTGACTGTTTAAGCAAGCAGATATTTACTGATGCCTTGGCATGACGCCAAATGCCGGGGAGACAGCCAACACAGAACAGTCCCTCCTTCATGGAGCTCACAGTCTAGAGGAGAAGAGAGAAATGAATGAAAGGATGATATAAGTAAAGGTCAAAGTTTAATCATGAGACGCGCCATAAAGGGAGGCCCAGTTTGCTCTAAGAGTGAACACAAGGTTTAGAGTGGGGTGGGGTGGGGAGGAAGGCCTCTCAGAGGAAGTGCTGGTTAAGGTGACACCCAGAGCAAGGGAGCTAGTGGAGGAAGACCAGCTCAGGCAAAGGCCCAGAGCGGGTCAGCCATCTGGTCCCCTCCTAGACTGAATTCCCCGAGTTTCCTCTCTTCTCTGCTTGCCCGGTGCCCCGCACACAGTTGGCACTCAGCAGATGCCTGTTGGCGTGCATCGGTCTCAGCTCCCTGGAATTCCTCCCCCTGGGGTGGAGCAGCCCCTGCACGCCTGAACTTGCCTCCAGATCTAAGCAGCTTTCCTCACTCACGTAATCAGGAGGACGGGATTTGACAAGGACGTGCCAGGGTTTCCATGAGATCAGGCAAAGCCCTGGGGTAACGGCGAGGGTGGGCCCCTTCTTCTGCCAGAAGAAGGATGCGAGGTATGGAGCCAGAGACCTCCAGCCCACCGCTGCTGAACCCAGGATTGTCAGGGAGCAGGCACCTGCTGTTCATGCGGTCTTGCGGTTTGCTGTTTGCTGAGGGCTTACTCTGTGCCAGGTGATTGACTCAATTCCTATAATCCTCGCGATGACCCAGTTAAGTCCCCCAGGGGCAGGTGAGGCCTGCGAGGCTCAGAGAGGCCAAGTGACTTGCTCAGGCTCACCTGGTTAATGAGCAGTAGGGTCTGTGCATCAACCCCGATCCGTCTGACGTCAGCATGCATGTTCTTTCCCAGACCCACCAGCTCCCACCAGGTGCCCCCTCCTCGGGCCAGGGAGCGTGGGTTTAACTGCCCTGACTGAGTCCCCAGGGCCATCAGAGCTGAATGCGTGACCTCCAGCCATGTTTCTGGAGAGCTTGGGGTCTGATCCGGGCAGAGAGGAAGACCTGGGGGACCCTGGCTCAGCCCTGAATCTCCTCGCCCTGCTCCTGTGAACTCACTGCTCCCAAGCCCTTCCTGTCTAACCAGCTCTCATCCCCAGACATGCCTCCGCATCTTGCTCTGTCTGGCTGTTTGCTCTGTTTTCTCAGGAGTTCTTTGTCTTGCTCACGTCTCTGTCCCCAAGACCTGGCACACGATAGATGCTCAGGAAACATATGTTGAGAAAATACATGGGTGAATGACTTCCAGTCCTGTTCTTTGGGCCCTGGGATTCAGACCCATCCATCCTGCCACAATTACTATCTGTGTGTGGACTGCTGCTGCTGTTGCTGCTAAGTCATGTCAGTCATGTCCAAGTCTGTGCGACCCCATAGACAGCAGCCCAGTAAATATTATGATGTGGGTGTGTGAGTTAGTGTCTCAGTTGTGTTCAACTCTTTGTGACCCCATGGACGGTAGCCCACCAAACTCCTCTGTCCATGGTATTTCCCAGGCAAGGATGCTGGAGTGGGTTGCCATTCTTTCTCCAAGGGATCTTCGCAACCCAGGGATTGAATCCAGGTCTCCATCTGAGACACCTGGGGAGCCTGTGTGTGTGTGTGTGTGTGTGTGTGTGTGTGTGTAGGGTTTGGATGCTTAAAAACGTTTGAAATCCGCCACGTTAAACGAATGCAGTGGTCACACAGCATGTGGGGACGTCCACACTCGACGTAAATGTCCTTCACTGAGCCCCCAATAGGCTCCTGGTGCCAGCTGGGCACTGCCCCCTTCTCAGGCATTCCCAGGGGCTCACAGCAGGCACACACGTGCATATGAGCACAGGGGGAAGCGAGCAGGAAACATACGTGATATTTACACGCAGAGGAGAGCCAGGAGGACTCTCAGCCTCCCTTCCCGCGGGCACCCCTCCTTCCCCCTAAGTCTGGCACGGATTTGGAATGTGTAATAACAGCCTACAGGGCAAATGAGAACAGGGAGTGAACGCGATCCCCAACCACAGAGAAAAGGGCAGTGTTTGGGGAGGGGATTGCCACAGAGCAGGCTGTGTGTGTCTGCGTGTGAACAGGCGTGTACGTGCACGCTGGTGTCTGTACACACTTGGGTTGGGCGGTGTGGAGGGAGTCCAGAGCCCACTTCTTCAAGGTCACTCACTCAGTGTGGTATCATCTCAGAGGCCCCAGTTTTCTCAGCTGTGAAATGGGAGCATTGCAACTTTGCTCACCAGGCCCCGGCAGATTAACTGAGGGAGAGGCCGGGAGAACTTGGTGAATGTTAATAAGGACTGTGAATGCCCGGCTGTAGGACCACCCCGTGTATGTGTCTGGGGAGGGTGGGTATGCTGGGATTGTATCATAATGGCGATGATGATTCAAGTATTTGTCAAGGGACCTCCCTGGTTAAGATGCTTAACTGGGTGCTTCCACTGCAGCGGGCAGAGGTTCGATCCCTGGTCAGGGAACTAAGATCCTGCATGCTGCACAGCATGGCCAGAAAATAGACAAAAAACAAAAAACATTTGTCAGGTGCTTATTAGGGGCCCAAGAGACACCTGACCTGCCCATTAGGGTAGAAGCTGTTTTGCAACCCTCTTTTTGTATGCAGGGAATCTGAGGCTCAGAGAGGTTAGCAGGGGCTGATGTTGATAATCCTTCTCTCGAGGGGCCGTTGAGCACCTTGAACAAGATACTCTAATGGTTTGGTGTGGCACCTGGCCCCCAGGCCATGCTGTCAACTGAGGGGTTAGGGTAGCCCAGCCTCCACAGCCGACTGCCCTAATTTCGTCACTAAGGGCTTAAGGGCTTCCCTGGTGGCTCAGACGGTAAAGAAGTTGCCTGCAATGCAGGAGTGCTATGTTGTGCTTAGTTACTCAACTCTTTGGGACACCGTGGTCTGTAGCCCTCCAGGCTCCTCTATCCATGGGGATTCTCCAGACAAGAATACTGGAGAATGCTGCAGTGGGTGGCCATGCCCTCCTCCAGGGGATCTTCCCAACCCAGGGATCGAACCCAGGTCTCCCACATTGCAGGCAGATTCTTTACCATCTGAGCCACTAGGGAAGCCCAAGAGTACTGGAGTAGGTAGCCTATGCCGTCTCTAGGGGAACTTCCCAACCCAGGAATCGAACCCAGGGTCTCCTGCATTGCAGGCAGATTCTTTACCAGCTGAGTTACCAGGGAAACCCTGCAATGCGGGAGATCCAGGTTCAGTCCTTGAGTCGGGAAGATTCCCTTGGAGAAGTAAATGGCTACCCAGTCCAGTATTCTTGCCTGGAGAATCCCATGGACAGAGGAGCCTGGCGGGCTACAGTCCATGGGGTCACAAAGTCAGACACGACTGAGTGACTGACACTTTTACTTTTCACTTTCACTTTTTCTGTCACTCACCTGCTTGTGCCCTCAGGCAAGTCACTTAACCTCTCTGAGCCTCAGTTTTCCTCATCTGTGAAAGGAGAATTACAGCAATACCTACCTCCAGAGCAGGATTTCTCAACCTAAGCACTGTTGACTTTTCCGACTGGGTAGTTCCTTGTGGCGGGCACGGTCCTATGCCTTGTAGGGTGCCCGGCGCTACCCCTGGCCTTGACTCACCAGATGCCATTAGCCTTCTCTCCTCTGCACAGTGTGACAACCAAGCATGTTTCTGGATACTGCCCAGTGTTCCTGGGGAGCCGAGGGGTCCCCGGCTGAGAACCACTGGTCTAGGACTCCAGGGAGGACCGGGTGAAAGCGTGTATGTGAAGCACTTGGGCCCCCAAGAGCCCCACGATCACGGTGATGATGGGGGTACAGTTCATACTTATCACTTCACTGTAATTAATACGCTGACACTGATCCCTGTTTACCTTGTCAAGGCTGCTGCCAGTGAGTGAGTGAGTGACTGAGCGGGGATTTCAACCTGGGGCTGGCTGACTCCAGACCCCCTGTTGTGGAGCCCCAGAAAGCCTGGATGCTGTCTGGGCTGAGATTTCTTAGGGGAGGGGGTACAGGCATGGTGGGGGCTGGAGGGGCTGCCTCACCTGGCCCCCACCTTGGGTGGAGGGTGTCTGGAACCCCGTGGGGACCTGGGAGGGGATGCAGTAACTAAGAAGTATGTGCTTCCACTCCTTCCCTTCCCCTGACTCTGGGTCTCCACTGAGGTGAGCAGGACTGTGCCTGGCGAAGTCTAATCTCCTCAGTGCCTGCAGCCTGGTGGACAGCCCTCCCTGCCTCAACATACCCCCATTCCTGCGTCAGAGAGCCGAGACTCAGGGGGCAGCCCCTAGGGGGGTCTCCATTACCCACCTGGCAGGTGGATTGGCGCTAATGTCTCCTGACTCATAGATGCCAGCACCCAGTGGGTGCTTCAAATTCTTGAAGACACTTGGCATCTCCCAAGAGCTTTAGGAGGTGGTGTGCTTACCCTGGTTTTACAGGTAGGGAAACTGAGGGCCAGAGAGAGGAAGCGATTTGCCCAAGATCTCACAGCTGCTGATTAACCAGGGCCCAGAGGGGAACCGGGTAAACCGATTTCAGCACCTGTGCACCTTGCCCTTCCTTCCCTCTCTGATTGTGCTCATCGACAGCCCCCAGATTAATCCCAGGGTCAACACTGGACATGCCCGATCTCATTGAATTCTTCCTGCAAATGTATGAGAGAGTTACTGCTATTGTACCCATTTTATAGATAAGGAGACTGAGGCTTGAGACTCTCTCTCAAGGTCATGCTACACGGAAATAGCTTAGCTGGGATTAGAACCCAGGCCTGGAAGAGTCTAAAGTCCAGGCTCTGCCTCCCCATTTGTGCCCAGAGTGGGGCCCGTCCGAGGCAGGAGCTGTGACCCTCTGTGTGCCCTGCTGTGCCCGCCAAGAGAGGCCTCTTGCAGGGGCCCTCGTCTTTTCTCCTGGCAACCCAAAACAAACAAGATGGGAACCAATCTTTATTTGTTCTTCTGCTAATATTGCTTGGAGGGAGAGATGTAGAAAAGAGAACTTTTCAGACATTTCTCTGCAGCCCGGGCAGGATGTGAGGAGTTCCAGGAAACTCGCCCTTGGTGTCCAGCCTGCCCCGTGGCATGCTGCAGAGGGCAGGGGGCTGACAGCCAGCGGGCCCGCGTCCCTCCCTTGCCCTTCTCCTGGCTAAACATTGGGCCTGGGAGCCAGGGAGACCTGGGTTCAAGTCCAGCTCTTCTCCTTACAAGCTGTGTGACTTGCCCTCTTCAAGCTCCATTTTCCTCACCTGACAAATGAGAATAAATAATACCTTTGTCGTCAGGTCGTGTCTCCGTGTGGCACCCCTCAAGGTGCAGGGGATGCAAGCGTGGACAAGGTAGAGGCCTTCCCTACCCTCTGATACTCACAGCCCGGGAATTAACTAATCCCACGAACAAATGGTCGGGGGCGGGGGGGCGCTTCCCAGAAGAAGCAGCATGAGTTGGGAGCACAGGTGGGCAGGAGCTCACCAGGCAGAGAGGAGAGGGAAGGGGTCAGCACTTGGCACTGGGGAGCAGAGTTTGGGCACAGCCAACTAAACCCTCAGAACCTCAGTTTCCTGTTCTGTGAAATGGGGTCATAATGATGACACTGGGAAGCTGAGGGCGACTGACTCCCACAATGAGTTCATGTGTATTTCCTGAGCACCTAGTGTGCCTGCAGCATTCATTCAATGCTTATGTTTGAGTAGGTGCTTTCTGTGAGGCAGGCACAGCACAGGCCACTGGATTGCATACGCTCTGCTTTGTCCCCATTTCACAGATGAGGAAACCGAGGCTGTGAACCAGCAGCTTTCCTGTCATATGGTGGCTAAATCCGGAACTTGGATTCAAACCCTACTGTGGGTGCTCCAAAGCTGGTTTGGTTGGCCAGGAGTAAGCCCCAGGCTCTATGTTTGGGGACCTGGTGTGATTCTGAGGCCCTTCCTTCTCCAGCTGATGTCCAGGGTAGCTGGACCCGAGGCGGAGTTTCCAGGTCCCTGAATGGGGCTCCTGTTGCAGCTCCTGCTGGGGGCTGGCGGCCAACCACATCTGGGAGTGGCCACCCTGCACCCCTGTCATTACAAGGGTGGCTTTGAAACAGCTGGCAGCAGTGCTGTTTGCCCACGTGGGAGGGGGGCTTCCTGGAGCTGGCCTGACGCCCCTCCCGTTCCCTTGCAGGCTGAGCTGTGTGGACGGGTCCCCGGGGCAGCATGGCGGATCCCGGCGAAGGCCCCCGCGGGGGTCCAGGGGAGGCGGCCGAATCCCCCGGGGATGAGAGTGGCCCCCCCGGTGGGGAAGCCTTCCCCCTGTCGTCGCTGGCCAACCTGTTTGAGGGGGAGGACGGCTCCCCGTCGCCCTCGCCGGCTGATGGTGGTCGCTCCGCCGGCCCAGGCGACGGGCGACCAAACCTGCGCATGAAGTTCCAGGGTGCCTTCCGCAAGGGGGTGCCCAACCCCATCGACCTGCTGGAGTCCACCCTGTACGAGTCCTCGGTGGTGCCCGGGCCCAAGAAGGCGCCTATGGACTCGCTCTTTGACTACGGCACCTATCGTCACCACCCCAGTGACAACAAGCGGTGGAGGAGGAAGGTCATAGAGTGAGTATCGCTGGCTGCCTGGCCGAGTGTCTCCTCTGTGTTGAGTTCGCCCATTCGCCCATCCGTCCGCCCACCCATGGTCTGCTCGTTCATTCATCCAGCTCCCTGTCTTTCCTAGCCGTCCACGCGTCCAGTCCACCCATCCACCCACCCACCCACCTGTTCATCACCTACTCGCTCAGGTATCTGTCTGCCCACCTTTCCATCTATCTGGTCATCCTCTCATGCACCAGCTTTCCGTTTGTCCACCGTTTACTCCCCACACACCCATCCATTCTGCTGCTACTCACCGTTTCTATCCATCCAGCCAGTCAGCTGTCAGACTGTTCATCAGTCATTCATTCCGTTTCCATACCTCTCTTTCGTTATTTCCCTTTCCTTCTCTCTTTCTCTCTTATCAGCTGCCCGCCTTTCCACCTGTCCGTCCGCTTGGCCAGTTTATCCTCCATCATCACTCATTCGGATGCCTATCGACCCATCTATTCTTCTGCCATCTCTGTCTAGCCATCTCCGCATGAAAACCCGCTAGAACCCCTCTCAGGCCTCTGTGTGTGTCTGGAAGACAGTCTTGAAGTCTGTGTATGTCCTGTTGTCATCGGGTCCTCCTCTGTCCCCCCATGCTGATCACAGACTCATTTATGCCCTTGGATGAAGCCCAGCCACCTTCTCAGCCCCTGCTTGGTCAGGAGCTGTCTGTCTCCTTTGTTTATTTACTGAGTCACCGGTTTGTTCAGTGAATGTTTTTGAACCACCCACCACATGCCAGGTTAGGGCAGGGGTTGGCCCTGGGGCTCCAGGAATGAGCCAGGCCAGATGCTGTCCCTGCTTAGCTTAGACACTGAGTAGTTGTCACGGGCACCTTCAGTTTGGAGGGCAGAACACTTAATAAGCAAGTGAGTAGACAGTTCACTTTGGACTTATCAGGTGGTCCAGTGGTTAAGACTCCATGCTCCCAATGAAGGGAGTATGGGTTCAGATCCTGCTCGGGGAAGACCACGCGTGCTGCTTGGTCAAAAAAAAAAAGAAATAGTTCACTCTGGGAGAAGGAAATGGCAACCCACTCCAGTATTCTTGCCTGGAAAAGTCCATGGACAGAGGAGCCAGGCGGGCTACAGTCCGTGGGGTTACATGACTGAGCCTGCATGCATGAGGAGGGTGGAGGGAGATGGGTTAGTAGCAATAAACTGGTAGAACTGAAAAAAAAAAAAAAAAGAAATAGTTCACTCTGGGGGAGGTGCTGAGGTGAGAGAGGGAGCTGATACAGGAAATATAATCCAGGTGGACTTCCTGGAGGAGCTGGCATTTAGGCCCAAAGCTAAGGAGTGAGAAAGGGCAGCCACACGGGGGATTCACTGAAAAAGCTCCTGATGCTGGGAAAGATTGAGGGCAGGAGGAGAAGGGGATTACAGAGAATGAGATGGTTGGATCTCATAGACTCAATGGATGTGAGTTTGAGCAAACCCCGGGAGATGGTAAAGAACAGGGAAACCTGCCGTGCTGCAGTCCATGGGGTCGCGAAGAGTCGGTCACGACTGAGTGACTGAACAACATTCCAGGTGGAGGCTGGAGAAGCTTGCGGTCTCCAAGAACACAGTCTGCAAGCTGCAGGATGAACTTTGTAACCTCCACGCAGAAGTGGAGACAGGCCCAGGACAGCAAGGCGCCCTGACGCCCGGTCTCTTTGGAAGGTTGCCTTGCAAGCTGGTGGGCTCTTCGTCTCCCTTTCCCCCTCCTTCAGACCCTCATCCCCACCACTTCCTGAGACAGCTAGGGCGGATGGCTTTGGAGGGGCTGAAGAGGAGTTGGAGGCGGGTACGGCTGAGCAGCTGAGGTCTGCAGAGACCCCGAAGGCTGCCTCCGTAAGGATGGTGGCGGGGCGAGGGTGTTCTTTTCATTTTCTGGCTCAAAGGTCACAGCTCAGGAGCAAATGAAATGGGGACTGCCCTCGCCTGTGTGCCCTCCAACACCGATGTCCAGAAGCACCTCTCCCTTACCTGGCGCCCCGTGGCTGGAGGCCCCGTCCTGGGGTGCAGGGTCTGGGCCTGGGCAGAGGAACAGCTCGGTGACCCCTCGCCCTTCAGCCCCACCTCCTCTGCTCCCCTCCACACTCCCCTCCACTCCCTGTCTCCTCTCCTGTCCGTCCTGCCTTCATTTCACAGCCTCCTCCTGCCCCTGTATGTGCTGGGCGCTGGATGGGTGAGAACGTGACCCTGCCCTCGGTGCCCCTGGGCTAGCTCTGCGCCAGCTCTTTGTCTCTCAAAACCTGGCGCACAGTAGGTGCCCAGTGAATGCTTATTGAATGGCTGATTGACTGTTTTTTCCCTTCTTTCCTTCTCCGTCACTTCTCCTCCCCCAGCCCTCCCCACCTTAATCTTTCTCCACCTTCCTCTGTAGCTCAGCGTTTCTTCCACACATGCAGGCTCCGGACACCCAGTAGCACTAAATAATAACAGGAACAGCAGCTAACGTTTGCCAGTGTTGACTGTGGTGGGGCCTTGAACTAAGCATCTACATGCACGGCCTCATTTGTCTCAAATGTTTGTTGAATGAATAAATCAAGCAGTGAATGATTTGAATAAATGATAGAGTTGCTTTATCTTTTAGTCTGGTGTTCCTCCTTTCTGTCCTTAGTATCCTTGTCTCTTCCAGTCTCTGGCTTATTAAGCACTTAATAAATGACAGATGGATGGATGGGTGGGTGGGTGGAGGGATGGAAGAATGGGTGGGTGGGTGAGTGGGTGGGTGGGTGGATAGATGGATGGGTGAGTGGATGGGTAGGTGGTTGGATGTATGAATGGGTGGATGGATAGATGGATGGGGACCTTGTGAGCTTCTTTCTGTCTCCACCCTGCACACAGTAGGTGCTAGGTAGAGTGTTGGGGTAAAACATTCCTCTGTGTCTCCAGATGTCTCTCCCCTCTCAGCCCAGCCCCTCCCTAGGGCTCCAGCTGCCCTCCCCTACAATCCTCTGGCCTCTAAGGCTGGAGACTGTGAGGGTGGGCAGGGGATGAACCCTCCTATCACCCCGCTTCCTCCCCCTTCAGGAAGCAGCCACAGAGTCCCAAAGCTCCCGCACCCCAGCCGCCTCCCATCCTCAAAGTCTTCAACCGGCCTATCCTCTTTGACATCGTGTCCCGGGGCTCCACTGCTGACCTGGATGGGCTGCTCCCCTTCTTGCTGACCCACAAGAAGCGCCTCACAGACGAGGAGTTCCGGGGTGAGCCACCCAGAAATAGCAGGCGGGCCCGCTGGGGGTTGGGGGAGGCCTGGCATTGGGGGCCCCCTTTCCCGTCCGCGCCTTCTCTTGGGTCAGTGGGCTGCACTAGCCAGGACGAGCACTGGACAGGGAGTCTAGTCCTGTGTGTCGTTTCCCATATTACTTAACCTCTCTGGGCCTTGGCTGCCTTTCTTCATTCATTCAGCCTTTATTTATGAAAAGTGTCATAGGTAAGCAAGGTCACATTACAGGCTGTTTCTTTACCATCTAAGCCACCAGGGAAGCCCAGAGTCTACACACCTGGGCTCAGATCCCACCTCTACCACTTAAGGGATCCTTGGCCTCTCTGAGCCTCAGTTTCCTCATCTGTACCCTGGGGAATAATCACAGTGTAGCCCTGGCCTCTGCGGACAGAGAATCCCATAGTGCCGAGCACAGGGCAGCCAGGGTCCCAGAAGCCCCTCTCCTGTCTGGGGGAGCTCTGGAGGGGGTCACAGGTCGTTCCTGCTTCAGCTCTCCAGGTTTGAGCCCCGCCCCTGCTCAGTTTTCTGGCTCCCCACTGTAGACTGGAGCCCAGTCACCACTGCCCTGGGACGTAGCCCAGACAGCTCCCTCCAGCCTCGTCCAGGGCACTGGCTCCCTCCGCTGCCCTGGCCTCTCTGCACATCGGGGAGGGTAGCCTGTGAACCCCTCCACCCAAGTCAGCCAGGTACCAGGTGAGCTGTCATTAACTGGCCAAGTGACCCCACAAATCAATATAAAATGCCAAGAATTGTGGCACCTGCCAGGAAGGAGGGCCTGTCTCAGGTGGGCCGGCCACAGTAACAGGGCTGACGAAGCTCCAGGGAGATCAGGTATTTGGAGACTTTAGGTATTTCAAGCAAATTAAGTGCCTAAATAGGCTGACCGGGTCTGCAGTGTATTTTTCACATATACCTTTACCAGCCAGATTCTCTGAACACCAAAATGATACTCTGCTGTATCACTGTGTCCATCAGAAGAGAATTATTGGCCTTACAAAAAGCATTCATTCATGGTGTCCGGCCAGGGCGCAGATGGTATGGCCTTGTTTGGGGCATGAGCTTAGAGTTGTGGTGGGGGATGGGGTCCCCCTCTCCTCTCAGAAGGTCTCCGTGATGCTGCGAATCTCATTTGGAGATCAACCACATATAAGCCCTGGCCAAACGGCCCCACCTAGCCCCACAAGTTCACCATGCAAAAGTGGGGAGCTTTGGGGTGGAGGGAGCCCCCGTGAAACAGAAATCGTGGTGCTTTGCCTTTGGTGGGCAGAGCAGCCCCAGGCTGGACTTACCAAGACTTCTGGTTTTTCCTGAGTTCAGGACTGGGTCTCTGAGCTCAGGCTGAGTTTGGGCGAGTGGGTCTGCGTGAGTCTGGGTGGGGGGCTCTAAGACTGGCTGGGGGAGGTTGTTGACATTGTACAGAATAAGGCAGGTGTAGAGGGGGATTTACTGTGAGGCCCACTACTTAGGCTTCAGGACCCTCTCTTGCTCTGGCCCCCAGTACATCCATGGACCTAACTTGGAATTTGTAATTGTGTGTTCACTTTCATAAACAGGATCCCCAATTTGCATGTCTTGAGCTCCGCAAACACTGGCTCCACCCCTGCATGTTTTTCTAGCCAGAGGTTCATGAGCTCATTGATTCTTAGGGAAGTTAGTAACCAGCCCTTCAAAAGTTTGACAACCTCCAACTGAACAGTTTATTTAGGGCCCCTGGCTCCAGCCTCCCCAGTGGGCAAAGCCACTTTGCCACCTGGTGGTGGAGTCCTGTGACTGCAACCACGTCTGATTTCTGGCTGAGTCCTGTTCTTGGCTCCTTATCCCAGGACCCAGGTTGGCAGCCCCGTACCCTGCTACAGTCCAAATCAACGGTGTGATCCCACATCCTACATAAACCACTTGAGCCCTTGTGGTTTGGAATTCCTTGCAGTGCACAGCTTGCCCCTTCATTGAATGTGTACTTACTCAACAAGTGGTTATTTATTGGGCACCTACCAAGCGTCAGGTGCAGTGCTGGCCTGGGGCAAAAAATGATGAATAAAGCAGACTTGACCCTGTCCTCAAGTTTCTCTCAGTCTCGGGGGTGAGACCAACATCGATCAAGCAATCACAGAAACAAATACACAATTACAACCTGTAACTGTGTATCCACAAAGAAGCTGTGTTGGAGGATTTGACTTGATCAGGAAAATCTGGGAGAGCTTCTGGGAGGAGGTGACGCTTGAGCTGAGTCTGAACGAATTAGAGTTAACCAGGTAAAAACAGGTGGGGGAAGGATTAGAGAGAAGGCTAAAAAGCGGCATGTGCAAAGGCCCTGTGGCTGACCATGACCAGAGCTGAACTCAGTTGCTATGTGTGGATTCAAGGATGTCCAGAGGAAACCAGGCAGGTGCCCTGGGCATGTGAGAGAGATGCTGGCTGGGCCAGGTTGCTGGCAGTGGAGATGGGGAGTGGTGGAGGGCTTGGAGAAACAGGTAAAACTGGTGGGGACTCTCTGGGGGAGAGGGTGTGTGGAAAAGGTAGGACGAAGACGAGTGACAGAGGTTTTGGCTGGCTAGGGACATCAGTGTCTAAGAAGGGGACACGTGCAGACCGCGTTGGGGTTTGGGGAATGAAAGATGATGAGGTCAGCATGGAGAGCTGCTACAATTCTAATTTTCTAATTCCCTGTCAGTTAGGAAACAGGCTGACCCACCTCGAGGCTCGTGGGTCTAAGCAGACTCCCCAGGGGCCTCGGCCAGTATTCCCCCCACCCCACCTTATGCAGATGGAAAGCTGAAGTCTGTTATTATTCAATACATAGTTACCTGCTGTTGACACTGGGCTGGGCACCAGGGATGCAGCAAGAAATAGCCAGAATGAGGTTTGTCTGAGCAACTTCACTCCTAGGGGTGGTGGGACTGGAATTCAGGTCTGTCTGAGTCTGTGGGTTTTTCCCATTCTGTCCACTGATTCCTGGTATCTAAAGAGAGTCTCGAAAGCATTTCTGGTAGAATAATAACTGCAACAGTATGACTTATTGAGCATGCCTGTCTACCTGGTGCTGGGCTCATCAACAGCTATCTATTAGCTTATGATTCCCCTTTATAGGCTCAATGTAGTTAGACAGGAAATGGAAGCGGAGAAAAGGTCACACACAAATCAGAAATGGGGAGCAAAGCCTGATGTGAGCCCCAGGGATCCTGGCTCCAGAGCGAGCCCCTCAGCCCACCCTGCCTCTCCCATTCCCTGTCCCATTCCTGGGCCCCTTCCTGCATCGGCTGTGTTGCCCTGTGCCTGGTTAAAAGCCAGTTTTCTTTCCATTGACTCTCTCTTTTAAAGATATAAATCCACTCACATCACCATAAAAGTTAATACAAGGGAAAGAAAATTGCAAAGGGTCATTAATGTTAGGGGGAGGTGTTAAAAATCCCTTAGTACCGAACGGAGACTGACTTCACAGGAGATATTTGACAAGGGGCTGACACCTTGCACACTTGGGCTTTTGCTGTCATTGTTGCTGCCGCTGCAGGAGCCCCCAAATCCTCTAAGATGGTTTCCTCTCTATCATGGCTCACAGCCCCAACTTCGGGGAACGCTGCACTCCATCTGCTCCCCTCTAGGGGCGCTAGTGCACCCGTTTCATGGGTAAAGGATCTGTGTTCAAGCAAAGGCTGCCTCCTGGGTCTGTTTTTAGATCCTCCAGTTTCTTGCCTGGAGAATCCCAGGGATGGCGGAGCCTGGTGGGCTGCCATCTGCGGGATTGCACAGAGTCGGACACGATAGAAGCGACTTAGCAGCAGCAGCAGTCCTCATTAGCAGATTAAAGGCTCTGAGAAGTCCTGTAGTGAAGAAATGGCAGCGGTTGGCTTTGATTAACCCAGCATTCCCCCCTTTAGTCTGATTTTTTAAAAGTCCCCTCCAGGGACTTCCCTGGTGGTCCAGTGGTTAAGACTTTGCCTTCCAAAGAAAGGGGCCTGGGTTTAATCCTTGGTCAGGAAACTAGATCCTGCTTGCTGCAAATAAACCAATGCAGACAATAAATATATATATATTTTTAATGGTCCGTATTAAAAAAAAGTCCTTCCAGATATGCTTTGGTAAGTGCCATCTCTCTACAGGCTGCAGCTTCTCATGTTTTAAAGAACTTCTGCTCCTCTGAGTTTCTTTGACCTCCTCAGTACCCTGGGGCCGGGGCGGGGAGCAGATGGGGGCCAGGCTCAGAAAGGAAAACGTAGCCAGGACGTCTGGCTCCCCACCCAGCGCCCTGTCCCCCGCTGCCCAGCAGTTTGGGCCTCCGCTCGAGCACTCCTCTTGTTGCGCGTGTCTCCCCGCAGAGCCGTCCACCGGGAAGACCTGCCTGCCCAAGGCCCTGCTGAATCTGAGCAATGGCCGCAACGACACCATCCCCGTGCTTCTGGACATCGCCGAGCGCACGGGCAACATGCGGGAATTCATCAACTCGCCCTTCCGAGACATCTACTACCGAGGTGGGGCCCCGGGCCAGGCGGGAGGGGCCTCCCTCCTCACTTGTCCAACCCCTCCCCACCCCCAGCAGCACCTCATTTCAGCCTGGGCCGCGAGTGCCAGTGTGTCCTGGAACCAGTTGTCGAATGAATGAACAAACGGGCTGAAGAACGATCACTACCCCTTCCAACTTTTGAATTCTGAGTTTCAGAATTGAAGCTTCCAAGGTTCTCACATGTAACGAGCCAAAAGTGCTGTGAACCTGGAAACCTGGACCCGAGATGCTCTGGTTTTGGAGACTCTGAGGCTTTGCGATAATAGCCCTGTGAGCCAACAGCTCGAAAAGGCAGAGGTGTCACCAGGACCAGCTCCCTGGGTCTAAATTCTGATATCCACGAATCCACCTCAACATTTTGGATTCCTGAATGTCAGATTCAGAGGCTGTGAATTTTGCGTCCCAAATCCTGTGAGACCATGATACCGTTGTTTCTTCTAGCGTGAAAGGCTCTTACGAGTCTGCAGTCCCCACATTTGGGGTCCTCCAAGCCGGATATCCCATGAGCCTAAACTCCTGTGGGTGTGATGCAGCAGGTCTGGGACCTCAGGCCTCAGAGACTCCACGTCCAGGAACATCGGAAGGTCCCCTTGCTGCCCGGGGGTGGATCTCCACCCTCTGCGCCCCAGCACCCCCACACCTGGTCAGGGCTGTGCGCCCTCCCGCCCCCCGTGACTGTCCCCCACCCCCTCCCAGGCCAGACCGCCCTGCATATCGCCATCGAACGCCGCTGCAAACACTACGTGGAGCTGCTGGTGGCCCAAGGAGCCGACGTCCACGCCCAGGCGCGGGGCCGCTTCTTCCAGCCCAAGGACGAGGGCGGCTACTTCTACTTTGGTGAGGAGGGGCCTGATGTGTGTGCTGGCAGTCCTGACACCTCCCGAGACACCCAGGGCCATGCTGACCACAGGTCCAGACAGCGCCCAGCGCACAGGCTGCCTCATTGGTCTTGGTCACTGAGGTCTCACCTTTGAGAAGTGGAGTGTCACCTTGCTCGCCTGAGCCTCAGCTGTCCCGTCTGTGCGGTGGGCATCGTGATGGGATCAGAGGGCTATGGTGGGCTGTCCCCTCCCCCCCACACACACCTTATCACTTGCATCCTCTGGTCTGACTTAAGCTGGCACCGATGGTCAGACGCAGGGTCCAAATGGCATCACTACTATGGCCCAGTTGGACCCATGAAAGGTTTTAAATTTCACTCCTGCTTAGACACATGTTATTGGGGATTCAGAGACAAAGTTCCTCAAAGAGTCCCTCACAGCCTCCAAGTCGCGTGGCCATACCTCAAATATTCACGTCCATCTCCCTGGGGACATTGCCCCCAGACAGTTGTGGTTGGCCAGGGCTTGTTCACATTGACCATGGGTGCTGTATCCATCGTCACGGCATCTCCCCGGGGTGGGGCCCCTCACTGACCGGCGCCCCCGACCCCCTGTCCCCCAGGTGAGCTGCCCCTGTCGCTGGCTGCCTGCACCAACCAGCCCCACATCGTCAACTACCTGACAGAGAACCCGCACAAGAAGGCGGACATGCGGCGCCAGGATTCCCGCGGCAACACGGTGCTGCACGCGCTAGTGGCCATTGCCGACAACACCCGCGAGAACACCAAGTTTGTCACCAAGATGTACGACCTACTGCTGCTCAAGTGTGCCCGCCTCTTCCCCGACAGCAACCTGGAGGCCGTGCTCAACAACGACGGCCTCTCGCCCCTCATGATGGCCGCCAAGACGGGCAAGATTGGGGTGAGTGTGGGGCCGGGGTCACTATACAAACACACACACACACGCGGGGGAGGCTGCTGCTGGCATGTGTTATTAATGTGCACATTCACCTCCCATCCTGTCCCCCCCAGAGTGCAGATGTTCTAGCTCAAGAACTTGCTGTGGCTCCCTACTGTCCAGCAAGGCTGTTCAACTTCATCCCAGAGCCTCTCTGCTCATCCCACCCCACTGGATGCTCACTGCCCCACTCCCACCAGCCAGGGCATGCCACTGACAGAGAGCTGCGCCCCAGATCTGTGGCCTTGCAGTACTCCTCTGCCCTCCATGGCCGGGGTTCTGGCTCAGCCCCTAACCTTCTGTGTGGCCTCAGGGAACATCCTCCTTCTCTCTGAAACTCTGTTTCCTCATGGGGGCTTCCCCGATTGCTCGGCGGTAAAGAATCCATCTGCAGTGCAGGAGACTCGGGAGACACAAGTTCAATCCCTGGGTCAGAAAGATCTCCTGGAGCAGGAAATGGCAACCCACTCCAGTATTCTTGTCTGGAGAATCCCATGGACAGTGGAGCCTGGCGGTCTACAGTCCATGGGGTCACAAAGAGTCGGAAACCACTGAAGCAATTTAGCACACATGCTGTTAGCTCATCTGTCAAACAGGATGGTAAGGGTAAGAATTAAACCAGGTGATTTGAGGAAAGCATCCAGCAGGTGCTCAGTAAATGTTTTCCCTTGCCCATTCTGCTCTCTGGGGAGCTACTGTTTGCTGGAGTCCCTCCCATGTGAGTGGCCCAGTGGCAGTACCCCTGCCCACGCCCCCACCCCCAAACCCTCTGATCCTCCTCCCCGCACACAGATCTTCCAACACATCATCCGCCGAGAGGTGACAGACGAGGACACCAGGCACCTGTCACGCAAGTTCAAGGACTGGGCCTATGGGCCGGTGTACTCCTCACTCTACGACCTCTCCTCCCTGGACACGTGTGGAGAGGAGACCTCCGTGCTGGAGATCCTGGTGTACAACAGCAAGATCGAGGTGGGCGCAGGGCAGGAGGGGCCAGAGCAGTGAGTCTGTGGACTGGGTGCAATAGAAGAGGCCAACCGAGTGCCCAGAATGGCATCTGGCACGGCGGGGGGTGGGGGAATGGCAGGATTGTAAGGGTCAGACTTCAGGGGCACGCAGGACTGGTTCAGGATCTGGGCGCTGTAACTGACATGCTGTGTGACTCAGGCCAAACTCCCCAATCTCTCTGAGTCCCAGCTTCCTCTTTGGTACCATGTGGATAAAAATAGAGCATTTCCCATTGGGTTGCTGGGAGGACCAAATGAACAGCCGGGCATAGGGTGAACATTATGTGTCAGCTATTATCATTAGCATTTGTTATATGAAGTTTTTAAAAGCTCTCTTTCTAACTTAGCAGTATTTTATGAACATCGTTCTGCACCATTAAATATCCTTCTGCAGCATCATTGCTGCATGGAAATGTACCACGTTCTAATTAACCATTCCTCTATTCTTGGTCATTTGAGTTTGTTTCTGCACTTAACTATCAGGAACAACATTGCAGTGACATCTCTGTGGCTACATCATTGCACATATCCTTGATGATAAAGAAACTCAAGTCCTTAAAGAGACAGGATGCTGCACAAACGCGGCAGAAAGCCCTGGGGCCTGCATACAGAAGGTCTTCCTTGTA
Source organism: Moschus berezovskii (assembly GCF_049115385.1). Taxonomy (NCBI): domain Eukaryota; kingdom Metazoa; phylum Chordata; class Mammalia; order Artiodactyla; family Moschidae; genus Moschus; species Moschus berezovskii. Next base: position 66,711,687 of record NC_142478.1, read on the forward strand.
GCCCCGGCTCTGTGAGTTTGGACAGATGCCCTCTCATACCGGAGCTCACTTCCCTCATCTTTCAAATCAGTGACCAACCTGATTTAAACTGGGAGTGGTGGTAGGTTTTAGCATCTCTGCTGCAAACTCTGATTGATTGGTAGTGTCTGCCCAGGAAACTGTATAGAGAACTATTGTGTGGAACTCAATTATTGCTGTCTGTCCTGGGTTCAGACTTGGAAAATTGTGGTGAGTCAAGTATTTATCATCCTGGGGCTAAATTTCCCAGTTCCCACTTCCTGAATCAGAATGTCTGAGGTTGAAACCCAGGGGTTTATTTATTTATTTGCACTAAAAATTTTTTGGCTGCAGCATGCAGGATCTTAGTTCCCTGACTAGAGAATCTAATTCATGCCCTCTGCCTTGGGAGTTCGGAGTCTAAACTACTGGACTTCCAGGAAAGTCCCCAGGGATTTATGTTTTTTAACAAGCTCCATAGGTGATTTTGGTGCCAGAAACTTGGCAACATCCACTGATTAGAGTTTGGGGACCACAGGAATAGATGTTCTTTCAGGAGCTTTCTAGCTCTGGGTTCTATGTGTCTAGAACAGGCTAGAAAGATAAGCTGGGACAGAACTGGGCAGAGCCTCAAATGCTGAGCCCAGAAGTCTGGGTGTCTGAAGAATGGGTCAGGAGGAGAAAGAGCTCTCGGGGCAGAGAGTGGGGGAAGGCATACTGGAGTCAGCCTGTCCACCGCCTGCTCACTCTGCTCCCCTACAGAACCGCCACGAGATGCTGGCCGTGGAGCCCATCAACGAACTACTGCGGGACAAGTGGCGGAAGTTCGGGGCCGTCTCCTTCTACATCAACGTGGTCTCCTATCTGTGTGCCATGGCCATCTTTACCCTCACTGCCTACTACCAGCCTCTGGAGGGCACTGTGAGTGACCACGAGTGCAGCAGCAGCTGGGGCACAGCTGGGTCCCCTGTGGGGGGGACTGGAGAAGGCTTGGAACAGGGTGGGAAGGTGCCCCCCACGCCTGGGGGGAGGAGGGGGGAGGGAGGAGTCTCCACGGGACCCAGAGGTTGGGCTGTTGGGGAACATCTGGATTTGGAGGGGCTGGGTGAGGACTTACGTGCCCCTTGCACCCCCAGCCGCCATACCCTTACCGCACCACAGTGGACTACCTGAGGCTGGCCGGTGAGATCATCACGCTCTTCACTGGGATCCTGTTCTTTTTCACCAACGTGAGCACTTGGCCCCAGCCTTACCCTGCCTGGAACCTCCTCTCTCTCCACCTCTTTAATCTGTTTAATGTTTGGCCACACCCCATGGCATGGGGAACTTCCCCCACCAGGGCTCAGACCCGTACCCCTGGCATTGGGAGTGCCGAGTCTTAACCACTGGACCTTCAGGGAAGTCCCCCTTCACCTCTGTTCGCTCCACTGTCCGCTCCACACTTCTGCTGACTCCACCTCTCTCACCCGCCCCCTCCCCTCCTCCAGATCAAAGACTTGTTCATGAAGAAATGCCCTGGAGTGAACTCTCTCTTCATCGATGGCTCCTTCCAGCTACTCTAGTGAGTAGAGGTCCCTGGGGTGGCAGCTTCTGGGTGAGGAAGGTGGGGTTGGGAGGGTCATCCTTGAGGTTTGGTGGTAGGGGGTGTGTGTAACTCTTATTAAGAGTGAACTCACCCAGCCTGATCAGCTACTGTAGCCCAAAGTCAGGCCGTTGTCAAGTAAGAGAGTCCTCTGGTTAAAGCAAGATTCTGGTTGCTAGAGAGTTATCACTGTATGCGCCGTGGGTAGAAATAAATTTAACCTCTTACACTTGTGATTGATTGCTAATGTCTGCCAGGAATACCCATTTTAAGAATCTTAAGGCTGTGTCTGTCTGCGTTCATTGGGAAAGAGTGCTGGAATTGATTAATGATGTCTGCCTGGGGCACAGGATGGATTGATGCATGTGTGTTACATATTTTCCCTTTTTCCTAGAGTTAGAGAACAATGGCAAGCCACTCCAGTACTCTTGCCTAGAAAATCCCATGGACGGAGGAGCCTGTAGGCTACAGTCCATGGGGTCGCTATGAGTCAGACACGACTGAGTGACTTCACTTTCACTTTTCACTTTCACACATTGGAGAAGGAAATGGCAACCCCACTCCAGTGTTCTTGCCTGGAGAATCCCAGGGACGGGGGAGCCTGGTGGGCTGCCGTCTGTGGGATCACACAGAGTCGGATACGACTGAAGTGACTTAGCAGCAGAGAACAATGAACATTCTGTTGGTGGGGGTGCGGCGGGGCGGGAGTAGGACTCCACGCTTCCACTGCAGGGGGCACAGGTTTGATCCCTGGCCGGGGAACTAGGATCTCACATGTCACATGGTAGGGCAAAAAAAGAAATTTCACTTAGTCACAAAATCTCCACTGAGAACTACTGAATCTTCCTCTAGCAACTCCAAAGGACATCACTTTGGGATCTGGTAGGGACCCAGGACAATTACACACACATCAGTTGCCAATTAATTTTTTCAATAATTATTTATTTAATTTTTTGGGCTGCACTGGGTCTTTGTTGCTGCATGCAGGCTCTCTCTGGTTGCAGCGAGCAGGGGCTACTCTCTAGTTGTGATGTGTGGGCTTCTCCTTGCGGTGGCTTCTCTTTTTGTGGAGCACGGGCTCAGAAGCTGTGGCACACAGGCTTAATTGCCCTGGGGCATCTTCCCGGACCAGGGATTGAACCCGTGTCCTCTGCATTGGCAGGCGCCTTCTTAACCACTGGGCCACCAGGGAAGCCCAGTTGCCAGTTAACTGAGGATTCTGGTTAAGAGGATGCTGGGGAACCCCGTGAAGCCACATGTCTCATGGTCTCTCTTCTGGGTGTCATCGGGATGTCCTAGTACCTAGAGGGCTTGGGGGCCTGCCTCCCCGTCCAGGGTCTCATTTCCCCCCTCCCCTCTGGCTTCTCTCGTGGTCTCTGCTGCCCTGTAGCTTCATCTACTCCGTGCTGGTGATTGTCTCAGCGGCCCTCTACCTGGCGGGGATTGAGGCGTACCTGGCCGTCATGGTCTTTGCCTTGGTCCTGGGCTGGATGAATGCCCTTTACTTCACCCGTGGGCTGAAGCTGACGGGGACCTATAGCATCATGATCCAGAAGGTACGGGGCAGGCGGTTCCCCCTGGACTTTTGTGTGTCCTTGGAGGGAGCCACACACACCACATATGCACAGACCATGCCGCTGGCCCTGAGGCCTCAGGACAGTGTGGGTGCAGTGGGCAGAGCCTGGACATGGGGCGGGGCAGGGTGGAGCTGGAGAGAAGGTGTGGGATGAGGAGCTGGGAAAAACGAGAAACCACGTGTCTCATTTCTGTCTCCGTATTCCCACTGGGCTGTCTAGATCCTCTTCAAAGACCTTTTCCGCTTCCTGCTGGTCTACTTGCTCTTCATGATCGGCTACGCGTCAGGTGAGCCCCGGGTGCCCAGGTGTGCCTGGTGGGGGTGGTACCAGGGCTGGAGCAGCCGTCATGGTGTATGGAGGAGAATATCCAGCATTTGTAGGGTTCTCACTGTGTGCCTGGCATTGAGCCAAGTCCTCTCCCATCCCTGTCTCGTTTAATCCTCCCAATAAGTCTATAAAGGAAGTGCGTTTCTAATGACTTTTTACAATTAAGGAAACTGAGGCTTAGATTAAATAAGGTTATATAATGGTGCCCAAGTTCAAAAGCTAGGAAACGGTAAAACTGTCATCTTAGCTACTGTGGCAAAAGAAGCCACCCCAAAACATAATGACTTTAAACAACCACCCTTTTTATTTTTGGCTATTGTCCTGCAGCATGTGGGATCTTAGTTCCCCAACCAGGGACTGAACCTGTGCCCCCTAAAGTGGAAACATGGAGTCTTAATCACCAGGGAAGCCCCCCAAAGAGCCATTTATTATTATGCTCAAGTCCATGGGTCTGCTGGGTGCTTGTGCTGACCTGGGCCAGATTTGGGCTCCTGTGTCTGTGCTCGCTGGCAGATTGGCTGCAGCTGTGTAGCCAGGGGTGGCATCCACTGGAGGTGACTTTGCTGTCTTCCTCGGGGTCACTCATCTCTAGCCAGCTAGCTTGGACTTGGTCACACGGTGGTCTGAGGTATGAGCAGAAGGGTTCGAGGTCACTGACTGGCACAGCGTCACTCTCTTTCTCGCACCTTATTGGCCAAAGCAAGGCTCAGCCTGATTCAAAGAGTGGGGAGACAGGGGAACTCCCTGGTGGTCTAGTGGTTAAGACTCAGGGCTTCCACTACACGGGGCGTGGCTTTGATCCCTGGTCTGGGAACTAAGATCCCATATATCATGTGAACAGCCAAAAAATAAAAAGAGTGATAATCAAAGAGTGTGGAAATAGACTCTACCCTCTTGGTGGCAGGAGCTACAAAGCCTCTACTAGGCTGTCTCCTTGATATCACGATGCCTTGGGACCTCAGTGGCACAGGCCATGGGGGTGGGACCAGGGTTGGGGAAGGTAATCAAGCTGTTGGGCTGGTCCCCAAGGGACGAATGACCAGCCATCCGATGCCCAGGATCCAAAAGGGAGCAGGACTCGGAGGCTTCATCTGGGCTTCATGGGAAGGGCTGAGCACCACAATTAGCTGATGTCTGGAGGGGGTGACGGCTTTAGTGAGTACAGCTCGGGGGGCAGTCAAGGCTGGTACCTAGTTTCACTTTCCTGCCTGCCTTTCTGTGCTGCTGTGAGCTGGGAAACAGGAACACAAGAGCGAGTCTGCCCCTGGAATGCTGGCATCCCAGACTCCCAGGACCTCTAAGAACAGTCAGCTCAGTGAGGTTCTCCTAGCCTGGGCACTGTGGACATTTGGGGTCAGACCGTTCTCCGTGGTGGGGACTGTCCTGTACATGGTGCCATGTTTGGCAGCATCCCTGGTCATGACCTAGTAGGTGTGCATAGTGTCCCTCCTCCACTTGTGACACCAAAAATGTCCCTAAAACTGCCAAAGGTGCCCTAGGGGGCAAATTATCCCCGGTTGAGAACCCCTAGACTGAGTCCTGGGACCCTCTTCCTCGTTAATAAGAGTTTGTGGAAAGAGCAAAGGCTTTGCGTGTAGGGGGACCCAGATTCAACCACTGGCTTGGTTTCCACTCTGGGTGACCTTAGGCCAGCCTCCCTGCCCTCCCCAGGCCTCAGTGTTCCCCTCCATCAAATGGGAAGGGGCCTGCCCCCCTCACCCTCCGTGACCGTCACTGCCGTCCCTCCCGCAGCCCTGGTCTCGCTCCTGAACCCGTGTGCCAACTTGAAGGTGTGCAACGAGGACCACGCCAACTGCACGGTGCCCACCTACCCCTCATGCCGCGACAGCGAGACCTTCAGCACCTTCCTCCTGGACCTCTTCAAGCTCACCATTGGCATGGGCGACCTGGAGATGCTGAGCAGCACCAAGTACCCCGTGGTCTTCATCATCCTGCTGGTCACGTACATCATCCTCACGTTCGTGCTGCTCCTTAACATGCTCATCGCCCTCATGGGGGAGACGGTGGGCCAGGTGTCCAAGGAGAGCAAGCATATCTGGAAGCTGCAGGTGAGTCCCCCCGCCCCCCACCGGCCGCTCTGCCCCTGGGGCCGCCTGGCCTGCTGTGCCTCCTTGGCTTGGTGCTCTGGGCGAGCCGCAGCATCCCGTTCTGCCTCCACTTCCCTGTCTGTTTAATGGGCACCGGTGAAACCTGCAGGTCTGTTTCCCGGAGCCGCCTAGCGCATTTCTGGTGGCTTCTTGCCTGACCAGCAGCTCAGCTTCCCTTGTAGTCCCATTCTTGGGATGCAATCCCCCCAGCTCCAGGGAGGGAGCGCTCTGGGTACCAGAAATGCTCAGAGAGCCTCACATTTCAGTGGGGGTTCCGCACAGAGCCCAGGGGCAGCTTCTGTGCCCCAGCACAGCCCAAGACACCAGGCTGGCATGGGAGCAGGCCACCCCGGAGCCGGGAAGCATCAGCATCCTCATCAGAGGGGCTCCCCACTCCCACTACCTCCCCTCGCCCCACTCCAAGCAGATGTGGTTGGGTGTGGATGTACTGGGGAGCTGCTGCCTTTGTTTCCCGCAGGCTTCTGTTCAAGCCTAGGGAGCAGAGTTCCTGGGGGGATGGTGTCACAGCCTGCCTGGCTGCAGGCAGTTCAAGAACCCGGGTTCCCAACAAACAGCCTTACCACGAGGCCCGGGAAGGCAGCACCCACACTTACCGTGACTTGGTGCATTTTCAGGAAATGGCGCAGTGAGGAAAAACAACTCCACAAGGTCCTCCCCCCAGGTCTGGGTCTCAGGGGACCATCGGACCTGCTCTTACCCTTTATCCCTACCGCTTCCTCCCCCAGGCCTCAGTTTCCCTGCTGGATGTAACTCATAACATGCCAACTCGCAGCCTGTGGGCTAGATTTGACCAGCAAAGATTTATTTGTTTTCTGCATCACTATACATTTTTTTAAAACTTAATGCAAAAAAATTTTAATTGAGAGATTTCATAGAAAAATTCAGATTTCTGACCTTTCTTGAAAAGTTGGAAGCCTGGCAAGGCGGGCCCACATTCCTGGATGGATGAGAGGTGGCTGCCCCGTTTACACGGGGTGGGGGTCTCCTGCACCCCATGGTCTGCCCCAGTCCCCACCCCTCCTTGGGGATGCCCAGCACCGAGGGGACGCCTGGTGTCCTGGGGCACAGGCTGCTGACCCTTTCATTTTCTCTGGCCATGCGCCTGTGGGTGTTTGAGTCTTTAATGCAGGGGTGATGGGAGCTAGAAAGCCTGGTTTTCTGCATCATTCCTGCCTTGAGAACAGTTAGGCAAAGCCGGGCGTGGCTCACCCGCTGCCCGCCCACCCTCTCTCCCCACAGTGGGCCACCACCATCTTGGACATCGAGCGCTCCTTCCCTGTGTTCCTGAGGAAGGCTTTCCGCTCCGGCGAGATGGTGACCGTGGGCAAAAGCTCGGACGGCACTCCAGACCGCAGGTGGTGCTTCAGGTGAAGCCGGCTTGGGAGAGACCACCAGGCCTCCTTATGTGTTCTACCCATTGCCACTTCTGAGCCATTGAGGCCCCCAGGGGCCTGACCGGAGCTCAGTTCCACTGGCTGATCCTGTGGGTTCAGTTCTCAGCCTTGGTTTTTTCATCTGTGAAGTGGGGACATAGCATCACTCTCTTGGCCAGCTGTGCATATTAGATGGGTTGGCATGTGAGATATGCCCGGCCAGCCCCCAATGCACATGGGGGCAGACACCCCAAAGCAGCCGGTGTTACTGCTCTCTCCTTTGCTGGAGGAGGCAGACTCAGAGGCAATGTTTATCCCATGGCACCACCCTCTGTTGGTGATACAATGGAATGAGTTTCAAGGCTTCGATTTTTAAAAAATATTTATTAAAAAAATTAAATAGATAAAATTTTATTTGCCTGCCCTGGGTCTTAGTTGTGGCCTGCAGGATCTTCGATCCCTCAGTTGTAGCTTGCAGGATCTTTAATTGTGGCATGCAAACTCTTAGTTGCTACATGTGGGATCTAGTTCCCTGACCAGGGATCGAACTTGGGCCCCCTGCATAGGGAGTGCAGACTTAGCCACTGGACCACCAGGCAAGTCCCCTCAGGGCTTTGATTGAAATGGAGAAACTGAGTTATCAGCAGCTTCCAGGACTTGGGGTGTTAGCCAGATGCATGGGGAATGCCAGCTTTTTAGGAGGAACCCCTGGGAGAATCTTTTCTTTAACGAGGACTCATTCTTTGTAATGTGGTTGCCAGCATGGAGCATCAGCATCATGCTTGGAATCAAGCAAAGTCAGTTTCCACTATGACAGTCCCCACTGCACAGCCCTGTTCTGGATCCAAAGTTCAAGTCTTGACTGTGATCTAACACCTTTGTGACCTTGGACAAATAGTTCAACAAGCCTCAGTTTCCTCATCTGTAAAATGGGAGCAAAGGATGTATCTTCCTTGCTGGGTCCTGACCCATAGCAGTTGCTCCCCTCCTAAAATGGAAATTGAATAAAAATAACTTAAAAAGAATTTTAGAAAGTAAAAATTGGGACTTCCCTGGTGGTCCAGTGGCTAAGGCTCCTCATTCCCAATGCAGGGGGCCCGGGTTGGATCCCTGGTCCAGGAACAAGATCCTGCATGCCACAACTAAAGATCCCGCATGCCGCAATGAAGGTCACATATCCCACTGGCCACAGCTAAGACCCAGTGCAGCCAAATAAATATTTTAAAACAGTAGAAGTTATCTCCAGCCCATTTGGGCTCTATAACCTGACTTTATGAGGGTGTCTAAATTATAAGGGTGAGAATATCAAGAAAGAGGATGTCCATCCACAGATGAATGGGTATATAGCCATACAAATAAGGTCTTTGCAGGCAATGGGAAACTATTTAGCCATGAAAAGGAATGCAGTACTGATGCAGGCTACATTGTGGATGGATCTTGAAAACCTGATGCTAAGTGAAAGCAGCCAGACACAAAGGCCACGTACTGAATGATTCTACTTAACACGAAATGTCCAGAATAGATAAATCCATAGAGACAGAAAGTAGCACAGAGGTAGCCAGGGGCTGGTGGGAAGGGGGATGGGGAGTTACTGCTTAATGGGTACAGAATTTCTGTTTGGGGTGATGGAAAGGTTTTGGAACTAGGTAGTGGTGATGGCTGCACAATCCTAGGAATGCATTTAATGCTACTGAAATGTACACTCTAAAGTGGGTGAGGGACTTCCCTGGTGGTCCAGTGGTTAGGACTCTGAGCTTTCACTGCCAGGTCCCGGGTTCCATCCCTGGATAGGGAACTAAGATTCTGCAAGCCAAGTATAGAGGCCAAAAAAAAGAAGAAGAAAAAGTGAAATAGAAAATTTTATGTTTTATCTATCTGTCTATATATATTATCAGAAATTAAAAAATGAACAAACAAGGACTTTCCTGGTGATCTAGAGGCAAAGACTCTGCCGGAACCTGGGTTCAATCCCTGGTTGGGGAACTAGATCCCAAGTGCTGCAACTGAGACCTGGTGCAGCCAGATAAATAAATAAATAAATAATAACTTTTTAAAAAATTTAAAAAAAGAATAAAAAAGAGTAGGAGGGTGTGCTGGAAGGCTGGAGCTTGGAGGCTGCCTGGGGGTGGGAAAGGGGTGCTGTCTCTGGGCAGGGGCCTCTCTTTGACCCACCCTCTGTCTGCTGTGGCCCCACCAGGGTGGACGAGGTAAACTGGTCTCACTGGAACCAGAACTTGGGCATCATTAACGAGGACCCCGGCAAGAACGAGAACTACCAGTACTATGGCTTCTCACACACCGTGGGCCGCCTCCGGAGGGGTGAGTTGGGGGGTCGGGGGGGTGCGGGGGACACTGAGGGGCACAGAGGGGGAGCCCCGGTCATCCTCAGCACCGTTTTGTTTGGAGCAGTCCTGTCCCTTCCCTGGGACTCAGTATTCACGTCTGTAGAATGGGAGGGTGTGATGGGCTGGCCGCCGAGCTTCCTCTGCTGCCATTGAAAGCCTGGACCCTGGCTTCCACTCAGCCAAGCACAGTCGGGAGGCCTTGGGCTCGCAGGCCTCCTGACCCGGGCTCGAATTCTGATTCTTTCATTTTACTCCTGTGTGTTCCGAGGTGGGCTCCATGACCTCTCTGAGTTCCAGTTGCCACCTCTGTAAAATGGGGATAATATACCTCCCCTTTAGAGCACTGACTTCCCTGGTGGCTCAGACAGTAAAGTGTCTACCTACAGTGCGGGAGACCCTGGTACGATCTCTGGGTCGGGAAAATCCCCTGGAGAAGGAAATAGCAACCCACTCCAGTACTCTTGCCTGGAGAATCCCATGGACGGAGGAGCCTGGTAGATTGCAGTCCATGGGGTCGCAAAGAGTTGGACACGACTGAGCGACTTCGCTTTCCTTTTCCTTTTGACCACTGCTGCGTGCGCGGTACACCAAAGGTGCTCAGTACGTATGTGCATGCGCTCTCTGGCCACCCTCACCTCGCCCTCCCCCGCTCTCACTATAGATCGCTGGTCCTCAGTGGTGCCCCGCGTGGTGGAGCTTAACAAGAACTCCAACCCGGACGAGGTGGTGGTGCCGCTGGACAACATGGGGAACCCCAGCTGCGACGGCCACCAGCAGAGTTACCCCCCCAAGTGGAGGACTGAGGACGCCCCGCTCTAGGGCCTGCGGGCAGGAGCAGGGTCCCCTCCGCCGCCCATTTCCAGTCCAGCTGCATTTCAGAGGTGCCCCCCACTGGGGTGTGCCCCGCCCCGTACCCTCCTTCGACCCCCAGAGGTGAGGGCCAGGCAGATGCCGGGGAGGCCCCAGGACCCTCTGGTCCCCAGGCTCCTGCCCACCCCGCCCCACCTCCCTGGCCCGGGCACAGGACGCCTGGTCGCCTGTCTCACTCCCATGGAGTCACAGTAAGGGACACCAGGGTCTCCGCCCACCGGGACTCAGCCCCCTGCCTCTTCATTTATTTATTTGCTCTGCTCTCAGGAAAGTGGCCCAACCCCCCACCCCGAACTGGAGCCTGGCCGGGGCCCCAGGACCCCGTCCCAGGTGCAGGGCCGGCTGCACAGGCCACCCTGGGCTGAAGCGCGGTGGCTCTGATGAGGGGCCAGGCCCCGGGTGGGTCTGGGATTGTCGGTGCTCAATAAATGTTCACTGATGGTGGAGACGGTGGGGAAGCTGGTGGGGGCAGTGGTAGCAGCCATTGGGGGGAAGACAGCGCGGAGACGGGTGAGCGAAGAGATGCCCCTGTGGCTGGGGCTAGGGTGGGGATAAGAAGGCGGGACAGGAGTTACAACCAAGGCAGTGTTCAGGGTGATGGCTGGAGGGGCTGGACTCGGGGGGCGGTGGTGACTGAGAGATGGGGGTGAGCTTGGGGTGTGATAGGGAGGTAGAGATGAAGGGAGTGAGGAGAGTGCTGGTGGAGGCATAGCAGTGCTGTGGGGAGACAGTTAAGTCTCCGGAGGTACTGGGAGAGGCGATGTCGTTGGTGGGGAAAAATGATGCCAGTGGGGAGATGGTAAAGCTCATCATGGCAGAGTGATGCGGGTTCAGGGGGAGTAGGCAAGCAGCTGGGAGGGGCAGAGCAGAGGCGGAGATGACAGCCACAGAGGCAGGTGAGCCATCCGGTGTCCAGTGGGGTGATGGTGAAGGGGAGAGCAGCCTAACAAGGACAGCGGGGCCCACTGGAGTCGAGAGAGCCTTTGGTTGGGACCATGCGCCAGCGGAGCCCTGAACACGAGCTGGAGCTTCCCTTCCAAGGGCCGCTGTTCTCCCCAGGTCACACCCCACTGCTGATCCAGCCCTGGGGCAGCTCCAAGCCCCCGGGCATGAGAAGGGGCCCCCCAAATACCTGATCCTGCTGCTCCACCCTGGATGGATCCGCAGCCAGCCGGTTTCCCTCTGACCTCCCAGGTCCCCGGTCCTGGCTTGGACCCAGTCTTAGGGCCCATCTGAAGCTTCAGTTGAGAAGAGCTTGGGACTCTGGAGGACCTGGCCAAGGACAGCTGCAGCGGGAGACACAAGGCGTGGGGTCTGAAGGCCCGGCTTTGCCCCCTCTGCCCAAACAGCGACAATAGGCCACATCACTTCTCTGGGCCTCCATGTTCCCTGTCTGTCAGAAGGATGCCAGTTACTTGAAGGATGGGAGTCTGTTCAGCTAGTGGAATGAAGCGGAGAATGAAGGGGAGACTCATTGTATTACCACTGAGGGTGGCTGGGGGGGCACCAGCCTTCACACAGACCCATTCTTTCCGTCTCCCTTTACGTTGGCTTCCAGGGGCTGATGGGCTGCCCTTGCGGTCCACAGATGACCCAGCTTTTCCCAAGGCTACTTGCTTCCTCATTCCAGCATTCTTTTTTTTTTAAATAATTTTATTTATTTATCTTCGGCTTTGCTGGGTCTTTGTTGCTGCACAGGCTTTTCTCAAGCTGTGGTTAGTGGGGGCTACTCTAGTAGCGGTGCACGGGTTTCTCATTGTGGTGGCTTCTCTTGTTGCGGAGCATGGACTTTAGCACTTGGGCTTCAGTAGTTGCAGCACGTGGGCCCTAGAGCACAGGCTCAGTAGCTGTGGCGCACAGGATTAGTTACTCTGTGGCATGTGGGATCTTCCCAGACAGGAATGGAACCCGTGTCTCTGGCATTGGCAGGCGGGTTCTTTACCACTGAGCCACCAGGGAAGCCCTCCAGCATTCTTAATGGAGGTCCCAAGAGCCATTCTGTTTGGATGGACGTGGGTCACATGTCATGCCTGAGCCAGTCCTATCTGGGGGATGGGATACCCTCCCTGGCTGAGCCAAGGCTTCTGCGAAATGGTTGGTAGTTCCTAAACTCTTGAGACTCGGTGTCCTCATCTGTAAAATGGGCGCTGACTTTGTGAAGGTCAAGTGATTCCCTGGGCTTTTCAAAGAAGAGAGAATTGTGGTTGTGGCGTTCATACTGAACACTAACATGTTTGGGGCAGCAAGTCACAGAAGACTTATATTGGCTTAAAGAAAAGAATAATTATCTCAGCAAGGTGTCCCAAGTTAGGGAGGGCAGTAAGTCTTGTTAATTCAGTCTCTGGGATTGAGGGTTCTGCCAGCTCATTTATTCCTGCAGGCATTTATCAGGCACTGTGCTAGTCACCACCCAGCAAGTGTGCTGGCTTTTTCCTCACATGTGCTGTGCTTAATCACTCAGGCATGTCTGACTCTTTGTGGCCCCATGGACTGTAGCCCACCAGGCTCCTCTGTCCATGGGGATTCTCCAGGCAAGAATACTGGCATGGGTTGCCATTCCCTCCTCCAGGGGATCTTCCCAACCCAGGAATCGAACCCAGGTCTCCCATGTTGGAGGCAGATTCTTTACTGTCTGAGCCACCAGGGAAGCCATGGGTCTACGTCAAAGACACAAGATAGAGCCATTATTTCAGGCATTTCACCCAGAGTCACAGGCATCCAGGGCTTCCCTGGTGGCTAAGATGGTAAAGAATCCACCTGCCACATAGGAGACCCGGGTTCGATTTGTGGGTTGGGAAGATCCTCTGGAGAAGGAAATGACAACCCATTCCCATATTTTTGCGTGGAGAATTCTATTGACAGAGGAGCCTGGCGGGCTACAATCCATGGGGGTGCAAAGAGTTGGACACGACCGAGCAACCCACATTTTTGTTGTTCAGTGGCATCCAGATGAAGGACAAGTGGTACTTCCCGTGTCTCTTTCTGTGAGAGATGTTTTCCCTGAAGTCCCCCAGCCAACGTTCCCTCTTGTATTATTGGCCAGAATTGTGTCATGTGGCCCATGCTTCAGCCAATCAGCAGGCTGGAAGCAGCAGTTGTCCTAAAGCAGTAGAAAGCAATATAGAGAAAGAAAGTTTCCCCAGCCAGGTCTCGGTTCTGTGGGAAAGGAGGATGTGGAAACCACTATTGCCTCTGCAGCCATCAGATGCCCTCCCCGCCACCCCATCTTTCCACTGGAAGGTAGGCAACATTGTCACGGAACATGACTGTGACTTATCCTGGGGCCATAAGGAGGTCATTTCTCTAGGAGTTTTGTGATGGGTTAGCCTACAAAATCAAAACACCCTCTTAACTCAAAAAGATTCCATAAATTATTGAGGTGAATGCAGAATGCATTCTTTTAAAATAATGAAATCATTGTAGGCTATGACTTTTCCTCTGGGAAGATTTTTAGCTAAATAGATAGCAACTTTTTCAATTGTGATTTTCTAAATAATTTGATGGTGTAGGTGTTGATTTTCTGTAAGGTTTTCAAAAGCTGTTTCAGGGGAATTTCCAGCCGTTGAGATTTTATTTGTTCCTGTAAGATCCTAATGATGATCTTTGCCAATGTCCTTCAAAGGACAGGGCGTGAACTGGTGGTAGGTCAAAATATTTTCAGGGGACACATTGACCATAGAATTGCTTAGAGGAAAATATCCCTCCTGATTATGATGTGGTCTCTGTTTGATGCTTCTGAGCTTTTAAGGCCTTCCTAACACTAAGCTGGATGGCATCACCGACTCTGTGGACATGAGTTTGAATGAATTCCGGAAGTTGGTGATGGACAGGGAGGCCTGGTGTGCTGTGATTAATGGGGTCGCGGAGAGTCGGACACGACTGAGCGACTGAACTGAACTGAACTGAACTGAACACTAATCTCTCCTTATGGAGAAAAACCTGAGGCTCAGAATTTCTGAAAGGCAGAGCTAGAACCAGGGATGATATTGACTTCTCCAGGACCATAGGGACTGAGGATTGGGGGAGAGAGACCCTGAGGAAAGTTGGAATGCTGATACTTGTGCTAGACTGCAGCAGTGGCCCTGACTCTCCCCTTTAGCCATTCCTTTCCAGGACCACTTTTTCTTTCCACTGTGGGCAGAGCAGGACTTGTTCTAACCAATGGGGTGTTAGTAGACCAGCTGAGGCCAGCACCTAGGAAGATGAAAGGTACGGGGAACAGAGCTGTGTCATCCCAGGCAAACCTCACAGAAATCAGAGGGCCCCCAACCAACATGGGACCAAAAACTTTTTTTTTTTTTTTGTATGCCATTGAGTTTTTGTGATTTTGTTTAAGTGCAAGTCATCAATTTTGTGGCAATAGCTAACGAATACAGACAATAGAAAAAAGAGTAACTGGAACCTGATCAGGCTGCAAAAACCTGAATGTCCATTGCACTCCATGTTATTAGATGGGGAAACAGAGGCTCAGAGAGGGGAAGACTTGTGCCCAGGGCACCCGGCTGGTAAGTGGTGGAGGCGGAATTTGAACCCAGGTATTCTCCTCATGCCAGAGAGAAAAACACTCTGATGCCTGGAGGGGTGAGAGTTAGTGAGGCCAGATCACTTCTGCTGTGAGTGAAGACCCTGGCTGTCTCCTATCGCTAATGCTGAACCCCGGAGACTGTCAGTTTGAACATACCCCTAACTTTATCCCAACAAGGATTTCTTATTATGTGCATGCGTGTGTATTTAATAATGATAAAGCACTTGTATGTCATATTTGACAGCAGGGCTTTTTTCATCCCAAGTTTAAAGCACTACCGGGAAATAATTAGTGCTAGTAGAGTCAAAAACAAAGGGACCCCATCAGAGAAGACATTCTTGAAACTCTCGGATCTTAATTGAACAATTACCTCTTATGCCTATGAATAGTTCATTATTACATGCCCTGTTATTATTAGCTGTTATTATTGTTTTAGATGAATGCTGGGAATTTTTTTAAAAAATCAAAAGCCATTTTCAACCACACTGTTCATCTCCCCCTGGCTTTCACATGCTCCTGACATTTCCGATGTAATAATGTCGTAGTCGGCAGTCAATTTTCTACACCTCGCCGGGATAACGGTGTATTCGGATCATTTTGGTTGTTTGGATGGAGTGATTAAATACTCCAGGCCTCTGTTCATACTGGTATTAATTTTTGACTCCTTGGTGAAAGCATTTGCATGAGAATCAAGCACCTCCTGCTTTTTATTTTTTAGGAATCTGAAGTCCTGGGGAACAATGGGGAGGTTCTTGTTCATCCCAACCTTTTGGGACAGAAACAAAAGGAGGTGGTGGTGATGGAGCCAGAGGACAGAGTAGAAGCCACCTTGGGCAGTAGAGACCCAGGCCCCAGGGAAGGAGGGCGGGAGGCTGGGTCAGGAGAGGCTGGGAGTTGTGACTTTAGAGGGAAACACAAAAAGGAGGGGACAAATGGACACACATAAGGCATCTTCCATGTGTTAGGTGCTGTGCTCAGTGTTTGGAATTCGTATCTCAGGAACTATGTGTGAGCACGTATGAATTGGTGTGGATGCCTCTCTGGAAGTCAGACTCTCTTCCTTATTCACAGCACCTCATTTTGTTCAGAATTCTCCACTCTGTTCTACGATCATGGGCTTTCCCCAGGCGCACCCACCAGTGTGATTCTATTTCCCTTACTAGGTACTGGTACAGGAATAGCCACGTAAATGAGTTCTGGACCATGAGACAAAAGAGAAAGTCTGCTGAAGGAGGAGGAATTTGGGGGAAATAAGAGAAGTATAAGAAACACTGTCTTCTCTTTTGCTAGGCACCATCAGGACTGGGTGTGATGCCTGGAACTGTAGCAGCCATTTTGTAATCATGAAGGGGCTTAGTGGAGCAGAAAGAAGAAAAGGACATGGGTACCTGATCTCACCATTGTGCTACTGAATTAACCAACTCTGGAGCCACCCTATCTTAGGGTTTCCTATGATTGTTTGAGATAGCAGTTTTTTCCCTCATCTATACCAATGAGTCAGGGTTTACAATTACTCTGCCAAAATCATGAAGACACAAGAACAAACTTTTCTGCCTATTTTATACATGAAGAAAGTGAGACTCAATGAAGTAAATGCATTTGCTTAAGTACACACAGCCTGGATGTGGTGGACTCAGCATCTGAACCCTCTGTATTAGAGGGAGACCTCTGCTGGGAGGTGGCAGGATTTTTTTTTTTTTCTTCAGTCTTAGCTATTTGGCCTTTCTGCAGCACAAGGACTTTTTGTTTTTTCCACAGGCTGTTGATGGTTTCTAACAGATGAAAACAGGGCAGGTTAAGTGGGGCTGGGACTCAAACCCAGGTCCCCATATCTGAGCTCAGAGTCATCTCTGCATCTCAAGGTTCTCGGTGATGTCAGAGAGCCTCCTGCTTTATCTGAGACCCCCACAGTCTAGGATATACTCACTGGATCCCACAGATCTGCCTTGGGCTGCTACAGGGTGGGGCAGCTGATTGTAGAGACTGGCCACCAGAGGCTGCTGTAGTCACGCCCAGGAGCCTCCTCAGAGGAGGCCTTAGGGAAACTTGGAACCTGGTGCCATGGTCCAGGAGGAGCCCCTAGCGTGAGCTCCCCATGAGGTGAGGCTGACGCTACAGACCGAGGAAACCCCACTGTCACCACTCCCACAGGTGAGAAAGGAGTCTCTGCCTCTGCGAAGTCTGGGAGCTAGTTGCTGTGTGCCCTCAGGCAAGTCGCCTCCCTCCTCCGGACCTCCCTTTTCTCATTTTCAGAATAAGGACGTCATCCCAGCCTCTCAGATGAGGGCTTCCTCTCTCTTCCTGGCGGCCTTTCCCCTCCTTGGAGCCCAGCTCAACACAGACAAAGACCAGTTAGGACGTGAGGCCCAACGACTCCAGGGCAGGTCTGGGGCCCAGTTCTGATTTTGCCGCAAACTCATGAGGAGTCTTTGTGTTGCAGATGGGGAAACTGAGGCACAAGAGGAGACGTAGTTCTCCCACTTGCAACACAAATTAGGACTCAGTATTTCCTGAGGTCCCGTTTGTTCCTTGGGATGCTAACAGAAACAAATAAAAACTTAGCTGATAGGAAAAAGTTAGGGAAATGCTGGGCTAAATCTGGAAGGCTATCTTCCCTGCGGGCTTCCCATGTGGCGCTAGTTGTAAAGAACCTGCCTGCTAATGCAAGAGACCTAAGAGATGTGGGTTCAAACCCTGGGTTGGAAGTTCTGGAGAAGGGATAGGCTACCCATTCCAGTATTCTTGGGCTTCTCCGGTGGCTCAGATGGTAAAGAATCCGCCTGCAGTGGAGGCGACCTGCGTTCGATCCCTGGCTTGGGAAGATCCCCTGAAAGAGGGCATGGCAACCCACTCCAGTATTCTTGCCTGGAGAATCCCCATGGTCAGAGGAGCCTGGCAGGCTACAGTCCACTG
This sequence comes from Moschus berezovskii, assembly GCF_049115385.1. Lineage (NCBI taxonomy): Eukaryota > Metazoa > Chordata > Mammalia > Artiodactyla > Moschidae > Moschus > Moschus berezovskii. Next base: position 66,729,325 of record NC_142478.1, read on the forward strand.
GGTCGCAGAGTCAGACATGACTGAAGTGACTGAGCACGCACGCATGCACATCTCCCCTGCAGGACTTTTGAGAACCTTTAATATCTAATGTGATTTAGCATATTAAATCCATGTGCAAATAATATGCTAATATACATCTCCAAGGTGCTGGAGAGGGGGTGAACCAGGCCTTGATTTCTCAAACTCTTTTAACCTAGAAACCCACTTTCCAATGTGAAAATCAGCCTCTGGTGATGACAGGAATAATCCACCTTCAGAACAGGCTCCGTGCCGCCTAGAGGACTTGACTGCTGCTGCTTAGTCAGTCACTTCAGTTATGTCTGACTCTTTGCAACCCCGTAGACTGCAGCCCGCCAGGCTCCTCTGTCCATGGGATTCTCCATGCAAGAACACTGGAGTGGGTTGCCATACCCTCTTCCAGGGGATCTTCCCAACCCAGGGATTGAATCCAGGTCTCCTGCATTGCAAGCAGATTCTTTACCACTGAGCCACCAGGGAAGCCCCACGGACTTGACTACCCTTTTCCTATGTTCAGCCGCATGTGGTACATGCTTTGTAATAGCAGACTCACTTTACACTTGAGAAACAGGTGGCTCAGTCACTTGCCAAATGCTGGTGGGAGGCAGCCTTGGGACTGGAACCCCTGGGCCCCACTGCTCTTGGGGGGGCAGGTCCCACTGACAGCACTGATTTGCCCTGTCATCCTGGTCATGCATCACCTGATGCTGTCCCAGCCCTTCAAATGCCACCACTGCTCCTTCTGACTGAGGCCCAGGGCCACACATGGAGTCTGTGGGAGCCAGGCCAGTTTGCCTGCCTCCTGCCTCCTCCTCTCCCCTTGCCGCTCTCTGGTGAGCAAGTGGTGATTTAAACAAAAAAATCTTTTTGTTCCCCAGGGCTTGCCCACCCACCGTGGCTGGGCCCCACCTTCCAATAGCCAGCAAAGGAGGCCCCGTACTGACTGCGCGGGCCCTTTAAAGACTTAAAGACTCGGACGCGCATGCGCACTACAGCGCAGGTAGAGGCGCAGGGCACGTGGAGTCCCAGGTGCAGCTCAGCGCTGCGGAGCGAGTCCCCCGCACTTAAAGGTTTGCCGAAGCCCTCCCGCGCATCTGAGGCCTCTGTAAGATGGAGTGACCTTCTAACGGTTGTCATGATGGGAAGTGGTAGTAATATACGTGGTTCCAGCGCATGGCTACGGGACTAGACAGCTCAGCTCTAACTAGGGATGAACCCCAGATACCCAGAGAGGGAGACGCTTCTAGTGTCTTTATAAAGGGAAGGCGGGTACCTCTGGTGGGGGAGCCGGCGGCTCCTCTCTGCCTCCGTCACCCACCGGAGGTCCCAGCAGCGCAGGGTGTGCGAACCAACGCTGGACCTACGTTCTGGAGCCAGACAGGCCGTGTTCAGGGATCGGTGGTGGTTTTAGTCTCTGCATAGAAGTTAAGAGCTTCGATTCTGAATCAGAAGGCCGCTGTTTTGCCCCCGCCCGCCCCTTCTCTGCGCTCCATCCTGAACTGTGTGAAGTTAGGCAAAGTGATCGGCCTTCTCTGGTCTTGCTGGCCTCAAGTATACCACGTACACTTGAACTGTGGCGAGACCTACCTACTACTTAGCGCTGAGCCTTGGGGCCTGTCTGCCTGCAGTAACAGGGCTGTCGGTAATTGTAGTGATGACAACATCGTTATCACCTGCACTGCTCCTCTACGTGGTTTTAATGAGGCTGGAGAGCCCTTTGAGCTCAGCTCCCTCAGCTCCCAGGGAGAAGAAACCCGGCCAAGGCACCCAGGGAGCTGGTGCTAGGACAGAGCTGGGTCCTGGGGTCAGGCCTGGACTGGCTGTGCTCCGTGGCCCCACCTGCTTGCCTCTTCACTTGCCCTGCAGAGGGGTCAGGAGGTTTTCCTCTGATAGGGGACGGGTCCTCACCCTGGATGTGAGGGACCTGGCCAGGAGGGTGGCTGCAGTCTCTGTCCCCTTGCCTGGCGAGCCTGCTGGTGGGCTCAGGACCTGGGGACCTGGGCTACCTAGAGTTGGTGTGGAGGTGGCCGCAGTGGTAGCCCTGGGGGCAGCCAGGCCACAGGCTGCCACCCCCAGGGCTGCACCTGCTCTGCCCTGCCCTTCTCCCAAGTACCCACACTGTGGTCTCCTTGAATTCCATCCTTGGTTCTGGCATTGCCCTCTTTGGGGATGAACTGGTTCTGGGTCATTTAAAGTACCTATGGTAGGATTTGTACCCAGGGCATGCTCCCTCCAGGGGCTGGATAGCCCTGGGCGCTGCGATGCCCCTGGTGAGCTTCAGAGATGTGTGAAGGTAGAATGTCTGGGGGCAGCCTGGCCCCAAGTGTGGGGCTTGATGCCAGAACCCGCCTCCCTCTTACTCTCCTTGTGGCTGTTTTTCAGATCCTCTGTGTCCTCATCTATAAAATGGGGATGATCTTATTATGACCCGAAAGGGCCGTTGTGAGACTCAGTTACAAGAGGTCAGAAAAGCACTGTGTCAGCGCTCCTTTGCATCCTGTCTGTGGTCACACCCCATGGCCTTAGGGCTTCCTTGGTGGCTCAGGGGTAAAGACTCCACCTGCCAGTGCAGGTTACAGAGAAGGCGATGGCACCCACTCCAGTGCTCGTGCCTGGAAAATCCCATGGACGGAGGAGCCTGGTAGGCTGCAGTTCACGGGGTCGCTAAGAGTTGGACACGACTGAATGACTTGACTTTCACTTTTCACTTTCATGCATTGGAGAGGGAAATGGCAACCCATTCCAGTGTTCTTGCCTGGAGAATCCCAGGGATGGGGGAGCCTGGTGGGCTGCTGTCTATGTGGGTCGCACAGAGTCGGACACGACTGAAGTGACTTAGCAGCAGCAGCCGCCAGTGCAGGAGACATGGGTTTGATCCCTGGTTCAGGAAGATCCCCTGAAGAAGGAAATAGCAACCCGCTCCAGTATTCTTGCCTGGGAGATCCCATGGACAGAAGAGCCTGGTGGGCTTCAGTCTACAGAGTCACAAAGAGTCAGGCACAACTTAGCGACTAAACAACCACTACCAGTGGTCTTTCGCGCAGTCATGGCTTACCTAGCCTGTCACCCAGCCGGACCCCTGCTCCTGCTCTTCAGGCCCTGGTGACATGTCTGGCTCACTGACCCAGCTCAGAAGGGCCTGGGTCCTGCCCTGGACACAGCCTCTTCTTGAAACCTCCGTGTGCTGCCAGGCTCTGGGGCCTGGCCTTAGGGAGGTGGATGTCCTCACTGCAAGGTCACATCCAGGGTGTCCCCTCTGTCCCTCTTCTTCCCCGAACCTTGCCATGCCAGGCATCCAGAAGGGGCTCCATGCATGAGAGGGCAGGCCTGAATCAGAGTGGGGACACCCCCATTCCACTCTGTTCAGACATTGGGCTAGCAGGTCAGGGAGGAAGGAGGGGACAGGATGTGAACAAGAGTCTGTGCTGTGGGGTTTGAACCCCAACTTTCTGCAGGCTTGCTGTGTGACCTCAGGCAGGTCGCTTCACATCTCTGAGCCTCAGCTTCCTCTAGAACACCCCCTACCTTACAAGCTTCCTTCCCAGGTGGCGCTAGTGGTAAAGAACCTGCCTGCTAATGCAGTCGACTTAAGGGACACAGGATCATCCCTGGGTGGGGAAGATCCCTTGGAGGAAGGCATGGCCACCCACTCCAGTATTCATGCCTGGAGAATCCTCATGGACAGAGGAGCCTGGCGGGCTATAGTCCATGGGGCCACAAGAGAGACAGACACCACTGAAGCGACTCAGCACAGCACACCTTACAAGCAGTGGCCAGGCTCCCAAGAGATGCTGTGTAAAGGAAAATGCCCAGTAAGCGTCTGATACACGCTGAGCATCCCGGGGCAAGGGAGGTCTCCTGGACATCCCCAGGCCCCTGGGGCATGGGGTGGGTATGTGCTGGGGCTGGCCAGGGAGATGGCCACTTCTCAGCCACTTTGGCCTGTCCCCAAGACACACTGTGTACGGGGACGCACAGAGGGTGCCAGGCACTGAGGAGGGAGTTTAGTGACGCAGGGGGGACACTAACCCCAGACCACCTCCGTGCCCCTCAGGGAGTGATCCAGAAGGGCCTGGGCTCGGCTCTGTCTCGGCTGCCCTATGGACCGGTCGCTGGCCCTGCCAAGTGGCTAACAGGGTCAGAAGACCTAGGGGAGCAAATGCAACATTGCCAGAGGGGGTGCTGGGAGGCTCCTGGCCTGCTCCCCAGGGCTCCGAGCCCCGTTGCGGGGAGAAGACAGCCCGATTTACTCCTGGCGGGGGAAGGGTTGGGGGCGGTGGAGGAAGGAAGAACGAACGAAGGAAGACAAGAGCTTAACGAAACAATCCCACAGCTGAGACACCATCTGTGTTTTCCTTTTTTTTCTTTCTCTTCGTTTTTAAAACAATATAGTGCAGACCGTACTTCTCACAGTAGAATATAATGGTCAATTTTAGTATATAAAAAAAAACATTCTCAGAGATTCGTAAATGCACTTAGTGCTTGAACAGGCCTTGGAGAGAGATACAGTACCGCTTCCAGAGTGCCAGAGGGGCCAGGACTTGGGGAAATTGGGCCTTAGGGACTTAATGGGGGGCCCCCCCATGCCTGCCTGATCCCCCCCTCCCAAGTGGTGTGGGGCAGGCCTTGGAGGGTGGCTTGCAGGAAAAGGGGGTGGATTGGATCTCCCAGTTAAAACCAGCAGGTTGCCCCGGCACTGGCTCCTGGGAGGACCCCTGAAGGAAGCAGGGTCTGAGCCCTCTGACACTGTTAGCCCCTATGGCGCCTTTGTGCGAATAGGTCAATGCCGCCCCTTCCTCGAGGTTCAGAAAATTTGCTGTCATAAACACACATGTCTAGAATGCAAATGACGTCTCCTCGGATGAGTTTCCCTTGTGCAGTACACAACCTGCACAACTGTGCCCGGCAGCGCCCCCATAAGAGGTCCTGGTGGGAAGGGGGAAGGTGGTGGTCCAGGGTTTGGAGAATGGAGATGGGATTCTGTGTGGGGAAGGCATGATGGGAAGGGGAGGAGCAGGGGGACCAGCATTCCTCGGAGCCTCTTGTAGTCTGGTCTTCACGGGGAGGGGGCAGTGGAGGGGGGCGCTGTGGGCCCCCTTTGCTCTTTCTCCTGGAGACTGGGACCTCAAGAGGGAGGAGCTAAGTCTGGGGGGAGGGGCCTGCTCCGATCCCACCCCGCCCCCAGGCCATCACATTTCCTCCTGCGCCCCTCTGCGGCCTGAGCCCCTCTCCTGGACAGCCGGGAAGAACCGCTTCTGTTCTCTCCCGGCCTCCGCCAGCTTGGATGGAGGGAGGCATGGACCTGGGGGTGGCTGCCCCTAGGCCTCCCTGGGGGGCGGGCCGGGGCAGCCGATGGTGGGGAGGGGCATCAGCGAGCGAGAGGTCACCTGGCCAACTCCCCCTCGGCGGCAGCTGGCGAGTCGCCAGCCTGGCTTCCCTGTGGACATCACGGGGGGGGGGGCACTCGGGGCCGGGTTGTCCCCCATCCCCATCGCCCCGCATGCCGCCCACCCTGTTCTGCGGCCTTCCTCTCCCCGCCCACCCCCCCGCCTCCTCGGCGCCCTGCCCCTCGGTCCGTGCGTGTGCCGGGCCGGCCTTATCTGTAGACGGGCAGGCGGATGTGGGCGTGCTGGTGGTCGAGCAGCCGGGGCACGGCCACCGTCTCGTAGCCCTTGCCCAGCATGCGCTCCTTGATGCAGGGCGGCCGGATGTCATTGATGAGATACTCCAGTGACTGCAGGCTGCTGCTGAGCACGGCCGTGTTGCACACGCTCTTGCTGGGCAGGCCCGAGAGGGTCTCGGCCGGGGGCCCCGCCAGCTCCCGGGCCGCCCCCGGCCCCAGCTCGGTCCCGGCCGCCGCCGCCGCCGCCGCCGCAGCCGCGGGGTTGTAGCAGTCGCTGGTGGGGGTCACCAGCACGCTGTTCCAGGGGGCGGCGAAGTACTGGCCCACGGTGAAGCTGGCGGGCAGCCCCACGCCGCAGTTGAGGGGCGACCCGCTGGCCCGCTCGTACGCCCGCCCCCCGCAGGCCTCGGGGGACTTGCTGGCCAGCGCGCTGCCGCCGTAGGCCCGCAGGGGCTGGGGCGGCGGTGGCGGCGGCTTCTGGGGCCACAGCAGGTAATCCAGGCCGCCGTCCGCGTAGCCCGCGGGCTTGGCGGCCCCGGCCAACGTCAAGGCCGCGGGCGTGCTCCCCTGGCCCAGCTCGGCGCCCTTCCGGCACTCGGGCGGGCCGGCCGTGGCCGAGTAGGCCGCGCGCGGGAAGCCGGGCACCGGGCCGTGCTTGGCCGGGCTGGGCGGGGGCCCGGGCACGGCCTGGCAGGCGGCGGGCGCGGCGCCGGGGGCCTGGCACTGCTGGTGGAGCTGGTAGAGGAGGCTGTGGATGGAGGGCAGGTTGGAGGGCGGCAGGGGCAGGCCGCGACCGGGCAGGGGGATGACGGCGGCGGCGGGGGCCGCGGCAGCGGGCAGGCCGGGCGGCGGGGCGGGCGCCTCGGGCGGCTTGGGGTAGGCCAGGGGCCCCAGCGTGCTGGGCGCGGGGTAGGGCGCGACGCCCACCTGCACGGCGGCCGGCGACAGCTTGGTCCGCTTGCCCTCGGCGCTCTTGAGCACGCTCTTGGCGGGCCCGGCGGGCGCGGCCGCGCCAGAGGAGGAGACGGCGGCCTTGACGATGGCCAGCAGGCCCTGGTAGCCAGCCGCGTGCGCCGGGTAGGGGCTGTAGCGCTGGCCGCTGGTGTCATAGCCGTTGACCGTGCGGCTGAGGTGCTTGTGCTGGGGCACGCGGATGTTGGTGGGGAAGATCTTGATGGAGAGCGGGCTGTTGGCCACCTTCTCGGCGTAGGCGTCCAGCTCGGCCGGGCTCGGGTAGCGGGAGGAATGCATGGAGCTGGCCACCGTCTCGCCTGCAGGGAGACACGGGGAGGGGAGGGGGCACAGGTGAGGGCCGGCCCGCAGGCCGCGCCCCCTACGGCTCCCTGGAAGGGCTCCCCAGCCGCCTCTCCCTTGCTTTTTCCAGTCCCTCACTTGCTCCTTCATTCATTCAACTTTTTTAAATTAAAAAGAAAAAAAAAAATTGGCTTAGTTCCCCGACCAGGGATCGAACCCAGGGCCCCTGCAGTTGGAAGCACAGAGTCTTAAAGCACTGGACCTCCGGGAAAGTTCCCCCTTCTAAATTTTAAAGCTTTGCATCACAGCGTAAAGTATGTCAAGGAAACTGCACTCATCACAGACTTACTGCACTTTCACACACAGAACACACTCGTGTGACACTCAGGTCAGGGGAGGGGGGGCCAATGGTCAGTCCCCGGAGCAACCCCTGCACCAGTCCTCAGACGGGAACCACAGCAAGGGGACCGAGGGGAAGGCCCGCCAGACTCCTGGCCACTCCTGGTGTTGGCACAGGTAAGCAGGGATCACACACTGTCGGGTCTCTCCCACTCAAGGTTACTTTTCCAGGTTCATCCGGGGAGCTGTGGGGGCAGGGCCTGTCCCTTCTCATGGCCTCGGGGTACTGGAGTGTGACTGCAGGACACACTCTTTCTGCTCGTCCTTCCTACTGCTGGTGGCGTTTGGGTCATTTCTGTGTGCTAAGTCGCTCAGTTGTGTCTGAGTCTTTGCGACCCCGCGGACTATACAGTCCATGGAATTCTCCAGGCCAGAGTACTGGAGTGGGTAGCCTTTCCCTTCGCCAGGTGATCTTCCCAACCCAGGGATCGAACCCAGGTCTCCTGCATTGCAGGCAGATTGTTTATCAGCTGAGCCACCAGGGAAGCCCAAGAATACTGGGGTGGGTAGCCTATCCCTTCTCCAGCAGATCTTCCCAACCCAGGAATTGAATTGGGGTCTCCTGCATTGCAGGTGGATTCTTTACCAACTGAGCTATTTTATTTTTAAATTTTTATTTTTTTGACTATGCTGTGCTGCACGTGGGGTCTTAGTTTTGTGACCAGGGATTGAACTCGGGCCCTCGGCAGTGAAAGCACCGAGTCCTAACTAGTGGACCACTAGGGGATTCCCTGAAGGGTATACTCTGTGTGACAGGCCAGCTGTCCCCACTGTCGGTGGGCACAACTGGCCCCTGCAGCGGGGGAAGCAGGTGACTGGCGGGCAGACCCCCTTCTCCCCTCCAGAGCCCCTCCCAGTCCTGAGAGCTTCCTCGGGGCTGTCCGCGACCCTCTCTGCAGTGGGGAGGGGAGCAAGGGGCCTGCAGGAGGCGGGTGGAGAGACCCAGGGCTTTGGAGCTGGCAGCCTGGGTGGAGTCTTGGACAACTGGCTGGTCTGGTTGAGCCTCAGTTTCCCCACCTGTGGAATGGGGATGACTGTGCCAGGTCTGCAGGGCAGGCTCGGGGAACGTCCGTGCCAAGCGGCCCATCAGGGGGTGCAGCACACAGCAGGCGCTGGGAGACCGAGACTTGGCTGGGCCCTTGGGCATGGAGGACCCTACAAGTCCTCATGGCACACTGCCTTCCTCCCCCACCAAGGGCATCCCCTGGAGCCCAGCAGTGAGTCTTGGGGAGGGGAGGGAAGGGTTCACCACCCTGAGCCTCAGTTTCCTCACCTGTAAAATGGGTTTATGCTGCTGCTAACACTGCCTCTCCTGGCTGCTATGAGGTTTAACACGTTGGGTGGCGGAGGCTCAGCAGGAGTGGGTCTCTCCACTTTATGACCCTCCCCGTCTGCCCGGCACAACAAGGGTCTTCCCGGGAGAGGAAGGGGCAGGGCATTTGCATAGGTGGGCCTGGCTTCGTGGCTGGGACCGAGTGCAAGCCCCACTGCCTCCCCACCAACGGGAAGGTGACCCGCCACACCCCACCTTCCCCGAGCCTTGCCCCCAACACCTCGAGATGCAAGCATATGTGCTCAGTTGCTAAATTGTGTCTGATTCTTTGCGACCCCATGGATTGTAGCCCACCAGGCTCCTGTGTCCGGGGGATCCTCCAGGCAAGAACTCTGGAGTGGGCTGCCATTTCCTTCTCCTAGGGGATCTTCCCCACCCAGGGATTGAACCCACGTCTCCCACATTGGCAGGCAGACACCCTCGAGGACTCACAGCCAATCTGAGCAAACCGAGGGAGCGTGGGGACACAGGGGAGCCTCACCCCCAGGGGCTCCAGAGACATTCTGGAAAGAAGAACATCTCTGCTAAGGCGGGGCTGAAGGGGAGAGGAACGCATTCCAGGCAGAAGTCACACGGGCAAAGGTGAGGAGGCGAGGCAGTGTGCCCCCGCGGGAATGATAAGCCAGAGAAGGAGCAGAAGCGCAGGGCAGGCGTGCTGGGAGGAAAGACCACCCCGGGCAGCTCAGGAGGGCGTCAGGCCTGAGCAGGGCCTCTTCACCGTGGGGCAGGAATTCCCGATGGTTCTGTCCCCAGGGTACACTGGCCATGTCGTCCGCAGACAAGTTCTGTCGTCCTAACTTGGGGAGAGGGTCTCATGGCCTCTCGTGGGTACCGGTCAGGGATGCGGTGCCCAGGACAGAGACCCGGCCACAAGGAACTGCCTGGATGCGGGGTCAGCCATGCTGCCTCGGGAGCCCTGGGCCAAGGCCTCAGCGGCCATGGAAGGTTCTCGGCCGGGGAGGGGCAGGGCAGGAAGACCGTGTATCAGGAGGACCGTGTTCCTCTGCCCTGAGCTGGGCAGGGCAGCGGGGAAGGAGGAGGCTGGTGACAGCGTACCCACCCATCCCTGTGGCCTCAGTGAGAGCTGGGCGGGTGGAGCTGACCCAGGTCCCCCATCCTGACCCTGCCTGGGGCAACCGCCGCCCCCCACCCCACAAGTGGCCTAAAATAAACTCGGTGTGGAGAATGGAAATGTCACTTTGGCCAACGGGGGAATCTTTCTCTGAGATTGGATTTAAACTACATTATACAAGCAATTTCATGGGCACTTAGCGCCGCTCGGAGAGTCCCACAAAAAAGGGCCCAGTTCTTCATTTACCAGCCATAAATCAGCAGTTGCTATAATGAGCACAAAAATGTCACTTTTATGCAATTTTACAGATGAACAAAACTGGTGAAATTAACTGTGGTAACCTACTATAGTCAGCAAAAGCGGCTGCCGGGAGGAAAATGATATCTGTATGTATTTTTGTTCCCCTTAAACTCTCTTCCCAAGCAAGTTTCTGCCCTTGTGGTGTGAAAACTCATTTGTCCTCACCGTTATACTTTCATTTGGAGTTTATCTTGAGTATCCAATGAGCCACCAACTGTGAAAATGATTAAATCTACAAAATCTATCTAACGGATGGAATAAATTAGGTGTTTAAAACCTTAAGAAGAAGAAGGAGGCGAAAAAAAAAACCCGGCAATGCCTGTTTCTGGGTCCCATTCATGGACAGGAGGGGCCCGCCTGGCCCCCTGCTGGTCAGCAGGGCTCTCAGCCAGTTGGGGTCCCTCCAGTGTTTGTGGGAGCCAATGGTGGTGGTACCCCGAGAGGCTGTCCTCTGTGAGCGCTTAATATGTGCGAGGCTCTGGGCCTACAGCTTTGCCCCGCGCCTCTTGTTCGCAGCATTTAGCTCCCAGGGGTTGGAAGGCGGTCCCATTTCACAGATAAGGCAGCAGACAAGTTGTGGCATTTGGCAGGCAGCCTCCAAGACCTGTCGCCAGACCCCAGTGGTGCTTGCCTTGCGGTATGCACGCCCTTCCACTTCCGATGGGGCTGACCGGTGTGGCCTGCGAGATACCGGGGAAGGGAAGGAGCGAGACATCCAGGGCGGGATCACTTGCTCTGCCTGTGCTGACACAGGAGCAGCCTGCGGGGAGGTCCAGCAGCCACATGAGCCATCCTGGGGAGGCCTTCGGGTGACTGCAGCCCCTGCCGACAACTGCCCGCAGCCTCACGAGAGACACGGAGCAGATCTACAAGCTAGGGGCTCCTGATCCTTGGAAACCAGGAGAGAGTATATAGCGACTGACTCGTTTAGGCCAGCGGTTCCCAGCCTTTCCTGTACCAGGGGCCAGTTTCATGGAAGAGAAGTTTTCCCTGGACAGGGCTGGGGGAGGGGGGAGGGCGGGGATGGTTTTGGGATGATTCGAGCTCATTACATGTACTGTGCACTCTATTTCTAGTATTATATCAGCTCCACCTCCGATCACCAGGCATTAAATCCTGGAGGGTAGGGACCCCTGCTTTAAGCCACTAAGTTCTGGAGCGACTTGCCACATAGCAGTGGATAACTGATCCGGGCCCCCATCTTACAGAGGAAGGAAATGGGACCTCCCTGAGACACAGCTGGCGAGGGCAGAGCTGGGGCTCGGCTTCCGTGTCATTGTCACCTCCCCCTGTACCCCAAGGCGGGCCCCAGCCAAGGCTGGGAGACCCAGGAGGCTCCCCTGCGGCCCCCCTCACCGCCTTCTGCCATAGACTCGGGAGGCAGACAGTATTGAGGAGGGACCATCAGGTCAGCCTGGAGGCTCAGAGAGGCGAGAGGCGTTCCGTCCAAGGACACGCGGCCGGGCAGGCGGCTCTGGGCAGAGCTCCCCTGGACATGTGCTCGCCTTCACGTGACCATGGACCAGAGTCACCCCGTTCCAAACCTGGCGTGATCACCGCGCCCCGTGAGCCTTGGCATCTGCAGCCTCTACTACTTCACACCTTGTTCCCGAAGGGCTTTCTCCTGAGCCACCTGGGGCCTCAAATGCAGCCTTGCCCAGCAGAGCACAGCGGCCGCAGCTTGGGGGTGAGGGGTCCCTGGTCACTCGGGCCAGGCAGGGCCTCTGAGCCCCTGCAGGAAGAGGCTCCAGACCCTCGCCTGGAGGTGAGCCCAGCCGCTAGCATTCAGGGGCATCGCACAGCCCCGTTCTGACAAATATCATGGCACAAAAAAGGCCTTTCACAGAGCAACCAGCCAAGCCAGCTGTCTGCGGTGGGCTTCTACACAGTGAAGGGCCACCCAAAGGTGAGCACGTGTCCAGGGGAGCTCTGCCCGGTGCTACCTGCCCAGGGGGAGGGGGCAGACGAAGGGACCTGTGGCCCTGCAGGCCTTACGTTCCTGGATTCCCCGAGCTGGGTCAGGGGACCCCGGCGAAGGTTCGGTAGTTGCCTGGTATGGCTGCAGGCAGACGCCGCCTGCCCTGGGCTCATCCTGCTCCCCCAGCAGACGGGGCTTCTGGAGCTGGCGTGTCCACTGTTCAGGGAAGCCTTGCTGAACGCACGACGAGGCTGTGGACAGCCAGAAGGAACCTGTCCAGCCTGGGAGCCCCTGTTACCCACTAGTCTCCACTCTTGGGAGGAATGAAGCCAGTGACAGCCCTGTGGAGACACACCCCCACCCAGGCCGGCATGCCTCGGGTACTTCCCAAGCCCCTCCTGCACGCAGGCACCATCCTAGGCCTGGAGACGAGCAGCAGGCAAAGCGAACTGAAGTGCCTACCCTCTTGGAGCTAGTCGGGGGTAGTGGTGGTGGTTTAGTCACTCAGTTGTGTCCTGCTCTTTGCGACCCCATGAAATGGAGCCCACCAGGCTCCTCCGTCCATGGCATTTCCCAGGCAAGAATACTGGAGTGGGTTGCCATTTCCTTCTCCAGAGGATCCTCCTGGCCCAGGGATCGAACCCAGATCTCCTTCATTGACAGGTGGATTCTTTACTGCTGAGCCACCAGGGAAGCCCAAGTTCAGGGAGATAGACAGTAATGTATGTGTCAGGCAGTGACAGCCCTGTGAAGGAGACAGCAGATGTGGTCATTTTTAAAGGTAGTTTAACCTGAAGTTCTATAGGACTCTTTAAGTCAGGCGATTTCTCAACATGATTTTTTCTTATTATTATTTTGGCCACACTGAGCGGCATGTGGAATCTTAGTACCCCCCAACCAGGGATCTAACTGGTGCCCTCTTGCATTGGAAGCGCAGAGTCTTAACCATGGGACCGCCAGGGAAGTCCCCAGGTGCAGTAGTTTTAAAACACGCCCACAGTTCTTTGGCACTTCTCCCCATGGGCAATGGAGCCTAACTTTCCTCCACTTAAACATGAACTAAGCAACTCAATTTTAATGAATGAAGGTAGCAGAAATGGTGCTGGTGAGTGTTGCAGCTCAGTCCTAAAGGTATATATGGCTTCCACCTGAGATCCAGTGGATCTCTCCCTCTCAGGATGTCCATTCCTGGTCTGGGAAGCTCGGGCCACGTGGAGAAGCCATGTATGGGTGTTTCAGTGTCCCGAAACCCCAAAAGCTGGCATCCACCACCCAATTTATGAAGGAGCAGGCCCTCTGACATTGGGAAAGGTTGAGGGCAGAAAGAGAAGAGAGCGGATGAGGATGAGATGGTTGGATGGCATCACTGACTCAGTGGACATGAACTTGGGCAAACTCTGGGGGATGGGGAGGGCCAGGGAGGCCTGGCCTGCTGGAGTCCATGGGGTCGCAAAGAGTCAGACACGACTAAGTGACTGAACAACAGGCCTTCCCAAGATTCCAGCCTGGGCCTGGGTCTTCAGCAGGGCTGCCTCCCCTCAACCCCGTCCCCAGTGACATCACGGCGCAGACACCCCACCCCACCGTGCCCTCTATGGTCTGGGCGTATGACACGGAGTGTGAGGCCACTGGGCTTTGGGGCGACCTGCTACGCAGACAGAGGGGCCGGGACAGCTGGGAGTGGGGGTCGCAGAGGGACAGGATGGGGGAGCCTGGTCTCGACACAGCGGTCAGCAGTGAGGCTTCCCTGGTTTAAGTGGCCCCTCAGGAGAGCGGAAGGTGAAGGGGTGAGCCCCGTGGACTCTGATGGGGGAGCAGACGGGCTCGTGTGGGGCAGCGGAGCCGGAGGGGTGGTTGTAGGAGATGGACCAGAGAGGCGGGGGCGCATGGAGGGCCTTGGGGTGCAGGGCACTGAGGGGACCCGGGCTTTGCTCCATGTGGGAGGGCTGGGAGCTGAGGAGGGTTTTAACGCAACCCCTCAGAGGTTCCTGGGTGGGAAACAGAAGAGGTCACCCTGGGAGCAGCTCGACTGTCCTGGAAGAGCGCCCAGGAGAGCCCCGCCATGCACTGAGCTGGGTGTCGGGGGGCTCTGACGAGGGAAGAGGCCACAGAGGGGGCCATCTGCCTCCCTCCTTCCCTCTCAAAGGGGGTCAGACCAAGACACCAAGGGAAAAGGCCCTGGATGCCAGCACTGTCTAGCCTGGGAAGGAGGAGTTTTTCTTCTCCTCTGTGCTTTTCTGTAACTGCCAGGCCGGCGGGGGTGGGGTTGGGGGTGAGCAGCCCGGGGCTCCCTGGCGCCCCCGCGTGGGCAGCCAGCGTCTGCTCCTGGCCAGCGCACAGAGGGCAGTCAGCCGTGTTCTGGGAAGGCCTCACGGTCAAATCCTGGCCTGCCACACTCACTTGGCCGTGTGACCCTAGGTGGGCCACCGCCCCTCTCTGAGCCTCGGTTTGCTCTTGTGTAGAATGGGGATGAGACTGCTGTCGCTGACCTTGAAGAGCTGTTCTCAGCACTGTCAAGGGTGCCTGCCCTCAGAGGTGCCCGGGTTGTTGGTGAGCAATCCACTAAAGCCTGCACTGCCTTTCCCTGTAAGACCCTCCCGTGAGCCCCCATTGGCATGAAGCCTGAACTGCTCAGGGTGGCATTTAGGCCAGCTGGCCCTGTGCTCCCTTTGCAGGATCCCCACCCCTTGTCCCCTGCACGGTGTCCCCAGATCTCCTTTACATGCTGAATGCCTGCCCCTACTGTTGAGGGTCATCTCTGGGCCCGGCATTGCGCCAAACACCCACAGCTTCACCCTTCTGCCAGCCCCGTGGAGGCCCTGGGAGGTAGGTCCTGCATTTCGGAAGAGGAGTGGGATGTTCACGGAACAGGGCTGCAGGCGGGGGTTGCAGGCACAAATCTGCACGTTTCTGCTGACCACTGGCAGACAGACGGACTGCAAATGAGCTGGAGGCCCCAGAGGGGCAGGGACCGAGGCGGGGTGGGGGAGGCGTGCCATGCCCAGAGGGAAGCACTTCTGAGTGTTCAGATACCAGCAGGACACACTACACACCAGTGGGTGGGCTGTGGCTTGCGGCACTGCCGGTCTGAGACTTCTGGTGGCAGAGAAAGGATCTGTGAGCCAGGACTCAAGCCCCGGGCATTCATGTCTCAGACCCCTGCTGTCAATCACTGGGCACCGTGGACACCACAGTTGGATGGGTTCTCTCAGGGTGATGCTGATGGCCCGGACACCCTGCTCATCTTGCGTCCATCTCCCACACCCCACACCCTGGGAAGAAGTGCCCCATGTCCAGGTCTCCCCAGGATCTGATATGGAAGGGGTATCTGGGGTGGGATGGAATGGTCCGTGTGGTGCCTGGCACACAGTAGATGCCTGAATTACACACCAGGAGGAGGAAGAGGCGGTCAGGTCTTCACCTACCCCCTCATCTGCTGACTCTGCCCCTCTTGGTCTCAGCTGAGATGCCCCCTCCTCCAGGCAGCCTTCCCTGCCTGCCCCATGCACTGCCTGCTGTAGCTGTTGGCTTGTCTCTTGGGCTGGATTAGGGGACCTTTGAGGGCAGGCCCTGCTCTTTCTCAGCACCCTCATGCCTGAAAGAATGCCTGGAACCACAGCAGGTGCCCCGGGAGCATTGCATGAATGATGGTGTGGGCTCCAGTGAATATCCGAAAGCCTGCAAGGGAAGCCGCCAGCCAGAGCCCGGATCCCGTGTACAGAGACACAGGTGGCCCCTTTGTGACCCGGGCCGCTCCCGCCCCTGCCCGCCCACCCAGCGTGGCCCCTCCTTGTCGGGAAATATGAAAGGCTGCCTGGCTGGCTGGCAGTGCGGGCAAGCCGTTGCTGCCATTAAGTTAATGTTATGGGTCTTTTACAGGTGTGTTAAATAGATGCAGTTATTAACGAGTATATTAAGCCAATTAAAAGCAGCCCTTTGAGTGGGGTTTAATGTGGCTACAGGGAGACCTCAGTGGCAGCCTGCCTTCCAGAAGTTGGAGGTGGGGGGAGCCTGGGTGGAGGGTGGGGGGCTGTGCTGCTGAGACCGGGGAGAGGTGAACAGTGGGACCCCGGCTGGAGGCAGGCCCATGGCTGACGCCTCGTTCGGCCACTCCTGGGGGTGACCTTGGGCAGCGGCCGGGCGTGAGAGCCTGTTTCTCACCTGTACGGGGCTGAAGGGGCAGACACATCTGGGGAACTCGGTCCCGGCAGGCACGCGGTACTTGCCCATCAAGAAGGGGGATGCGGGTGGCCAGGCCAGGACCCCAGTCCAGGATTCCTGCTCCCACGTGCCAGGCTTTGTGGTGGGAGCCCAGGCGCCTACTGGACAGACGCCAGTCCCTGGGCAGTCGCATGCACTTCCTGTTGAGCCACTGGACACCCCCCGCCCGCCCTTGGTGGACCTCAGGCTTTGTGACTGTGATGGGGGCTGACTGCAGCTTTCCTGGAGGAGGGGTGGGGGAGGTGGGGCCATTAAAGGTGTGCCAGGCGCCTGAGCACGGCAGGCCTTGAGTGCATGCTGTTTCTTTCTCACGCCCTCCCAGTTTCCGCCTGCTGCCTCTTCCCTAAAGCTCGGGAAGTGGACGGTTGTTATCTGTGTTGAGGTGGGGGTCCGGGGTGCCCGGGCAGAGGGCCTGGCCCCAGCCCACCAGGAGGAGCCAGCCCACATCTGCATTCCCCTCTGCTGTCGACACTCTTGCCCTTGGAGGTGGCAGCCTTCTGAATGCTCAATTAACGCGACACTAATTAGCTGGTGGCACCGGCAGAATCCCTAATGAGGCCGCCCAGGAGGGGGCGGGGAGCAGCTGTTCTCCGGCCTCTCTGCTGGGAGGAGGTGGGGAGACGCCCGGCCAGGCGGTTGCCAGCCACTCAATCCTGCCCCAGCCCTGCCCACTGCCCCGGTGGGGCTTGGAGGTCAGACCTGGGTGCTACCGCTGTCTGCTTCCCATGGTGTGGGTTTTTTGGTTTGCCCAGAGTTCCTGCTGGTGTAGTGCTGGGGAAGGCTCTAGTGCCATTCACTCCATTCGGATAAGCCGTGTCCTGGCGATGCCTACCCCCCCTCCCCCCTCCCCCCAGCCCCCGTGACCCACAACGCCTGCTTTGCCCACTCCAGATGCTCTGCTCTATCCCCCTTTCCCTTTGCCAGTCGCACAGCTTCAGCCTTAAGCCACGGCAGAATGGCCCCTACTCTTCTCCATCAGAAGCGCCCCGGTTGTTCGTGACCCTCTGTTCTTTATCGACTTCCACGTGCGGTCTTCAGGTTATGCACAGGATGGCTAGCAGGGAGGGACTGGATCAAATCTCCATGTGCAGGACGTAACTCTAAGTCTATTTCAGTCTTTAAAAACTATCATCATATCCGTAGAGGTCATTTCTTTATCTTTTTGTGAATTTAGATTCCTTAATATTTAATAATTTTAGGTTCCTTAGTAAGTGTAATAGTGTCATAACTTAGATAAAATGGACAATTCCTAGATACACACAAACTACCCAAACTTACTTAATACAAAACAGAAAGTCTTTATAGACCTGTAATAGAGACTGAACTAGAAACCAGGACACCCACCAAGAAAAGCCCAGGCCTGGATGAGGCTTCACTGGCGTATGCTACGGAACATTTAAAGAATTAATGCCAGTTTCCCCACAAACTCTTCTAAAAAAGAGACTCAGAGGGAACATTTGTAAACCGATTCTGTGAGGCTAGTATTTGTTGTTGCTGTTTAGTCGCTCAGTTGTGTCTGACTCTTTGTGACCCCATGGACTGTAGTCCGCCAGGCTCCTCTGTCCATGAGATTTCCCAGGCAAGGACACTGCAGTGGGTTGCCATTTCCTCCTCCAGGGGATCTTCCCGACCTATAGACTAGTATCCCTTATGAATATGCACTCAGCCCTCCATATCCACAGGTTCTGTATCCAAGGATTCAATGGAGGACTGGAAATTCCAAAAAGCAAAAGGTGAATTTGCTGCGCACAGCAACTACTTTCAGCATTTACAGCATGTTTACGACCACCTACATATCAACGGCATCATCTTTACAACTATGCACTCCCCGGGTCGGTAGGCGCCCAGTATGCTACTGGAGATCAGTGAGAAATAATTCCAGAAAGAATGAAGAGACAGAGCCAAAGCAAAAACAACACCCAGTTGTGGATGTGACTGGTGATGGAAGCAAGGTCCAATGCTGTAAAGAGCAATATTGCATGGGAACCTGCAATGTCAGGTCCATGCTGCTGCTGCTGCTAAGTCACTTCAGTCGTCCATGAATCAAGGCAAACTGGAAGTGGTCAAACAGGAGATGGCAAGAGTGAACGTCGACATTCTAGGTATCAGTGAACTAAAATGGACTGGAATGGGTAAATTTAACTCAGATGACCATTATATCTGCTACTGTGGGCAAGAATTGCTTAGAAGAAATGGAGTAGCCCTCATAGTCAACAAAAGAGTCTAAAATGCAGTACTTAGATGCAATCTCAAAAATGACAGAATGATCTCTGTGTGTTTCCAAGGCAAACCATTCAATATCACAGTAATCCAAGTCTATGCCCCGACCAGTAATGCTGAAGAAGCTGAAGTTGAATGGCTCTATGAAGACCTGCATGACCTTCTAGAACTAACACCCAAAAAAGATGTCCTTTTCATTATAGGGGACTGGAATCCAAAAGTAGGAAGTCAAGAAGTACCTGGAGTAACAGGAAAATTTGGCCTTGGAGTACAGAATGAAGCAGGGCAAAGGCTAATAGAGTTTTGCCAAGAGAATGCACTGGTCATAGCAAACACCCTCTTCCAACAACACAGGAGAAGACTCTACACATGGACATCACCAGATGGCCAACACCGAAATCAGACTGATTGTACTCTTTGCAGCCAAAGATGGAGAAGCTCTATACAGT
Source organism: Moschus berezovskii (assembly GCF_049115385.1). Classification (NCBI taxonomy): domain Eukaryota; kingdom Metazoa; phylum Chordata; class Mammalia; order Artiodactyla; family Moschidae; genus Moschus; species Moschus berezovskii. The sequence goes on from NC_142478.1 coordinate 66,748,132, forward strand.
CAGCAAAGAAAAGACCAGGAGCTGACTGCGGCTCAGATCATGAACTCCTTACTGCAAAATTCAGACTTGACTTGAAGAAAGTAGGGAAAACCTCTAGACCATTCAGGTATGACCTAAATCAAATCCCTTATGATTATACAGTGGAAGTGAGAAATAGATTTAAGGGACTAGATTTGATAGAGTGCCTGATGAACTATGGACGGAAGTTTGTGACATTGTATAGGAGACAGGGATCAAGACCATCCCCAAGAAAAAGAAATGCAAAAAATTAAAATGGCTGTCTGAGGAGGCCTTACAAATAGCTGTGAAAAGAAGAAAAGTGAAAAGCAAAGGAGAAAAGGAAAGATATACCCATTTGAATTCAGAGTTCCAAAGAATAGCAGGGAGAGATAAGAAAGCCTTCCTCAGCGATCAATGCAAAGAAATAGAGGAAAACAATAGAATAGGAAAGACTAGAGATCTCTTCAAGAAAATTAGAGATACCAAGGGAACATTTCATGTAAAGATCGGCTCAATAAAGGACAGAAATGGTATGGACCTAACAGAAGCAGAAGATATTAAGAAGAGGTGGTAAGAATACACAGAACTATACAAAAAAGATCTTCACAACCCGGATAATCACGATGGTGTGATCACTCACTTAGACATCCTGGAATGTGAAGTCAAGTGGGCCTTAGGAAGCATCACTATGAACAAAGCTACTGGAGGTGATGGAATTCCAGTTGAACTATTTCAAATCCTAAAAGATGATGCTGTGAAAGTGCTGCACTCAATATGCCAGCAAATTTGGAAAACTCAGCAGTAGCCAGAGGACTGGAAAAGATCAGTTTTCACTCCAATCCCTAAGAAAGGCGATGCCAAAGAATGTTCAAACTACTGCACAATTGCACTCATCTCACACACTAGTAAAGTAATGCTTAAAATTCTCCAAGCCAGGCTTCAACAATATGTGAACTGTGAACTTCCAGATGTTCAAGCTGGTTTTAGAAAAGGCAGAGGAACCAGAGATCTAATTGCCAACATCTGCTGGATCATGGAAAAAGCAATAGAGTTCCAGAAAAATATCTATTTCTGCTTTATTAACTATGACAAAGCCTTTGACTGTGTGGATCACAATAAACTGTGGAAAATTCTGGAAGAGATGAGAATACCAGACCACCCGACCTGCCTCTTGAGAAATTTGTATGTCAGGAAGCAACTTATAGGTCAGGAAGCAACAGTTAGAACCAGACATGGAACAACAGACCAGTTCCAAACAGGGAAAGGAGTATGTCAAGGCTGTATATTGTCACCCTGCTTATTTAACTTCTATGCAGAGTACATCATGAGGAACGCTGGGCTGGAAGAAGCACAAGCTGGAATCAAGATTGCTGGGAGAAATATCAATAACCTCAGATATGCAGATGATACCACCCTTATGGCAGAAAGTGAAGAGGAACTCAAAAGCCTCTTGATGAAAGTGAAAGAGGAGAGTGAAAAAGTTGGCTTAAAGCTCAACATTCAGAAAACTAAGATCATGGCATCTGGTCCCATCACTTCATGCCAAATAGATGGGCAAACAGTGGAAACAGTGACAGACTAACAAAGGTCCGTCTAGTCAAGGCTATGGTTTTTCCAGTGGTCATGAATGGATGTGAGAGTTGGACTGTGAAGAAAGCTGATCGCTGAAGAATTGATGCTTTTGAACTGTGGTACTGGAGAAGACTCTTGAGAGTCCCTTGGACTGCAAGGAGATCCAACCAGTCCATCCTGAAGGAGATCAGTCCTGGGTGTTCATTGGAAGGACTGATGCTGAAGCTCCAATATTTTGGCCACCTGATGTGAAGAACCAACTCACTGGAAAAGCCCCTGATGCTGGGAAAGATTGAGGGCAGGAGAAGGAGACAATAGAGGATGAGATGGTTGGATGGCATCACCGACTCAATGGACATGAATTTGAGTAAACTCCAGGAGTTGGTGATAGACAGGGAGGCCTGGCATGCTGCAGTCCATGGGGTCGCAAAGAGTCGGACACAACTGAGTGACAGAACTCAACTGAACCTAGTATTTACATTGTACTTCAGTACTCTTGCCTGGAAAATCCCATGGATGGTGGAGCCTGGTGGGCTGCAGTCCATGGGGTCGCTAAGAGTCAGACACCTCTGAGCGACATCCCTTCACTTTTCACTTTCATGCATTGGAGAAGGAAATGGCAGCCCACTCCAGTGTTCTTGCCTGGAGAATCCCAGGGATGGGGAAGCCTGGTGGGCTTCCATCTATGGGGTCGCACAGAGTCGAACATGACTGAAGCGACTTAGCAGCAGCAGCAGCAGGTATAAGTAATCTAGAGATGATTTAAAACATATGCAAGGGACTTCCCTGGTGGTCCAGTGGTTAGGACTCTATACTTTCACTGCCAAAGGGTGGGTTCAGTCCCTGGTTGGGGAACTAAGATCGCACAAGCCATGTGGTGCAGCCAAAAAAAAGTATACACAAGGATGTGCATAGATCCTTGGGTATACTATATATATATATGTGTGTGTGTGTGTGTGTGTGTACTTTTATGAATATCATATATATATATATGTTTTTAGATTCTTTTCTATTATAGGTTATTATAAGATGCTGAGTACAATTCCCTGCGCTATACAGTAAGTTCTTCATATTGTATGTTGATGTTCTGAGAATCTTGCTGAATTCTTCTCTTGGAACTTCTATGCAGTTTAACTTCTAATCCTTAGTTGCTCAGTTGTGTCCAACTCTGCCACCCCATGGACTGTAGCCCGCCAGGCTCCTCTGTCCATGGGATTTCCCAGGCAGAATACTGGAATGGGTTGCCATTCCCTTCTCCAGGGGATCGTCCCAACCCAGGGGTTGAACCTGGGTCTCCCACACCACAGGCAGATTCTCTAACCCTTAAAACTTATTTTCTCTGTCTTGCTGAGCTGGCCAGCACCTCCGGACAGTGTGGGAAGGCAGTGACTTGGTTCTTTGTCCTCCTCTGACTTTATCAGCCGTCGGGTTGGTTTGTGGTGGCCTGTGATTGAAACCTCTGTAATAGAAGTAGTTGCCTGTTGTCCTAGTTTGCTGAGAGCTTATTTTTATTCGTTCAGTTGTAAAAGGGGGCTGCCTCCACCCGGCCCTGTCCTGGCTGTCACCTCTGCACCTCCGTTCCCTCCTGACTCGGTTCTAGGTGGGCGTGGCCCTGGACTGTCCCTCCATCTCCAGGGCTGCGCTTGGCAACAGCTACATAATTGAATCTGCTGCGTGGCCAGCAGTGGGTTTTTCATTTTATTGGAATTTTAAATCGCTTTGTTTCTTCTGTATTTTATTAGTGTCAGTGGAAGCAGCTGTACCTGCAGGAATACTCACGGGGTCTGGTGGCTCCAGCCTTTGGGTTCGGGGGTGATGGGTGGGAGTTGGGTGAGGAGGAGTGGGCACTGGGGAGAAGATCTGCTCCAGGACCTTCTTGGGTTCACCAGCCCTTGGAAGCTTTCCCCTTTAAGACGCAAGAGACAGGCTGGGGAACCTGTGGTCCCTCTGCGGGCTGGGTATGGGGAAAGGGCTCCCAACCTCAGGGGGAGATGGGGGCAGGTAGAGGGTTTGAGTCTGTTGCCAGGCTCTGGGGGTTCTCACCTTTTCTTCTCATTCCCACGTCAAGGTGGAGGAAACTGCGACCCCCGAGAGGGCTACTCGCTCACCCAAGAGCACACACACATCCCCTTCAGGGCCAGCCAGGATTTGCCCCCCAGACCATCAGGTCTCAGAGCCTGTGCCCTGGGGGCTCATGGGGACGAGGGCGGGGCAGTCACGATACCCGCGTCTACAGAGGATCTACAGAGGACCGGCCAAGGCATGGACAGGCTGCACCCCTCCCCCAAGATCCGCAGAGTGAGGGAGGAAGCTCACACCCTCTCCCGGGGCAGCCGGCTGGGCCCCCCACCCCCATCCCCTGCCCCAGTGAAGCCCCCGCGCTGCCACCCTGCCACCCGGGGCCCTCTGCCTGGCCCCTGCTCTCAGGGGAGCGTGACTCAAACTTTGTTATCAAAACCATGGTGAGAAAGTCAAATATTCATTAGGGGGATGGTCCCCGGGGGGGCGGGTCCTGTTCGGGCCCTGCCCAGCTGGGAGCAGCCCGGGTCTCAGGCCTGAGGTAGGAAAGGGGAATGGACTTTCCCTCCTTGCCTCACTTCTTATTCCCCCCCTTTCTTTTTCTTTCTCCAGGTTACTTTGTCCAGTCAGCTGGAACTGGCTACAGCAGCTAGCCGCCCGGGCTCCTGGACACGCGGTTGCCTGCGTCCCCTGGGTCCTCCATCGGCTGGACCACAGGTTCCAGGGGTGAACTGCAGCCATTTCTGGTCCGCTGGGCACGTTCGGGGCGCTCGTGGAGGTCAGTGCTGGGCAGCCCTGTGCAGACAGGCCGCTCTGATGCCATCACCCAGGAAGAAGCAGGAGGGGGGCTCAGACCGGGCCATGTCTTCTCCCCACTGGGTTTCTGACACCATCATCATCACAGGGGATGGCTTTTTAGGTGCTCTGGCCCCCCGCTTCACAGAAGGGAGCATGCCAGCCCCGAGGCCAACGGGCTCACCCAGGGTCACGCTGCATGTGGCCCAGTCAAGACCTCTGTCCTTTAGTGAGAAACAGCACAGCCCGAGGTCTGGCCATGGGGCTCAAGGCCAGCCCTTCCTGTCTGCCTGGATGGGAAGGAGGTGGGGCGCCACGGGGACAAGTGGGTCAGCCTAGGCCTGGGTGCTCGGGAGTCTTGTCCAGGCCTTGACCGGGCAGCAGGGCACCCGATTCAATTTGCTTATCTCCATTCCTGCTGCCCTCTTTCCTGTGCTCTTCAATTACAGGCAGAGTCAGCGACTCTTCCAGTAAGTGCAAAGACGTCAAAGGGTCTGAGCCGGCAGGGCAAGTGGGACATCTTTGATGGCCCCTCCACATTCTCATGGGGCTTCCCAGGTGGCGTGAGTGGTAAAGAACCCACTTGCCAATGCAGGAGACATAAGAGACGTGGGTTCGATCCCTGGGTTGGGAAGATCCCCTGAAGGAGGGATATGCTACCCACTCCAGTATTCTTGGGCTTCCCTGGTGGCTCAGATGGTAAAGGGATCCACCTGCAATGCTGGAGACCTGGGTTTCATCCCTGGGTTGGGAAGATCCCCTGGAGGAGGGCATGGCAACCCCCTCCAGTGTTCTTGCCTGGAGAATCCCATGGACAGAGGAACCTGGCGGATTATGGTCTATAGGGTCACAAAGAATCAGACAGGACTGAAGCAACTGAGCACACACACACACCACATTCTCTGGTTCCGGCCTTAGAGCAGGGAGCACCAGCCCGGGTCATCATGCCCAGCACTTGCCTCCAGCCTGCTGGCAACAGAGGGCAAGAAGGAAACCCTGGCACCTGGACAGTGGTTAAAATCAGAGGTGAAAATGCACAGACTGTCTGAGCCAGCAAGCCCATCCTGGAATATTATTTTTGCATAGATACACATACATGGGCGAAGGTGGTATTCACTGCAGCCCTGTTTGGAAGAACAAGAGACTAGAAACAACCTAAATGTCCACCAGTGGAGAGACGGGTAAAAACGCCATGCTCACCTGTGCAACAGAATACAGCGAGGGCACACTTCGTGTCAGGTGGGAGGTAATCTCCAGGTTACATCAGGAAGCAGAAAAAGGCAAGGCGCTGAGGAGCATGTCGGGCTGTGAATGTTTACATAAAAGGGTATTTGCTGCCCCTCCTACATGTATGGATTTTTCAGGAGGATATTTAAGGAACTGCTAATGCTGGTTTCCTCTGGGAAGGGGAGTTATTTTTCACTGTAAATTCTTATGCTTTCTGAATTATGTGCCACGGACAATCTATTCAGTGAAGTATCTAATTTTATAAAAGAGAATATGTTCTCCTTGGAGGCTGTGTAAAGGAGGGAAGAGGGGCTGTGCATGAAAAACATTTTTCCTTGAAACCGAAGGCCCTTCCAGATTATCTGTCATTGTTCTGTTTTTGATGAGGCAGACAAATATTTCTCTAAACCCCTATCTCCGAAAGAACACCGTCCGAGGACCTTCAGTTCTGAGGATGTTGATATAACATCTTAGGTCCCCCCCACCCCCACCTTGTCTTCCTGGAAATACCCTCCGGAGGCAAGTAATCAAAACTGAACCAGCATAGGACCTAATCAAAATATATAAGAAAAGGGAAGGAAAAGGCCATAATGGTTGGCAAAAAAAAAAAAAAAAAAATCACTTCGCATCAGAAAAAAATGTGGCCACAGAAGAGAGGACGGTTATGGCTAAATATTTCATTGTGAAGCAAACAACGTAGTAAGTGTTTCTCTAAGGCAAAAATGCAAAGAGTAGGATAAAAAAACTTATAAAAGGAGAAATGGAATGAGCTCAGGGAGGAGAAAGGTGGCACAGAAAACAGGATGAAGAGTGAGCAAAATGCAAGGGAGACAGAGTTAGGAAGGCACTAACAGAAGAGGGTGCATAGCGAAGACAGACAAAAGAAGGAAACTGAAGTAACAGAAGACACGTCTGGGATCTGCACAGACTCCAGGAAAAAACAGACTCTGAACGGTCAACCCCAAGACACAGGCTAGGAAAGTCATGGCATGAAAGATGTGGAAAGATCAAAATGAAATCTAAAGGAGGAAAGAGCAGGCTTCAACTTCTCCATGGTAACATTCAACAGTCGAAAAGAACAGAACAAGGTCTACAAACAAATCCTCAAGGAAACAGAGTGACCCAGGAATGATTTCTTTGCTCATTCAAGTAGAAAGTTACAGACCGTGCTGAACGTGTGGGGATTCCAGGAGTGTGGTTCACAGGAGGCCTTAAGCTGTAGAAGGGCAACTTCAGATGATGGAAAATACAAGGCAAGGGAACTGGTGGTGAGCACAGCCCCTGTTTATCTAGGAGCCTGGGATGGAAAGGCCTGTGGGGATGTAACCAGATGCTAACATCACAAGCCCGTGGGAGTAAGGTAATGGTATCAATAAGAAGGGAGAGAGGGGATCAGAAGTATAAATAAATACACAGGTGCCCTCATTTTTAATAGCTGGGATCAAAAGATATTTAAAGCTGAAGTCAGTTAATAGAGGTTTAAAAGGATGACGCGAACACTGAGAAAATGCTATAGAGAGAAGGATATACACTAATTTCATCATTTTGTTCATTTTAGACTAGATGGAATAGACGCCGTGTCAAAGAAATAGAAAATCAGGGAACTGTTTAACACTGCACCACTGGAAAAAGGATACCAGCCCTTCCTATGATTAGTAGGTACACAGAGAACTTAGATCACACGGGGAAAGACTTTTCAAAGCAATTAAAACAAAGCACAGCATGACTGAACTAATACCAGACATCTGTTGCATCAATAAATGTAAATGGGCTAAACTCTCCTATTAAATATTTTTTAAAAAGGCATTCAGATTGGATCACAAAGCTTAATTCAACTCTATATTATATGAGTCACAACTAAACAAAGTAATTCAGAAAGGCTGAAATAAAAGGACTGGCAAAGGTTTCAAGAAAAACTGTGAATTAAAAAAGCATCTTAATAGGAGGTTACCATCTTAATAGATAAAATTGAATCCAGGCCAAAAAGTATTAAATACAGCCAAGAAGGATGCAATTCACTATGGAGATTTAAGGTACTGATATCTGTGTGTTAAACAGCATTGCGTCACCATTCATAAGGCCAAAGCTTTAGAGCTACAGGAGATGTAGACTGGCACACATTGCCAGCAGGCGTCTAATCCATTTCTCTATCGTGACGGGTAAGCACAGATACACAAGACCTATTAATGTGGCCATCCCCAAGAGAAAGAATGCAAAAAAGGCAAACTGGCTGTCTGAGGAGGACTCACAAATAGCTGAGAAAAGAAGAGAAGCGAAAGGCAAAGGAGAAAAGGAAAGAGATACCCGTTTGAATGCAGAGTTCCAAAGAACAGCAAGGAGAGATAAGAAAGCCTTCCTCAGCGATCAGTGCAAAAAGACAGAGGAAATCAGTAGAATGGGAAAGACTAGAGATCTCTTCAAGAAAATTAGAGATACCAAAGGAACATTTCATGCAAAGATGGGCTCGATAAAGGACAGAAATGGTATGGACCTAACAGAAGCAGAAGATATTAAGAAGAAGTGGCAAGAATACACAGAAGACCTCTACAAAAAAAGATCTCAATGACCCAGATAACCACGATGGTGTGATCACTCACCTAGAGCCAGACATTCTGGAATGAGAAGTCAAGTGGGCCTTAGGAAGAATCTCTACGAACAAAGCTAGTGGAGGTGATGGAATTCCAGCTGAGCTATTTCAAATCCTAAAAGATGATGCTGGAAATTGCTGCACTCAATATGCCAGCAAATTTGGAAAACTCAGCAGTGGCCACAGGACTGGAAAAGGTCAGTTTTCATTCCAATCCCAAAGAAAGGCAATGCCAAAGAATGTTCAAACTACTGCACAATTGCACTCATCTCACACGCTAGCAAAGTAATGCTCAAAATTCTCCAAGAAGGCTCCAACAGTATGTGAACTGAGAACTTCCAGATATTCAAGCTGGATTTAGAAAAGGCAGAGGCACCAGAGATCAAATTGCTAACATCCGCTGAATCATCGAAAAAGCAAGGGAGTTCCAGAAAAACATCTATTTCTGCTTTATTGACTATGCCAAAGTCTTTGTGTGGATCACAACAAACTGTGGAAAATTCTTCAAGAGATGGGAATGCCATACCACCTTATCTGCCTCCTGAGAAGTCTGTATGCTGGTCAAGAAGCAATAGAACTGGACATGGAACAACAGACTGGTTCCAAATCGGGAAAGGGGTATGTCAAGACTGTATATTGTCACCCTGCTTATTTAACTTCTATGCTTATTTAACTTTTATCATGCAAAATGGCAGGCTGGATGAAGCACAAGCTGGAATCAAGATTGCTGGGAGAAATATCAATAACCTCAGATATGCAGATGACACCACCCTTATGGCAGAAAGTGAAGAGGAACTAAAGAGCCTCTTGATGAAAGTGAAAGAGGAGAGTGAAAGAGCTGGCTTAAAGCTCAACATTCAGAAAACTAAGATCATGGCATCCAGTCCCATCACTTCATGGGAAATAGACAGGGAAACAATGAAAACAGTGATAGACTTTCTTTTCTTGGGCTCCAAAATCACTGCAGATGGTGATTGCAGCCATGAAATTAAAAGACACTTGCTCCTTGGAAGAGAAGCTATGACAAACCTAGACAACATTAAAAAGAGACATTACTTTGCCAATAAATGTCCCTCTAGTCAAAGCTACGGTTTTTCCAGTGGTCATGTATGCATGTGAGAGTTGGACTATAAAGAAAGCTGAGCGCCGAAGAAATGATGCTTTGAACTGTGGTGTTAGAGAAGACTCTTGAGAGTCCCTTGGACTGCAAGGAGATCAAACCAGTCAATTGTAAAGGAAATCAGTCCTGAATATTTATTGGAAGGACTGATGCTGAAGCTCCAGTTCTTTGGCCACCTGAGGCAAAGAGCCAGCTCATTAGAAAAGACCCTGATGCTGGGAAAGATTGAAGGCAGGAGGAGAAGGGGACGACAGAGGATGAGATGGTTGGATGACATCACCAACTCGATGGACATGAGTTTGAGCAGGCTCTGGGAATTGGTGATGGACAGGGAGGCCTGGCATGCTGCAGTCCATGGGGTCACAAAGAGTCGGACACAACTGAGTGACTGAACTGAACTGAATTAATGGTGTAGATATAATTGGTAAATACTAAACTCTGAGCCCTGAAAAAAAGCCACATCTTTTCAAATTCCCATAAAAAGTCATAAAACTCACAGAAAAACCATAGATCATATGGCAAAGAAAACTTCACTGAAGTCCAAAAATGTAGAAATCTTAATATTGTCTGATTATACTGAACTGATAATGCAATAGAACTAGAAATAACAAATCACAAAAGCACCTACTATCTGGGCTCATAGATGGAACGCAGATGAGCTTGAAGCCAAAGAAGAAATCAAAGCCAAAATTCTGTGGCCCCATGGACTGTAGCCCACCAGGCTCCTCTGTCCATGGGATTATCCAGGCAAGAATACTGGAGTAGGTAACCATTCCCTCCTCCAGGGATCTTCCCAACCCAGGGATCAAACCCGAGTCTATTGTGTCTCCTGTATTGGCAGGTGAATTCTTTATGCACTAGGGCCATCTGGGAAGCCCATAGAGTATTTAGAAAGTACTGATAAAAACACGTTAGAACCTATAGGATACATCTAAAGCAGTGCCCAGAGAATTCATAGCCTTAATTTTCCTTTTTTTCTTGTTTAGCAGTATAAAGATCTAAGCCTCTGAAAAAATTTTTTAAAAAGCAAAGCAGGAGCATTTTAATAAAGACAAATGCATAAATTAATGAATTAGAAACCAGAAAAGGGTAATTACTAATAAATGGATCCTAAAGATGTTTCATTTTGGAAAGGAGGGGGGTAGATAACCTCATTAGCTAACTAACCTAATCAAAAAGGGGGAGCACGAAACATACACTATCAGAAACAAGGGTAACAATCATTTAAAAGAATTTATTTTCTGAAGCCTCAGGCAAATAAATTTTAAAACCTGGATAAAATGGGTACTTTTCTAGAGAAACATAATTTACCAAATTCATTCAGAAACATTTAAATCAATCATTACAGAAGGAATGGAGAACATCTCAGTGCTACCCAGACCTCCACCTCCCCCAAATAAATGCACTGGCCTAGACTGCTTCATGAAATGGCAGCCCACTCCAGTGTTCTTGCCTGGAGAATCCCAGGGACGGGGGAGCCTGGTGGGCTGCCGTCTATGGGGTCGCACAGAGTCGGACACGACTAAAGTGACTTAGCAGCAGCAGCAGCAGCCTGCTTCGTGGAGGATCAACCAGTCTTTAAAGAACAGATAATCCATTTCTACTTACGATGTTATAAAGCAGAGGAAGGAGGAAAGCCTCCACTGTCTTTGTGAAGCAAGTGTAACAACTGATGGTAAAACCCAACAAAAGATGTTCCCAAAAAGCAAACTAAAGACTAATGTCACTGATGAAATTGAAGTAAAACTATTAAATAGAAAACCCAACCCCATGGTATGTTACAAAGAAATATTTCTCATCACCAAGTGGGAACCAACCAGGAAGGCAAGGTTGGGTCATTATTAAGAAATCTGTTATTATTCATATTAAGAGAACAAGGGGGGAAAAAACAACATATGATCAGTTTCACAGACACTAAGAAGTTCAAATTCCGTTCTTAATTTTTAAAATTCTTAATACAACAGGAATAGGTAGACACTTATTTTTAATCTTATAAAGTATCTGCCCCTAGACCAGTATTTTGTGTTATGAGGAAATCCTAGAAGCTTCTGGTTAAAGTCAGAGACAAAGCAAGAATGTCTATTGTCACCACTCTCATTTTTTATTGTTCCAGGGATAGTAGGCAACATTAATAAGACAAAGAAATCAAGGTATAAAACTTGCAAAGTAGGAGGTCAAATTATTGCTTACGAATGATTTGATAGTATAACTGGAAAACTTAAGAGACTAAATTGAAAAAGCTTTATAAACAACAAAATTCAGTAAGGTGGCAGGAGTTAATAGCCTTTATATAAACACTTATGGAAGAAAAGATTAGCCAAGAAAGATTAATGTTCCAGAGGCAGGAAACTTAAAAAATGTGCAAAGGTCTAAATGAAGAAAGTACTAACACGCTCCTGAGGGACACGGAAGAAAGTCTGAACAAACAGAAAGGTACAGATCATGTTATTGGAGGGAAAGACATCATAAAAATGTCACTTCTTCCTAAATTAATTTATAAATTGCATGCAATCCCAGTAAAAACCCAAACAGGATTTTGTTCTTACCTAAATAAGTTGATTCTATGGTCCAGACAGAAAACTAATATAACAGCCAAGGAATTTTTGCATAAGAAAATGATGAATAACAAGCAGGAAGCACCACCAAATATTAAAATGTGTCATACACACGCTATGACACGATGAACCCTGAAAATGCTGTGCAGAGGGCAAGAAGCCAGTCACAAAAGGCCACGTACTATATGAGTCCCTCCCCAGTAAAGGCCAAAAGAAAGGAATCTATAGAGAACGGAGGATGAAAGAGTGGGTAAAGGGATTTCTTCTGAGCTCACAGAAATGCTCTAAAATGCACTGGGGTGATGGATGCAAAATTCCGTAAGTATACTAAACCACTGAATGCTACACTCAGATGGGTGGATTGTATGGTACATGAATAATATCTCAACAAAGCCATCACAATTTTTAAGATGTATTATACTGCTACAATAATTAAACCAGCATTGCACTGATATTTGAATATACTTGTATCCATACCCCAGCTTTGCACCAGATAAATTACCAAACATATCAGAGATTATATATTTTAAAAGTTAAACCAGAGAAGAACTAGAAGAAACCCTGGGGAAGCTTCCTCTCATTTTTTTTTTAACAGCCTCAGCATGAGAAAGGACATTAAGTATGACACAAAATCCAAAGTCCATAAAAGGAAATACTGACAAATTTCACTTCACCAAAAAAAAAAAAAAGTCCTCCATGACAGAATCAAAGACAAATGACAATCTGCGGGAAACATCTGCAGTTCATAGGAGAGACAGAAGTCTAATTCCATCATATACAAAGAGCTCCTGTAAATCAATAAGGACAGAACCGAGTGGGGAAAAAACAGATCAAGATGATGAACAGATAAATCAAACCACATCCATCAAAGTTGCAAACGCACATACCTTTGACCCCGTATTTCCTCTTGTAGAAATTTACGCTGTGGTTTTATTCACGTATTTGTGACACATAGCCAGGGACAAAGTTTTGTTGCTGCACTGCTTGCAATGGCAGGTTGGGTATGGTTTTCCTTAGGGGATTGGCCAAATAGATGATGGATCATCCAAGCTATGAGAAACTATGTGGGAACAGAATGAGGAAGCTCTTCAGATGCTGACATGCAGCATGTGTTGCTAAGTGAAAACAGTGAGCTGTCAGACAGTGGATAAAGTACGTGTAGACACACATATTTGCTGGCATGTGCATAAAACATCTGGGGGAACAGACAGGAGTGGAGAGGAAGGCTTTGTCTCTCTACCCCGTGATTCCTTTGGAATACTGGACTACATGAGTATATTACCATGTCTAAAGATGGTTGTTGTTCAGCGGCTCTCTTTGAGACCCCATGGGCTGTAGTCCCCCAGGCTTCTCTGTCCATGGGATTCTCCAGGCAGGAATACTGGAGTGGGTTGTCATTTCCTTCTCCAGAGGGATATTCCCGGACCTGGAATCAAACCCATGTCTCCTGCATTGGCAGGTGGATTCTTTACCTCTGAGCCACCAGGGAAGCCCCTGTCTAAAGATAAATACATATTAAGAAAAGAATAAAGCAACAATATAAACCCAGTGATAAGTGGTAACTGATCCTATGCTATGTAGGACAGAAGGCAATAGGGAAGGGTGGGGACTGGGGACTGGTGAACTGGAGAGGAATATCCCTTTACAGATGCAGGCGTTCTGTTCTAACCAACAGGAGGAACACAGGCCTATGTTACCAGATTCTCTGATTTGTATTCAAGACACACTAGATCCAGATTTTTATTTATATCTCCCTACTTTTTAAAATGTTTCTAAATACTTAAAAAATAACAAAAACAGCAACAAATCTATGGTGGTTAAGAATAATCGGATCAGAGGGCTTGGGACCCCTCTCCTGCATGGTAAAGGCGGACAGACCCTTGGAAGTTACCAAGTCCAGCTCCCTAACTTGACCCATTAAGAAAAGCAAGGCCCAGAGAGGGGAAAGGACACGCCCAAGACCACACAGCAATTCAAGCCCCAAGCTGGGATCCCATTCGGGACAACAGTTGACTTTTGAACGATACGGGGGTTAATTTGGGTGTAATTTACAGCTGGCCCTCCACATCCTTGGTTCCTCCAGCAACCGCGGACCCTGGAGTACTGTGGTGTTCACTACTGAAAAGCATCCGTGTGTAAGTGGGCCCACACGGTTCAAACCTGCATTGTTCCAGGGTTAGGCGTGTTTGCTTTCCCGTGATCCTACTCTCTGCTGACACAGAGACAGACGTAGCATGTGGCGGGCCACGGAGGAAGTGCTGGGGTTGGGGTCCCGGTGCTGGTAAGTGGCCAGGGGAGGCTGCTGGGGAGGAAGGTCGTGCCCAGTGGGTATCAGCCAGGCAAAGGGAATGGGTGCCACTGTCGGGGAGGGACCCCAGCCTCCCAAAGGCCTGGGAGGGCACAGAGCATCCAGAGCAGGCTGGCAGTGGGGGGGACATGCTGGAATGGGAGCGGCTTTCCCCACCTGAGAGCTGCCCTGCCACGGCCCGAGGTGGGGCGAGCTCGGTGTGTCCCGGAAAATGCCAGCCCCATGGGCCTGGAGCGGGCAGAGGAAGGGGTGGGGGCCGGGGCTGTGGGGAGGGCGCGTCACTCACACTTGCGCAGCTCCAGGCTCTTGGTCGGGCAGGCCAGGTGTTGGCCGGGGGCGTTCTGGGTCCTCTGCAGACAGGCCAGCATGGCTGAGCTGGGGGCCCGTGGCGGGGCACGCTCTGCGGCAGGGTCCCTGTGAGGAGGGGAGAGGAGGTGCTGGTCACACAGGCCACCCCAGGTCTGCCTCCAAACTCCCCGCCTGGCCCGACTCGGTGTGTGGGTCACCCCTGCTCCGAGGGGCTTCCCAGACGCCCCCAGGTGCACTCTGACCCTCGCCCACTCCATGCCCTCTCAGCAGTTCCCCTCCACGTTCCTCTGGGTGGCATGGGCTCCATTCGCTCGCGACCACCTGCCAGCAAATCTGTACCAACCCCCCTCCCTCCTCCTTCCCGCTCCCCACCTTCAGCCCTGAGCTCATGAAGGGCACAGACCCCCCATCTGTAGGGTCATCTCGGGAAGCTACATGGAGGGGAGGGGTGTCCGGGAACTGCCCATGACACACGGGGTTCCCACCATTGAAGTGTTGGTCTCCCCCCACCACCCCAGTCTGGAGACGTCTCACAGTGCCCTTGGAGGGGTGAGATGTCCAGGGTGAGATGTCCAGGGTGGGGCCCCCACGAGAACCGAGACCAGGCTGAAAGGCCACCAGGCCCCCTGACCAAGTCCCCGAGCCCAAACAGAAAAGGCAAGGCCCACCCAGGGCAGCTGAGACGTGGCTCCAGACAGCTCCATGTGGGCTCACTCACCCAGATTCACGCAGAAGTGAGCATTTTTATCTACACAAAACCTCACTTTCCCTGAGAACCCAGAGCCTCTGAGGGGCACGATGACATGGGCAGGGCCTTCCCTGGAAGGATGGGGAGAGGGCAGGACGTTTCCTGCCAGGGAAAGGCGGGTCCAGGTATGGGCTCAACCCCGGACACTGCTGAGGGCCACCCAGCCCGGGTGCCCCATCCCCACCCCCACCAAGGCCCGAGCTGCCAAGCGGGGCGGCTGGTTTTAAAAAAGAAGAAAGCGGAGGGGAGGGTGTGTTGAAGGGGAAGAAAGGGAAGTTATTTAATACTAAACAGGTGTCTGGAGCCCTAAATTCTGCCGCTTTCTTCTAATAATGAAGTATTCATGAGGAAAAGCCTTTTTTCACTACTTTCTTAAGATACTAATTTCACAACAAGCTCCTTGTTGCCGAGCAATTATTCCAATCTTGTGTTTCCCCGAGACGGCTGCAGCCCCCGTCTGTCCTGGACTCTCGGTGAATGAAAGACAATCACGCACCCACCTTTCATTATGTTCTATTTTACTTTCAGCAAAGGTGCCCTGAAAGAGATGATTTACTCTGAAAGGGACTTTTATTCAGTTTCAAAACCAATTTTCTCCTATTACTGTCTCAGAAAAAAAAAAGAGAGGGAGAGAGATGGGGGTGGGTGGGGGAGGGCCGGGGGGTCTAATGCCTCCCCTCCCCAGCCCCCCAGTCACCAGCCTTAACGCAGCGACGCGATAAAAGCTTCAGTATCCGCTTCCTGGCTTTGATTTCTGGTAATTTTAAAATATGCCATTACAATCAGGCAGAAATTACACAGTTGAAGAAGGGAATGAAGTGGGGCTTACTGCAGGGACGAAAGCCCTTGACTGCAGAAGGAGGCGCCACTCCCCGGGGACTCGGGACCTGAGCGAGCCGGCAGCAGGCCGTGCTGGGGGCCCTTGGGGACACACCACACTCCTGAGGGCAGCCAGGCCCCCTCGGACACGCCACCCGCCGTGCTGGGCAGCTGCACATACCCGGAGGCGCTCGCCACATCCATTTTCCTGCAGGTGGGCACACCCCGACGCACCCTTGCCCACCCCAAATGACATGCCCCTCCGGCACACACGTGCTGTCCATGGAAACACAGACACCATCGTGTGCCCGCCTGGAAGGTAAGAGGCCTGGGGGCACCCTGGCAGCCTGGCCTCAGGTCTCCCCTTTAGCCCAGAGCGCCGGCCCCATCTCGCTGCTCTGACGGAGACTTAGGGGGACAGAGGGGAGAGGCCAGCTGGCCTCAGGGCCCCAGCAAGCCCTCTCTGTCCAAAGACGAAACCCAAAGAGAGACGGTGCCCTCCCTGGGGCACTCAGCAGCCAGGGGCTGGGTGAGCCTAGCCCCTCTCCAGTGCTCCCCCTTCCCCAGGGGTCAAGCACCTTAGCCTGCTTTTCAGTGGAAAAGGGCAAGCCAGGGGCTGCAGTACTTATTGGGTGAGGGGTAGGCCGCCTATTCTGGGGCCTCCCCAGCCTCTCTCAGACTCCCCTGGTGGTTCAGACAGTCAAGAATCTGCCTACAATGTGGGAGACCCGGGGTTCGATCCCTGGGTAGGGAAGATCCTCTGGAGAAGGGAACGGCTGCCCACTACTGCAGGATTCTCACCTGGCGAATCCCGTGGACAAAGAAGCCTGGTGGGATACATACAGTTCATGGGGTCACAAAGATCGGACATGACGGAGCAACTAACACCAGACCCCAGCAAATGCCCTCCCCATGAGGCTCTGATTTCAGCGTGCTCAGACGTGCATGCCCAGGCAGTTCTGGGGGCTGTGAGAGACCACGAGGCCTAGCTCAGGGGCCACAGAGGATTCCCCAGGGGAGACGGAGTCTACGGGAAGGCCTCAGCTCAGCTTTCCTGGTGCAGCCGCCTGGTTCAGTCTGTCCCGTGCCCGTGGAGGACCAGCCGTCTGAGTGCCTGGCTGCACGTGAAGAAGAGGGATTTCTTCCCGGGCCCCCAGGAACCCGGTGCCCTGCTGCCGGGGCAGGTGGGGGGCGGAGTCTGGTGAGGGAGGCCAGAGGACAGTCTGGTATCACCCCCATTATCTATCGCTTCCCAGGTGGCTCAGCGGTAAAGAACCCGCCTGCCAATGAAGGAGACATAGGAGACGCGGGTTCGATCCCTGGGTCGGAAAGATCCCCTGGAGAAGGGGATCCCACTGCAGTATTCTCGCCTGGAGAATCCCATGGACAGAGGAGCCTGGTGGGCTATGGTCCACGGGGTCGCAAAGAGTCGCACGTGACTGAAGCGACAGCACACGCACACACATTATCTGCAAACAAGACAAAACAACCTTCTTCTTTAGAAGTCCCTAAAACTTCTCTCTGGTGCCAGAAGAGAGCCTAACCCTCTTTACCTGGCCCTCAAGGCCACTAGGACCTGCCCCCCTACCCTCTGCCATCTCTCTTTGCTCCCTCCAGCCCACTAGCCCCCAAACCTTTGCGGGTGCTGGTCTGTCCACTTACAGGACTGCCACCTGATCCCTTGTAACTCAGACTCGGGCTCCCCTCCTCTGGGCACCCCCGCTCATGACCCTAATCACACAGAGCTGTAATTGCGGATTTTCGTGTTTGTCTCTCTCCACTGGACTGTTGAGTTTCTCAGGGGCAAGAACCGTGTCTTATTTGTCTCTTTCTTCCCAATGCCTGGCAGAGAGCAATCGCTTAATAAACAGGTGTTGAATGACTGGCTGAATCCATGAATTTAGTTACTGTCAGATGAAGTGATGGGGGGCCCAGAGAAGCCAAGTGTCCTGGAAAAGGTCACACAGCAAACCGGAGACAGGACTGCAGCAGGTGCCTAGGACAGTCATGATCTTTCTGTGACCTCCCCCTCTCTGCTTGGCATCACCCCGTCTGCAGAAAGCCAGCCACCCAGAGCCCCGACCATGACTCATGACTACTCCCTCAGCCAGGGACCATCCTGGGAGAGCTGCTCGTTTTGAAAGCCTATCTGCAAATTGGGCTGTTTAGAAGCCCAAGGTCTTTTGTGACTTTAATAACATAAAAGTGTGGGCGGGGGGAGAGGGGGAAGCCTCAATGATTAGACTGATTTGGCTACCGTCCCTGACGAGGGGGCTGATAAGACGCCTTATCTCAGAGGCATCCCTAGGAAAAGGTCCCCTCCACTGGATAATGCCCCCAGCTGTCGATATGCCCTTTCATAGCTGAGGATTTAGATAAAGGAAATGTGACAGGGGAGGGGAAAGAAAGGAAGGAACTTCCCGAGTCCGAGGAGGAATTGAGTCTGCTGCTCGCCTCGGCAGAACAATGCACAGCAGACGGATGTCTAAAGGCTGCCTTTATATTTATTAAAGAACAGGGAATTGGGGCCTTTGGCCCTGCCCGCCTTTTGTCATCCCTTCCAGCCTGTCTGGCTGCAGGGGGTGTTGGGGAGCCACCCCTCCCCATGCTGCCAGTGGGAACAGGGAGCTTGAAAATGACAGTACACATGCTGGTGCTAATAATAGCAGCGTGCATTTACGGAAAGCTCCCTCCGGGCCACGCCCCACACTCATCCAGTCTGTTACACCTCACCGCGTCCTCCTCCGAGCAGCCCCCCGGTGGCTTCTATCTCTAGGCCCATTTCACAGATAAGGAACCCGGTCACAGAGAGGGGACGCCATCTGCCCCAGGTCACACAGCTTTCAGGTGGCAGAGCCTGAGGGCGTCAACCCCAGCCAAGGCCTGCCCCCTCGGGCCTGCAGCCTTGGCTCCACGTCGGGGGCTGGGGTCAACCCCCATCTCTCAGGCAGCTGGGCAGGAAGGAGCAGAAGCAAAGTCGTGCTTCTCCCCAGTCTCTGGTTCCTCTCCAGGAGGCTCTAGGATCACAGAGAGAGAGATGAAAGGCAGGGAAGGAGGCAGAGAGGGCCCCCAGGAGGCCACTTATTCATCCCATGAACATTCACAGAGGGCAGTCTGAGAGGCCCACGTGGGCAGAGCAATCCTGAGATGGTGAGAGCAAGGCCCTGCCTCCAGGAGGGAACCGTTCTGAGGTGGCCGTCGTTTACCCAGCCATTCATTCATTCGTTCAGGCAACAAACACTCCTGGAGCATCTTTTAGGGGCCAGCCCCATGCCACGTGCTGAGAGGATGGATATCTGTGAGGACATCCTGCCAAGATAGAATATCCAACCAGACTGCATGCTCCCAAGGCTGGACTGCTTGAAGTAGAATTCCCTGGCCTCTCCCCTTGGCCTCTGATATTTCCCTGAAGAGGCAGGTGTGCAGAACTCTCCTCCAGGCATCCTGTAGGTCAGAGTCTGCCTTGGCCATGCCAGCTGGGGTGGCCCTGAGCAGGTGGGAGGCAGGGACACACTTCCACAGCAGGAGGAGGCTGTGACCCCGTGAAGGTCCGCTCTCAGCCTTCCCTCCTCCTGGGAGCTGCCTGGGAGGGCAGCTGAGAGGAGGTCAGGCCAGGCCGTCCCAGCGTCCAGTGGGACTAGGAGTTCAGAGTAAAGGGCCAGACCCGGAGGCCTTAGGATGGCACCTGCCAGGCAGGGGCCAAGCCCCAGGCTTCTGACTGGCTGAGTGGCCCTTAAGTCACAGTGCTTCTCTGAGTTTCAGTTTCCCTTGTAGAATCCTGATGGGGAGTGGCCCAGCCGATTGGGGGGAGGCCCTTCAAACCTGGTGACGAGGCAATATTACTGTGTGGTTTTCCAACACAATCCAGGACACTAGCTGTGTGCAAGACACAGGGCTGAGTCCACATCCAGCAGGGTTTAGATGCAGTCTAAGGGGTTTTAGATGCAGTTGAGAGGGCCGAGACAGGAGGCTGGCAAAACCCAGGATGTTAAGTGCCGAGTGGACAGTCAGGACTCCAAGTTCCCTAATAACAGGTGAAGGAGATGCCTACTATTCCCCAGGCCTCATGACCTTCACTCAGAGCGGGCAGGAGTGCCCCTGCCCACCCCCACCCCCCAATTCTCACCTCCAACCCCTGCACTGCACTTGAAGCCTTGCTCTCCATCACCCTTTCTCGGCCCCCGGCCCAGCCCCATCCGCCAGGAAGAATTTGAAGTCGATGCAGGAGGACCAGGATCTGGGAGGGGCGATGAGCACTGGACTGTGAGCTACAGAGAGCTGGGCTGAAGCCTGACTGTGAGGCCTTAGAGGCTCCCTTCTCTGGACGGGTTCCTACCACCATGAGCCGAGCAGGGCCAGCACAAAGCCTCAGAAAGCTCAATGCCCCCCTATACCGGAAGGGGCAGGATCTGCCTGACCTCGACCAGGACAGAACCCTCACGCAAGAGCGCCACAAGGGTGCCACGGCCCCTCCCTATGACAGGCGGATCCACTGTCTGTCTGTCTTGTGCTCCTCTGTGTCTATCTCTGCTGCTTGCTCTCTCTGCCCCGCTATCCTGGCGCTTCCCTTCTTCCTTGCTGTCTCCTTTCTCACTCCTTTCCTGACCCCACTCTCCCCTGCCCCTTCCCCATCCAACCCCCCCAACTCTCTCTGCAAGGCAGCCAGAGTATTAGCCAACCCCACCCCTTCCTACCGCTCCCTCCCCCATTCCCGTTCCAAGCCCCGAGCCCGAGGCCTTCCAGGGGACCCTGTTAATAATTAAATGTTAATCTAAAAAGCAATTTGAGCTGTGGCTAGGCAGATCTGGTTAGAGATTACATTAGCATGGAGGAGGCGAGGGTAATTTTCTTTAACCCCTCTCCTGATCTCTCAAGCCCAGGAATCTTCAAGTCACACTGGCACTGCTGATTAAATGGGAGCAGGGCTTGGCTGTGGATAAGAGGCCTGTGAAAAGTGATTATTTCCCACTGCCGTTTGGGCTGCAGCAGCACCAGAAAGGGGATTTTCACTCTTTTTAAGGTTGGGGGAGGGGGAGGGCTCTGGCCCCTTCAAGAGGAGGTCTCATCCACGGCCAGGATTACCGCTACATCCATCCCCGCCCCACACAGACCAGAGGTTTCTCTAAAATGCTAATATGGCCACAGAATATGACCTGGCTCCTTCTGTTCCCAGGACAGAGATGCTAGCCTCCTGCTTAGGGGTTGGCACCCCTCCATTTCATCCTCACAGTTCCGAGCACCTTGTCTGGGCCCCACCCTGGGTGGCAGGGCACTGGAGCCACTGATGTTGGTGGCTCAGGGCTGCAGGGGATGCCAAAGAGAGAATCATCAATCAAAAATTCGGGTTGGTGGACAGCGGAGTCCAGAGGCCGGCATCCCTCAAGACATGCCTCTCACCTCCACACCTGCAGGCCTTAGCCCATGATGTCCCTTCTGCTTGAAGCCCTTGAAGTTCTACTTGGCATTCAACTGAAGCCCAGGTTGCTCAAAGGCTTTTCAGAGCCATAAAGATGCCCCATAAATGTTTGATGAATAATTGGAGTGTCCTAAATGGCTGTGCCTGATCCCTCCTCCATGGGTGCATGGAGCCTGCACATAGCAGGCCTTCAGGAAACCGTCTCATGAAGGAAAGATGGGCTAGCCCAGGGAGCTAGGGCTAGGCAGGGCTCAGGAAGTAGCCAAATGGGACGCAGAGCTGAGAACTGGGGTGGGCTGCCGGCCCTTCAGCACCACGGCCAGCTCCCAATGCAGACACCTGGGAGAAAGGGCCCAGGCAAAGCCTGGGAGCCTAACTTCAGTTGCCACAGGAACTACCTTGCCTTAACTGGCCAGGGGAACACTCCAACCTTTACAAATGATGACTTGACAAATTCAGTACCTACTATGTGCCAGGTCTTGGGCTAGATGCTGAGGCAGATGCCAGGAGAGGTGTGTGTGTGTCCGAAGGGCAATTACAAGGCAGGGATACAAGTGTACCCTTGATGGAGCCAATCTACCTGGCCTGGGGGGTAGGCCAGGGACAAGGGGCAGCACCACTCCCTCATAAGGAGGGTGACTGTATTGTGTCCCAAGTTTCAGAGCCAGATGCCTGAGCTTTGTTCCTTAACTAAATCCCAGCTTTATCTATTATAAGTCTTCGGTAGCTCAGTCGTGTCCGACTCTGTGACCCCATGAACTGCAGCACGCCAGGCTTCCCTGTCCATCACCAACTCCCGGAGCTTGCTCAAACTCATGTCCATTGAGTCGGTGATGCTATCCTACCATCTCATCCTCTGTCATCCTCTTCTCCCACCTTCAATCTTTCCCAGCATCAGGGTCTTTTCCAATGAGTCCGTTCTTCGCATCTGTTAAGTCTAGCCTTGGGAAAATGCTTCCATCTCTCTGAGCCTCAGTTCAGTACACTCAGTCGTGTCTGACTCTTTGTGACCCCATGAACTGCACCACACCAGGCTTCCCTGTCCATTACCAACTCCCAGAGTTTACTCAAACTCATGTCCATTGAATCAGTGATGCCATCCAACCATCTTATCCTCTATCATCCCCTTCTCCTCCTGCCTTCAATCTTTCCCAGCATCAGGGTCTTTTCAAATGAGTCAGTTCTTTGCATCAGGTAGCTAAAGTATTGAAGCCTCAGTTACCTTGTCTGAAAAAGGGGTTAACCCCTTACCATAGCTTAGTACAAATAAAGTGCTAGGGTCACAGTAGTAACTCCCTAAGTTACTAGTACATTTGTGATTATTACCAACAGGGTAAGAAAGGGCCAAGTGAAGGCAAGGAGAGGAGGTCTCAAGTGGAGAATCACACAGGCAAGCGTGTGGAGACTTGAGAGAACCGGTGAGTACAGAAAACCTGAAGCAGCTTTGGGTTGCTGGGAAGACCAGGAGCATCCCATCTGTGCCCAGCCAGGCAGGTCACCCAGACTTCAAGGTGGGGAGAGCCATTTTCTGTGGACAGGTGCTGGGTCAGGGCAGGGAGAAGCTAAGAGTGGGTGCTAGGTGTATGGGTAGTGGCAGTTTCACAAAAGCTTGAGAGTCACAGCCCGCCCCCTCCCCAATGATGGGATGGGCTGGGCTCTCACTGCCACCAGCCACAAGCCTGGCTGGTCTTCTCCCAGAGCCCCCCACCACAGTAAGTGAAGGGCATGCTCATTATCATGCAAATGAACCTCCAGGAAGCCTAAGCAGGGAGAACAAAGACCCCAAACCTCAGAAGTCCCTACCCAACTTTTCTGAGAGCACTCTTCTCTGACAGCCAGATCCCAAGCAGGGTAAGTCAGGGGCAGGGTCCGAACCTACAAGTCATTTGTTTCTCTCCTAGCTCTGGCTTTGGCTCTTTAAAGGCAAATGGCAGTCGCCTTCCAACAAAGGGGTGGGGTCTGCAGCTGGGACTCAATACCCAATGTCATCAGTGCTATGATGCTATCATGGGGGCTGGGGGAACACAGCAGAAAGGCCCCAACCCAGTATTTTGGGGGGTGGAGTTCGTGGAACCTTCCGGGAGGAGCAACAGGTTACCAGATGACTCTAGGGATAATGGGTCTGGAAGGATGAAGACCCAGTGCAGAGCCAAGATTGGCTGGGTGTGCCCCGCCGTCCTCCCCTTGCTCCAAGGCCCTGCATCCATAGTTCAGGGTTAACCCAGCAACAGGGAAGGAGAAAATCTAATACTCTGAGCAGTAATAGGAGCTTGTTTTTATTTTTAGTGTTCCCTATGGGCTCAGCACTTTACAGACATCACCTCATTTAGCCCACCCCAGGCCCAAGAGCAAGAGAGAGCCGACTATGTTGGTGCGTGGTCTGGGTACCCATAAGCGGCCTGAGCAGGGGGAGGGGCTGGAAGAGGTAGGCCTGGGGAGGGGGGCATTTGGATTAGACCCTGGGGGGAGGGGAAGAATGGAGGAAGGTGGCCCCCCCACCCCCAGCAGGAAGGGCCAGGAGTGCTTAGCGGAGAAGAGCCTAGATGGGGGTGGGGCAGAGCGGCTGGTAGGGAGTAAAACGTGGGCGGTGAGGGCTAGTCTTTAAGCCAAGGATCAACAGATGCTTCTGGGGGTCAGGCTGGGGCAGAAATGCGTACAGCCTTCCAGAGAGGGGTGGGGAAACAGGACAGGGCACTTGGGCACAGACGTAAATGTACTACCCCCTGAGTGGCAAATCCCACCCCTGTGTGGGCCAGGTCTCCCATTCCGGCCTTGCTCTGAGGGAGGCTGGGCATGCGGTGTCCCCAAGCCCCGCCCAGATCGGGGAGCTCCTTCCATGTCCACAGGAAGGGCACCTGGATTTTCATGCTGGGGTGCAGGGGCCAGACCACCTGGGTTCCAGCCCCAGCTGTGCCACAGTGCCGCCCCCCCTACCTTGGGGACTCTGATATTTCCTCTTTGTGCTTCTCCTGTATTCATAATTTTTCTATAGGCCATGATTTATGTTTTTTTAAAAATAACTTTTCAGGGACTTCCCTGGTGGTCCAGTGGCTAAGACCCTGTGCTCCCAAATGCAGGAGGCCGGGGTTCAATCCCTGGTCAAGGAACTAGAACCCACATGCCGCAACTAAGACCTGGCACAGCAAAATAAATATTTTTTAAAAAAGGAAAATTTTCGAAAGGGATTTCAACCACTGACCACCTGGAGACAAAGCTGGGGTGCTCTGTAAAGTCACAGACTCGACAGGGAGCAGCTGCTCAGGGAGCCAGTGGCCATGGAAGGTAGAGGTGGTGGGGTGGGGGAGAGGCAGGAGGAGAGAAAGGCCTGGAAGCTTTGAAATCCAGGAGTGCAGGGACGGACAGACGGACACAGTAAACTTTAGCATAGGGAAGCAGGGAAGCATATCTGGTCCAGCCAACCTTCCAGCAGGTCCTGTCAATGACTCTTCTGTAAGAAGCCACCCTGGTGGCCCCGTGGTAAAAGAATCAGCCTGGCAATGGAGGAGACATGGGTTCTATCCCTGATCCAGGAAGATCCCACATGCCGTGGAGTGGCTAAGCCAGGGAGCCACAGCCACTGAAGCCCATGCACCCTAGAGCCCGTGCTCTGCAACAAGAGACGCCACCACGATGAGAAGCCTGCCCACGGCAAATAGAGACAAGCCCGTGCAGCGATGAAGACCCAGCGCAGACAAAAGTAAATAAAACTATGAACAAAAACAAACAGAAGCTCCTCTCCCACAGTGTGGCCTATGACCTCCAGGCCGCCCCTCAGGCCACGCTACACCTTGCAGGGAGGGGCCAGACTCAGCCTTCCGGTAGACATCACCGCCTTTCCCACTCAGAACTCCCCCACTGGCCTCAAGGCATCTTTGACAGTATCCTCTGAGGCCCTGTGTGAACCCCTTCCCCACTCCCTAGCCACTGTCCCTCTCTGCTGGCTCACCTGTTCCTCTAAGAAGCCAACCTGGGTCTCATCCCAGGACCCTTGCAATCACCATTTTGTTTCTATGTAAATACTCTAGAGCAGCCGTCCCCAACCTTTTTGGGACCAGGGTCCAGTGTCATGGGAGAATCTTTCCAAGGACCATGGGGGTGGGGGATGGTTTGGGGGGTGATTCAAGCACATTACATTTATTGCACACTTTATTTCTAATCTAATGCTGCCGCTGATCTGACAGGGGGTACCGATCTGTGGCCTGGAGGTTGGGACCCCTCTTCCAGATCCAAGGCTCTCCAATAGAAATATAATGTCATTATAAACTCCAGTACCCACAGGGGGAATTATGTTCAATAATATATTGTCTTTAATTCAATATATCCAAAACAGTATCACTTCAACATATATATAATCAACATTCAGAACTGACTAATGAGATATTTTATTTTATTTTTTTTTGGTAACATGTCTTTGAAATCTGGGGGAAGATTTCACATGTAGAGTTCAGCTGGGGTGGCACTCGCTGGACCAGCTCCAACCCCTCATTCACACCTCAACTCAAATGTCACCTCCTCCAAGAGGCCCTCCTTGACCACTCCGTCTAAGCTGGCAGCCTTCTGGCCCCGCCACTATCCTGTCACCGCTGTGGGTCTTTCCCTGCCATGAAAACTCTGAAATGTTCTTATTGATGAATACTTTAACATCTGTCTCCCCTACTGGTGCACAGGCTCTGCCGGGTTTGCACTCGGGGGCACAGGGTAGGTGCTCAGGGTAAGCAGGTGGCAGCAGGAAAGGCTCAGCCTGGGGCCCTCATCCCCCTCAGTTCAGTTCAGTCGCTCAGTCGTGTCCGACTCTTTGCGACCCTATGAATCACAGCACACCAGGCCTCCCTGTCCATCACCAACTCCTGGAGTTCACTCAAACTCATGTCCATCGAGTCGGTGATGCCATCCAGCCATCTCATTCTCTGTCGTCCCCATCTCCTCCCACCCCCAATCCCTCCCAGCATCAGACTCTTTTCCAGTGAGTCAACTCATCTCATGAGGTGGCCAAAGTATTGGAGTTTCAGCTTTAGCATCAGTCCTTCCA
The DNA here is from genome assembly GCF_049115385.1 of Moschus berezovskii. NCBI lineage: Eukaryota > Metazoa > Chordata > Mammalia > Artiodactyla > Moschidae > Moschus > Moschus berezovskii. Next base: position 66,774,636 of record NC_142478.1, read on the forward strand.
ATGAACACCCAGGATTGATCTCCTTGCAGTCCAAGGGACTCTCAAGAGTCTTCTCCAGCACCACAGTTCAAAAGCATCAATTCTTCGGCGATCAGCTTTCTTCACAGTCCAACTCTCATATCCATACATGACCACGGGAAAAACCATAGCCTTGACTAGACGGACCTTGGTTGGCAAAGTAATGTCTCTGCTTTTTAATATGCTATCTAGGTTGGTCATAACTTTCCTTCCAAGGAGTAAGCGTCTTTTAATTTCCTGGCTGCAATCAGCATCCGCAGTGATTTTGGAGCCCCAAAAAATAAAGTCTGACACTGTTTCCACTGTTTCCCCATCTACTACCTCATTGCAAATCCGACCCTCGGTGATGAGAGGCAGAGGCTTGTGTGTGTACGCACATGTTGTGTGTATGTGGGGACATGAACATACACACACACACACACATAAAGCCCCTCCCCGCCTCCCCGGCTTCTGAAAAGCAGGCCCAGAAGATGGGCCTCCTTTCAAAATCAGCCCGGCGCAGAAAAACGGCTGTGACAGCACAAAGCCGAGATTGAATCAGCGACGGGGCTGATTGCCTGGTGACGGTTACAAATGATCTGATGTGGAAAAGACGGGATCAGATGTGTGCAGAACAACGGCTGCTCCGAGCACCCCCAGCACCAGACAATGGGCTGCTGGGCGGGTGGGCGGCTCCAGAAGCCGGGGGCCGGAACGTGCCGATCGGTGCGGGGCCCAGGACCGCCAAGGCCTTGTCTGTGTACCCGCTCCCATGAGCCCGGTTGGACTGGGACGGCCATTCACGCCATGCAAAGTCAGGCTCTCCCCACGGGCCTTAAACTCCAGTGTGAGACCAAGTCCCCAGCTCGGGGCAGCTGGGTGACAGTCAAGCTTCTCTTCATCAGACTCATTTCCAAATGACAAAATGACTAAAAGAGGGATGTTACTTCCCTCGTGGGGAAGGAAAAAACTTTTCCACTTCTTGAACCCCACTTGCTCCAGGCTCCTGCTCTTAGGGTCAAGGGCTATGCCCACTGCCATATACAGATGCGGAACTAGCTTCCACCAACCCCCAAGGGGTGGGGCGGGGGTCTGAACCTCCAAATGTGTGATACCCTGGCTCTCACCCACCTTGTACTGAATGTCACCCTACCATGACCCTCTCCACAGCCCCCTATGAGGAAGCTGGGTCCAGAGAGACTGCCTGGCTTGCCCAGAGGTGCACAGCAGGGAGGTGGCCAAGCCTAGGGACTCACACACCCATTTCTAGTCCACTCTGAGGCCAGCCACATGGCAGATGGTCAACAAGTCCGCACTGAACAGACAGATCATACTCTGCAGCCCTTCTTTCCTGACTACTCTCTGCAGACCCAGGGCTCACGGCTCCCCCAGCTCCTCTCCAGTTGTCTGCTCTGGCCCCGGGAGTCTCCGCCACCATCATTCCACTGCAGAGTTTACCGCTTCCGTCTAACAGACCCCTCCACACATTTGGAATGCCCGGGCCCCCACAGAGCCAAGCCGGTGGTCGTTGGTGCAGGTGACTGAGCAGAGAATTGGCTGGAGACCACGCCGGCCTCGTCCCAGGGACGAGGTGCAAGGGCTGGGAAGGCTCTGGATGGAGGGGAAGGCTGCTTCCTCCAGCAGCCACGATGTGCCAGAGCCACGCCCCATCCTGAGAGGTGCAGGCGCAGCCATGCCTCCCGTTCTCCCAGGGGGACAGAAGACGAGGGTTCCTCTGAGGACACGTGGCAGGGTCGGGGCATGAAGCCTGGTGATGGGACCAAGGGAGGGCTGGGATTCCAAGTGGCACTGGCCATCCCCGGGGTGGGCACTAGGTCACTGCCCCCCCGGGAGGGGGAACCCTGGCCCTGAGTGGTGGGAATGACTGGAGGCCAAAGCTGATGCCAGAGGGGCCATCCTGAGGCCAATGGAGTTAACCCTCTGCCACCAGCACCACCAGGACAGTGCCCTGCTGGTCCCCACTCTCCAGACCTGTGAGAAACGTCCCTCTTCAGCTCCAGACCAGCAGCATCCAGGAAGGACCAAACAGCACGGTGTCTAAAGCACGACCCAGAACTGCTGTTTGAATCCCAGCTCTGCCACTTACCAGGAGGGCTCTCCTGAATCTCACAGGGTCCCTTGGGGTCTCAGTTTCTCCATCTGTAAAATGGGGCTAGAAACCTCCGCTTCCTCATCCCGTCGTGGTGAGGACCGAGTTGCGTGATGTGTGGATCATCAGTGTGGTCACTCACTCAGGGGCAGTGGTAACTCTGATGCCCACTCAGCAACTTCAAATATGCCACCCACTGGGAGTCCACTGTGTGGCAAAGTCCTCCCCCAGCTCTCACAGTTATGGACCAGAGACGACTGCAAGGGGCTTGGAGAGGGGAAGGGGTCTGTCTGCAGTCTTGCAGGGCAGGGGGAGGGGGCTGGGAGACATCCGCAGCTGTGGTCTGGGGACCCCGGGGCTCCTAGATCTTAAACCCCAAGTCCTTCCAGCGCTGTTTCTCCGTCAGCTCCCACGGACAAGTGCTCGGTGTGTGCAGGTCGGGGGTGAGGGGACTAAATCTCCCACTGACTGAAACTGCCTGAGCAGAATCAGAAACAGAAGCAGCAGTCAGGCACGTGCCCAGCAACGCCATCCCCGGATCAGACGGAGCCTCGAGGGAACCCAGACAAGAGAGGTCGTTTCCCAGGACGACTGAGCACCCTTGACTGTGGGCTCTGGGGGGTGCAGCGCCTGGCTCGGAGCCCGGAAGCACCCAACCGGGGCTCCTCTCAAGAGCCACCTGAATGGTGTGGGGCCAGGAGGGGACCCTACCCCATGGGCAGATGCCAGAGGTAGGACTCTGCAGGCATTCACTCACTGAATCTCCTCATCTCCTTGAGGAAGGGACTATTATCATCCCAATCTTCCAGGAGGGGAAACTGAGGCACAGAGCGGAAAAGCCCCTTGGCCAAAGCCATCCAGCAAGAGACTGATGGATCAGGGAATTCGAACTCACATCCATTTGGCTCTGCCATCCTGACCACCACACACACAGCCCTCGGCACGAGCAAGCACACAGGGGAAAACGCACACAGGCTGGAGGGGCGGGAGGGTGGGGCCTCGAAGGCCGGCAGGCTGAGGCGACTGCCACATGATTCGCAGACAGGAGGAAGCCACAGAGGAGGTGTGGTGGTTACAGCAAGGGCGCCACGGCTGATCGATCTAGGCCCAAATCCCAGCTCTTCCACTCGCCAGCTGTGCAGCCTTGGGCAGGTCAGCGAACCTCTCTGTTTCAGTCTCCCCATCTGAAGACCGGGCTTCAAGTCCCCTGAGGCTGAAGTTTGGCATACACTGAATTTCACTTGTTTATTAAATTGGGGAAAAAAAAAATGTAGACAGCGAAAGCTGGAGGACTTAGTGCCCAACCAGGTTTGGGGACAATCAAGTTGCCAGGCCAAGGGCACACGTTGGCCCCGGACAGTGGGCCCGGCCTGGCCCAGTTCAGCCTGGCCAGGTGGGTGCTGGGCCTGGGGAGGGGCAGCATCTCCCAGTCTCGCTGGGGCATGCGCCAGCATGTGTGTGCACGGCTGTGTGTGTTGCTGCAGCAGCTTCTATGCAAACATGTTAATTTGTTTTCATTTTGTGTTTTTTTTCCCTCGCAGGATAATTGGGTGAGTTTGAAGTCTTGGCGAGGCTGCTGATTATAGCTATTTGGGTGGTGCCCTCGTGGGGCTGGGGCCCTGCCTCCTGCCTCTGGCGGTGAAGGCGGCGGCTGGGGATGCCTTCGGGGGTGCGTGGAGCTGCTGCTGGATTCTGAGGGGCTCTTGTTGGGCAGGGGTGTGGATAAGGAGGGCAGGACACCCTGGGACCCCCATCGTCCCCCCCAACCCCGACGACGACATATCGCTGAAGGGTGTAAATGCCGCCCACAAACATCTTTTTCTTTGCGCTGTTGGCTGCAGTAAAAAGAAACTGTGATGTGGTTGCCAATATTGAAAAGAAGAACTAAAATTCCACCCAAAATTCCCAACGTCTGGTTTCTTTTGAAAACTAACTAGAACTGGCAGCTCTGGAGCCCACATTCCCACAAGACCCAGTGTCAGCTGCTTTGCTCACTGTGTCGCCTGGCTGGCCCCTGTGGGCGCTGGAGTTTTCCACCCGGTGCGAGGGGTGGGGAGGGCACCGGGTTTGGGGTCAGATGGTCCAAGGCTGCAACAGAGGCTCCGCCCACAGACAGTGTGTGACCTCAGCCCGCACCTGACTTCTGGAGCCTGGAGCCTCCAGTCTCATCCGTAAACTCCCCAACCTCCCCGCCTCCCTGGGGAGGATTAAACCGAGGTGGCCGAGCTTTGGGGAGGAAGCGTTGTAAGGGCTCAGGAGTGTTCACTCCCCTGGGTGGAGTGAGCCCTGCCTGATCCGCAGGCGTCCTGCACTTGACCCCAGCCTCAGAAACACAGCCTGTCACCCATCTGTTTGTATCTGTTTCTGCCACAAGGCCAGGCAGGGGCCCGGAGTCTGACGGCCAGGGCTGCATCTTTGTTTAGATTTCACTGAAGACCAACGACGCTCCATACTGTGGATCAAGAGTGGGGAGAAAGGTTCGGGGCTCTGGCATTGGTGAGTCGGGTATGGGGCCCAGGGGAGGGACTCGAAGCCCCTCTAGGGGAGAGGAGAGTTGGAGTCACTCAAGCAGAGAAGGCGCGTGATTGCCCACATGAACGTGGGGTGGGGAAGGTGCTCCACGTGGGTGCCCCAGCCTGAGCAAAGGCACAGAGCGGGGTTTGGCCTGGCGGGTGCGAGCTGGTCCCAGGTTCCTGGAATGTGCCACGGGGAGCCACGTGGCCTTTGGGGGCTTCCTGTGGGCGGTTCTGGGCCTCCCACAGGCTGGGCTGACAAACAGGACTTGGTCAGTGGCTGCAGTGGGCACCTGTCCAGCAGGCCGGGGGGAGGCCAGGAAGACAACTAAGAGCTGGGCTTTCTGAGAAGCCACCTTCCCTGTGTTCCTGGGCTCCTTAGGGCCCTGGGACCCTTGACTGGCCACTTCAGAGTGATCTGAGCCTCAGTCTGCTCACCTGCAAAACGAGGCTATGGCAGGGACCCAGTGAGCCAACCCCTGTCACGTGCTTGTGCTCCTAAGAGTTATCCTCACATTCCTGCCACCCACCCACTGCCTTGCCCTCTCACCTCTCCCAGGAGGTGGTGAAGGATGCCCAGAGACCCCGGCCCACCTCTGTGCAGCCTGGTGTGTGCAGGTAACTGAGTTCAGCATGTTAGCTGCCCCCGCCCCGGCCCAGATCCCTGATACTCCCGGGGGTTGATTCTATTTCATTCTCATTTTTAAGCTAAGGGAAGGGAAGCTCAGAGAAGGTTTAATGGGTAGGGCAACCCTCAATAGGTTCCTGGGCTTGGTCTCCACTTAAAGCTACAGCCACTAGCCTAGACCCTGGCCAGGATGGAGGGATGGATGGATGCCTGGTACCCTGTTGCCCAGGCAACAGAGAGAGCCGGCAGCCTTTCTCCGGCCACCCCAGCAACTGAGGCAGCATCTCAAATTGCAGCCCTGGACCCAGGATACACAGGGCAACTCCATGGGAAGAAAAGGCTTTGAAGTTGGCCCAATACTGGCCCCAGGACCAGCTGTGTGACTCAGGCGAGTCGCCTGTCCTGAGCCCCAGTGTCTTCACCTGTAACCTGGGACTACTTCCCGTGACCTGCAGGACTGGTGGACTGTCCAGCCCATTGCTGGCACATACTGGCCCGCGGCAAACTAGGTTAGTGGCTGACCCTGGCTTCTCTAGCAGCCAGGGGTTCCCAGGAAATAAGAGGAAGGCAAATAATGGCGGAAGGAGGTGGCAGGCTCCCCAGCCAGTCCGCTGGGGGTGGCTGCAAGGCCTCTGTGGAGGGCTCAGGCCTCCCCGGTCACACAGGGTGGCAGCTGGCAGCACCCCCTCCCCCACTGAGCTCTGCACAAAGGGGCCTCTATTCCTGCTCTGAACATTTGTCCCTGGCCGGCTGGGCTGCACCGCCCTCGCCCCACTCCCCTGGCTGCTCTGCCTGGCCTGAGTCGGACACAAAGGCCGGCATGTCCCTGCCAAGCCGGTCTGGCCTCAGAAGACCCCATCCACAGAGAGCTCAAAAGGGTGGATTCGTAGAGCTGGCCAGGTCTCCATCCAGGCCACAATGAGGAGGGGTCTAGATAGGAGGAAAATGGCTTTGGAGTAACTGAACCTGAATCTGGCTCCAGCTTCCCCACCTTCTCGCTCTGCAGCCCTAGGTCAGTTTGGTCCTCGGTTTTCTCGTCTGTACAATGGGGTCAATGACGACAACCCACCCACATTCCTAGGGGTGGAGGGTTTGGTTAGTTATGCGAGCCTGGTGTGCACCCAGCACCTCAGAGGCAGATTAGAGGCAATCAGGGGTGGGGGGAGCAGGCAGCCTCCCCCACATAGACCACACCCCTCCTCCACTCTCCTCCCAGCAAGGTCCACATGTGTTGGTGCTGACCCTCTGGCCCATCTGCAGGCATCAGGATAACAGCAGCCACGGCTTATGAAAACACCTACTGTGTGCTGGGACTTTTAGTTCCATTATATCTTTTCGACCCTCCAGCTATTCTGGAAAGGCATACCAGGCTGGGCTCCAGAGGCCAGTGGCCCAGGTCCAGCGGTCCTGGCTGCGAGACTCTGAGCCTCACGCTCCCTGTTGCTAAGCACTGCCTGCCCTCAAGAGGTTCCTGTGATGATGTCATCGACTCAATGGACATGAGTTTGAGTAACTGTGAAAGACAGTGAAGGACAGGGAAGCCTGGCGTGCTGCAGTCCCTGGGGTCACAAAGAGTCGGACACGACTAAACAACAACAACTAAAGGAGAAAAAGCCTGCTTTGGGACGTCCCTGGTGGGCCAGTGTCTAAAACTCTGTGCTCCCAATGCAGAGGGCTCGGGTTCGATCCCTGGACAGGGAACTAGATCCCAGATGCCGCAACTAAAGATGCTACAATGCCACAACTCAGACTCAGAGTAGCCCATCCCAACCCCCTCAAAAAAGCCTGCTTCATGCCTACAGCCCAGAACCTGGCCCCAGCAAGCTGGAAATCCTGGCCTACTGGGCTATGATTCCCAATCAGGTAGGGAAACTGAAGCCCCGTTGGCAAGTGGCTCAGGGCCTGGCATGCTGCGGGCGGGCAATGAACCTTACACCTGACGCCTCATCCTAGGAGGTGGAACTGGGGCTCCCAGACAAAGTCGGGTGGGCACTGAGCCCCTCTTCTCTCCTTGAGGACTTTGTACATCTATTTTAGCAGGCTTTTTTTTTCTTCTTCTTCTTGCTTCACAGTCATTCTCCGCCTGTGGAGGGCAGGGCCGGAGACCCGGGCCTAGAGCCCGACCCATCTCCCTGGCTGACCCCCAGGAGCCCTCACCCTTGCGCACAAAGTTCCCCCTTCTCCCTCCCACCGGCGCAGGGCAGCCAAGTGAACAGCAGAGTCCCGAGTAATTAAGCCGGCGCGCACCATCCGGGCGCCTGGGAACACTGTGGAGTTTCCCTTTTATGTTTATAGCAATTGTATGAAAATGTGCAACACGGAGCGGCACCAGCTGACAAATGAGACGAAACAGACAGGATTCCGGGCCGGCTTTTTTCCGGGCCTGATTGGCATTAATTGTGAGCGTTTACAAAGCACAACTCGGCGCCTGACATTTGCTTCAAGCGAACGTTTCCTTCTAATAGTTTTAATGATTACAACGGGAGCTGGTGATCACTGCTGGGCGGGGACTGGGCTGCCTGGTGTCTGGCCTGGGCTCCTGCCAGGGGCCTGGCTGGTCCATGCTTGCCCAGGAGGTCCCACTTTCCCTACTACCTATTGTAGGAGGGCTGCACCAAGCCTGGGGCCTTGGGCATCAGTACCCCAGCATAAGGCCTGGAGCTGCCAGTTTATGAAGGTGATGGAGAAACCCACATGCACAGGGATCCTGGGGCAGACCCGGTGGGTGGGGGGGGCAGGGAAGGAGGGAGAAGCATGAGGGATCCCCTAGCTCTGAGGCTGGAGAGGCTGAGTTGCCTCAGCTTACAAGGGACTACGAAGGACCCCACAAATGCTGCCTGCTGTTTGCTGTGTGGCCTTGGCTGAACTCCTTGCCCACCCTGGGCTTAGCCGTTCTCACCTACAATGTGAGAGTCAGAGACATGGTCAGACGAGGGTTCTGGTACCCCTCAGGCCTCTTTTCAGCTGCATGATGTTGGGAGAGTCCCTGGCTCTCTCTGAGCCTCAGTTTTCCCCATCAGTAGAATGGACCTCATTCCCCCATAGTTCGCAGAGTGGTTTCTAGACGCCAATAAAAAGGGTGTAAAAATCCTAAGTTTTTGGCAGGCTGGGAGCCTGTGCTTCATTCCCTCCCCCAGAGAGTCTTCCAAACATCTTGGTCACACATACGTTCATTCGTTCACTGACTAAATGTCGAGTGTCCGGCTTAGGAACTTGGGAATACATCAGTGAACAAAGACCCTCCCTGGGTCAAGAGATATGACAGATACAGAGGCTTTTCATACGCAGTATCGCATCCATTTCTTACCCCCATTTTACAGACGGAAAAACTGAGGCACACAGAGGAAGAAACAACAATCTGACGTCCCCCAGTTGGGATGAGGTGGTGCAGCGACAGGACCCTGGCAGGCTGCCCCAGAGGCGAATGCCCTCAGACGACCAAGCCCACCCAGCCCTTCCTGAGGTCTGCTGACCCCCTGGAGAGGCCTCAACTGCCCAGCCAGGCTGGGTACCAGGGCAGGAGGCCAGGAAACCAGGACCACTGGAAAGAGGGGAAGTCTGTGAGGCCTGGGCAACCTGGGGGAAATGAATTCCTGCGGCTGTATCTCGTGGGTGAGAAACGGAAGAGATGCCTCATCCGTGAACCCCACTCAGGCCACATTTATATCGACACTACGCTCAGCCCACTCTGTGCCAAGTCCTGCTCTGCAAGTAGCATCCTCGGGGTGGCTGGAAAAAGAACAGTAGATACTTGGACAGCTCCATGGCATATGCAAAGGCCCAGTGCCCAGAAAAAACCCGGTGGGTTCAGGAACTTCTGGCAGTTTACTGAGGACCCCGCCCCAACACCATGGCCTTCTCTTATCAGTCAGGCTCCAGGGGTCAGCTCACCCTCTGACTTTGCCAGGCCCACAGTGAAGGAAGCCCCCACGGTAGGTCCCAGTTCCATGCCTGCCTCCAGCCAGAAAAACCCTGGTGACTGTTTCTTTGGGAGTCTGTTTGGGGGATGGGACAGGGAGAAACACTTTTTTTTTTTTTTTACGGGGAATTTTTTTTTTCTCTCCTTTTGCATATGGTGGCACAGATGGGCCCATGATCCATAAAAACTGTTTGCAATTAAACTCCCACTTTGCATGGCTGGATTTGTCAGTTGTGTGAGCCATGAGCGCAGGGCTCCACACGGATGGGGAGATGGGACTTGGGGCAGGGGTGGGGCTGCATTCTGCAAGACAGCGAAGGCCTAGGAACCTGCTCTGGGCTTGGGGCCTGAGCTGACGGGCTGTTGAGATAGCCATGCCAGCTCCCTCTCTGGGCATCCCCCAGCCCTCGCCAGGAGCCGGAGTGTGGCCAGGAAGCCAGGGTGGGGCTTGGCAGGGCCTCCCTGCCCAGCAGAGACTTGGCCAGTTCTAGGTGCCCTGGCTGCGGAGGTAACGAGGATGGAGACAGTGCAGGTAATTACCCCTCAAGCCCCTGCCAGACACTGGGGCTGGGACCCAGGACAGGCAGGCGGGTGGTCGGGCAGTGCAAGCCGTAATGGAGGTCTCGCGGGCGGAGTGCAACGCCAGGTTCAAAGCTTAGGAGTCAGGACCTCTGGCCCAGTTGGCAGAGAGGGTCTCGAGTGGTGCCAGGAAGAGCTGCCAAGGGCCAGACTCGGCTCCATCCTCACCCCCTTGGGACCTGGTGCCGCCTCCTTGCGCCTCTTTGAAGCAGGTAGGAAAATCAAGGCAGTCACTCAGAACATCTCCAGGGCGTGGGCTCCCCCTTGACACACCTAGGGGCTCTCTGTATGTGGAACCTCTTCCAAAGGCTTCCAAAATGGGGGTGAGGGGCCTGCACCCCTTCCACCAGTCCCGGCCTCCGAAAGCCTGCTGTCCCAGCTGCCACGTCAGCATGCCTGCTTATTTGGGTTAACAAATGCATCATTTGGCTTGGGGAAATCCTGCATTCACTCATAATTGTTCCCTGATGAAAAGAAGTAAGGCCCTGATACCCCCTTCCCCCCACCCCCTCCAAGCTGGAAAAGAAAAGTCATAAAAATAGCTTGTTATCTCACCTATTGAGGCTCCGACTGGATGTTACTGCTAATTGGGTATAACATCCTTGTCTTGTTCTCTTAGAAGCTAAATCAAGAAAGCGCCACTGCTGCGAACTAATTATATCTCCGGCCTGCAGCCTGCAGCTTGTCTCTCCCTTTATTGAGTTAAAAAATGGTCATGAACCTTCATCTTTTATCCCCCCATAAGCGCTGGGTCCAGGCTGCCTGTCATGCCTGGTGGTGAAGAGAGCGGACGGCCAGGCGGGAAGGTCTAAGAGGGCTCTGGGGACAGGCAGCAGGGTTGGGGAGGGCAGGAAGCCCCCACCGCAAGTACCTGCCCGGCTCACTCCCCCGGTCCCCGCCCCCAGGCCTGATGTTCAGCTTTTCCTGGAGAGGGGGACTTGGCCTCTCTCCCCTTTGCGGCTGGGGAGGTTAGCTATGAGCGTTTCCATCCGGCAAGGATTTTCATTCATTGATTCATTCAGCAGACATTTCTTGGATGCCTCCCTACTATGTGCCAGGCAAGGTTCTACGCTAAAGTTTTCAGCTGACCAGAGGTAGCCCCAAGCATCTGAATAAATACACTTAGGACTGGGTCATTTTCTCTGCTCCAAGAGTTGCCATCATTCCCGACTATGGGAGGGCCAAGTGTCACTGCCAAGGCCACCATGGCCCCGTCCCCACCGACATTCCAGCCACCTCCAGCCATACCCTAGTCCCACAGTCTAAACACTCCTGCCTATAGCCTCTTAGTTGCTTCTCATGCTGTTCTCTCCACCCAAAAAGACCCCTTGCCTTGCCCAGAAGGCCCAGCTCTGCTGGTCAGAAGTCCACTGACCTTTAAGGCTCTAGCCTTTCAAGACACCTCCTCCAGGAAGGCTGCCTGGTCTGTACTGGGCTGTGGACTTCCGGACCTGGATCAGGATGATGCCAGATCAGCCATTCAGCAGGTGCATAACCCTACTCTGCTTATTGGCTCTTCATCTCAGTTTCCGCATGTCTAAAATGGGTTAAGACTTCTTCCTAAGAGTGCTGAGAGGCACACTGCGGGTGCTTCTGAGGAATGATGAATGAGAGGATGCCCAGGAAGGACCTGACTCTCAGGAAGAGCTCAATAAATGCCATTATTATTATCCAGACTGAAAGCATCCTGAATCTGCTCGAACACTCCACGCTGAGCATGTGCTGGGATGTGCAAACAGGGACGTGGGTCTCTCTGGGAGCTGGAGAGACAGACTCACACCTCCACAGTCCTCATGGTTGCAGAACCACCCACATCCTCAGGAGACTCTCCAGAAATCCCTCGTCCTCTAAACCCTGCAGAGACGGGTGGAAGGGACCCCTCGAGCTCACAGAGGCCAGGCAGGCAGGCGGGGTTCATTCAGCTCATAGGCCCCTGCTGATTGACTGGTGCAGCCTGCCCTGAGCCTTGGCAAGAACCCAAGGTCAGGGGAAGAACTCAGTGGGGGGAAAGAGGGCAGCAATTGATTGGCGATGTCTGCCAAGGGCACAGCAGTCTAAGGCAAGCCAGACCTGCCACGGATCTGCCATCCTTGACATTTTACAGAGGACACAGCTGAGGCCGGGCTGGAAGGTCACGTGCTCAAGGTCGTGAGCTCATAAAAGCAACAGCTGGCCCAGAACTGGGTTTCCTCAGTTTCTGCCCAAGGATCCTTCTCGTGACAGCCCCACTCAGCCCAGGGCCCTCACAGGCAGAGGACTGGTAAAAGCCTGTGCCGACCTGACTTCCCTTGTGGTCCAGTGGATAAGAATCCGCCTGTCTATGCAGGGGACACAGGTTCGATCCCTGGTCCGGGAAGCTTTCACATGCCACAAGGCAACTCAGCCCAGGCGCCACAACTACTGAAGCCCGCACACTGTACAGCCCATGCTCCACAAGAGAAACCACCACAGTGAAAAGCCTGCACACCACAACGAAAAGCAGTCCCTGCTTGCCGCAACTAGAAAAAGCCCGCACACAGCAAGGAAGATCCAGAGCAGTCCCCCCCAACATAGACTTAATACAAATAAAAAAGCTTGTGTGGATAACGAAGGGGAGTCTGTGGACTTGCCGCGTGGTCCTGGGCTGCTGCTCACCCTGCTGGGTCTCAGTGCCTTCACCTACACACCAGGGACCAAAACACCCTTCCCAGAACCAGAAGAGGATCAAAATGCCAAAGCGGAAAGCTCCGTCTGGCAAACAGATAGCTAGCAGGGTCCTGCTACTGCTGCTGCTAAGTCACTTCAGTCGTGTCCGACTCTGTGTGACCCCATAGATGGAAGCCCACCAGGCTCCCCCGTCCCTGGGATTCTCCAGGCAAGAACACTGGAGTGGGTTGCCATTTCCTTCTCCAATGTGTGAAAGTGAAAAGTAAAAGTGAAGTCGCTCAGTCGTGTCCAACCCTTAGCGACCCCATGGACTGCAGCCTACCAGGCTGCTCCATCCATGGGATTTTCTAGGCAAGAGTACCTATGACCCCTGTAATCGGTGAAATGTTTAGACAGAAGTCCCCGAAGCTAGCAACAGAGAGTGCCTCCTCCTCCAGGGAGCCTCCCTCGTTATTACAGCCAGAAGTAGTCATTTCCATCTGTCATTTCCTAGTGGGCTTTGGAAGGCTGAGGGCCCTAGAGGGCAGGGGCTCTGTCTGCCTTGTTCTCTGTTGTCGCTCCTGGCACAGTGCCTGCACACTGTGAATTCCTGTATTATGGTGATCCACCCACCATACTGGGATGGTGTGTGTCTGAGACCTCACCACCTTTCAAGGCAACTCGGCTTGTTCATCTGTGCATCCGTAGCTCCTGGCAGGGAGCCGAGCACAGAGCAGTGAATCTCCTTGAATGAACGGATGAATAAAAAGCCAAAATAGCAGTTCCTGTTTACTGCCCACTTGCTGTCGGTTCCTGCCAAGCCACACAGCTGCCCTCTGAAGTGGACCTCTGGCCCACCTGACAGATGAGGAGACTGAGGTCATGTGGGAGCTGACGCGGAAAGCCAAGCCAGTTCAGGCCCGGGGACTGCAGGCCAGGAGGCCCTGCCACCTCGCCTTCTCCCCGTGCCAAGCTCAGGACTGGACTCTGCGGGGCAGCTGCCCCTGCCTTGGCAGCGAATCCTGGAGCCGACAGCTGGTGGCTGGACCTCCCTCCTCCTCCTCCAAGGGAGGCCCCGCCCCACAGACTCTAGGTCATTAAGTCCTGAGTCATTAAGTCCCATCCGCAGAAGCCTGTTCACAGTCAGCCCTGGCCTTATGCCCGACCCCCCAGGCCTTTGTCCCCAGTGCCCTCGGCACAATGACAGGGGCTCCCAGGGCCCCAAACAGCTGCTGTGGCCGGGATGCTGGTTTGCTGTGGGGCCAGGAGGACTTCCTGGGACCTGGGCCTGAGCCCATCTAGCTCTGAAAGGCTCAGTCTGAGCTCCTCCAAGCTTTCCACACACTCAACCTCATCCCACCCACAAGCCGGCGAAAAAATTGCTATTATGCCTTTGATGAGGCAAGTGAGGCCCAGAGAGGTAAGGTGACTTGTCTGAGGACACACAGCCAATGAAAATGGAGCCAGGGTTCATCTTGGTCTGCAAAGTCCAACAAGGCTGGCAGACTGGCCTAAGGGCGCCCAGATCACACTGCACCCCTCCCCACCAGGCACCTTCACTGACTTCTGGTCGCTCCTCTGGACAAACCAGGAACTTAGCTCAGCACTCGAGGCCCTGCACACTCCTGGAGCTTAACTCCTTTTAACCTCCACTCTCCTATAAGCTCTCCCTGCCTTTCTGGTCATGCCCCTGCATTCTCCAACTCCCTCCCAGTGACATCCCCATTCGCTCCACAATGGGCAGATCAGGCCAGTCCTCCGGGCCCAGAGCAAAAGCCTCCTCTATCAGAAAGCCCTCCACGACCAGCTTCAGTTTCCCACCCGCTCAGAGTCTCTCCTCCAGCCCTACTCTGGCTCTGTGCAGAATTCAAGTCAGTTGCAGACTCATCTTACACCCGTGGAGGCTGTGGGCCATCTGATTCCTTAGAGTTCTGCCACGACGGTGACTGGAAGGGTACCCTCAGCCCAGGGTGATGCCCCTGTTTACTGAATGGAATGACAAAGGGACAGGGGAAGGGGGAGCAGGAACCCACGCTTGCCCATTTACCCCCATGCTGCACCCCTACTTCTGGCCATCACGCTAATAGGCTTCATGCTTCTGCCCCTCCCTGGCTGTGTGACCTTGGGCAGTAATGTAACCTCTCTGCGCCCCTGTTTTCTCCCGGGTAAAATGCGGGTAGTAACAGCACCTGCGTGTCTTAGGGTTACGACATAAACCCTGGGAGGTGCCAGACAGGAATGATTACTATTATGATGTCTGTCTATACCCCACTTCAGTGGCCAGCACAAGAATTTAAGGGTCAGACAGACTTAGGTCCTGACCACTGACTGGATGTATAATTCTGGGCAGGTGGCTGGTCCCCAGGGCCTCTATTTTTCCCATCTCAGAAATGGTACTAACTCCATTGCCAGGAATGCGCCCCCCAGCTCCCCAATATGCACAGCCCGCCTTTTGTTCCAGGCATGCAGTAGACACTCTGATATTTCTCAACTAACGAACCAAACGGTCCAGGTGGGAGGAATCCATCAGGCTTCCAGCCTCCTCCCCCCCATCCCACCCCCTCCAGCCTCCAGAAACCCCCTCCCCACCCCCAAGCCCGTGCAAGACTAAAATAGTCATTAGGCAGATTTCAAAAGATGTCAGTAGCTTATAATTATAGTCGACATCCTTCTGAGATAAAAGTGATTACCTTGGATGCAAATCACTTAGCAACCAATCAGGGCGGTGGGCGGCGCCCACGGAGGTGACCGGCCGGCGCACAGCCCGCCCCGCACCGGGAGAGAAAGCGCACAATAGCTCTTGACACGCAAATGGGTTAACACAATAAAGGCGGCTCCGGACGCTGCTGGGGGAGAGCAGCAATTCCCGGCCCGCGGGAGGTAATAAAGCGGCCCTTTTGTGCGCGCCTCCCCGTTCTCACCCCCGCCCCGAGCCCAGAGGAATCTCCGCCTGATTGAATTACGGTTCATGAATATGAGCTGCTCTGCTCGCTTCCTCCCGGTTGGCGAGGGGCTGGAGGGAGGAGGGGGCAGAAGGGAGATTGGGGAAGGGGACCCCCCTGGTCAGGCCCCAGGCCCCCCTGGGACTCAGATGCGAGCCACGTGTGCTCACCACGTGGAGTGCCCTGAGAAGGCGGGTGGGAGACCCAGCACTGGCAGCTGGAACGATGAGGGTCCCTGACCTGCCCAAGGGTCTTTGATCTTTAGCTCCAAAAGGGACTGGAAGAGCCATTCAAGGCGCGGGTTCTGCGGATAAGGCTACCATTGGCCATGAGCACGTGTATTTATGGAAGGCTTGTGATATGCCATCGCCTGTCCTCAGCCCTCAGTGAATCCTTTAACACAGATGCTATCTTCCTTACCAATGAGGAGACTGAGGCTCAGAGAGGCAAAGCTACTCACCCAAGGTCACACAGCCAACAAGCGGGCTCTTAATCACGAGCCCCTGGGTGTTAAGAAACCCTGGTCCACACCTGTGAAGCTCAGAAGGGATAGGAGGTGGGTGAGCTTATACGGAATTAAGGCCTGTGATAAGGATTACTGTGGGGGTGGGAGGGTGGGGGAAGGTAGGAAGCTAACCTTGAGAAAGGAGACTGCTCAGAGGTTTCTGCCCCTCCCTGCACAGGACTGGAAGGGATGTCCAGGGTCACTGTCCGAGTCAGAGGAGCCCACACTGGATTCTCTCCCCTGCTTAAATCTCTCCTATCACTTAAGTCTCCGGGACAACCCCCCACCCCCACCCCCAGGGCCACCTCGTCCCCTCATCCAGCATCCCCCAGCACTCAGGCCTGCTCCGTGGCCCACTCCCAAGGCTCAGAACCCTCTGCCACTCCCCTGCCTGGCCGGTCTCTATCCTGAGTCACATGGCACCCCTGCGTAGGGCCCTTCCTGACTCGCAGGCTAAGTGGGGAGCCAAAGCTGTCACTGCTCCATCAGCATCCTGTCTTCACCACCAGCTGAGGGCCAGCCAAGGGGGTCCTCGGGTTTCAGTGTGGGAAGACACACAGGTGAGGCCAGACTCCCTCCATAGCGATGGCCCCTGACTCGTAGGGGGACCCTGGCTAACAAGTGGCAGTGCTTCCCTCTTCCTACAGAACGGGGGTGGGGGGTGGCGGTGGGGTGGGAGGACCTGAGGACTCAGGAGTCAAGGCATTTCACAGCCGAACCTCGTGGCTGCCTGGCTGAGCACCTCTGTTTGAGCTTCAGTTTCCTCATCTGTAAAATGGCACAGCACATGACCTACTGTAAGGAGTCACTGAGATTCTGTAAGATGCCTGGCACAGGGGGAGACGCCGGGTAAGCTGGCATTCCCTCCTGCTTGTCGCCTGGTGTTGTTGCCAAGCCCAGGGAAGAGAACAGAAGGAATTGCCCAATTCTGACAGCCGCTCCCTCCGCCTTGGCTGTGGAAGTGTAAATACTCCACAGAAGACCTCCAACTGCCTGTGTTTGTGGGTCTCTGGCGCACACTCCAAGTTTGTTTCTAAACTGGGAAGCTTCGAGAGGCGGCACAAACAGCCCTTCTGCCCACCTCTCCCACTTCTACCCCCATCTGCCGTTGCTCTGTCCTTGGAAGCCTGTGTGTTTAACGACACCATTTCAGCTGAAAATATCTCCCTGCCAAGCACCCCCCCTCGCAAGCAGATCCACTGATATTTATTGACTTGTTAATCTAGCCTGGTAGGAGAACACAGTTGGGGGTGGGGGGTGCTCGCTGCGTAGAGACGGGGGCCTGGCTTCTCATAATGACCTCACACACACTCCCCCTCTGCTGTCACCCCACTCCACGCCCCTGAAGCAATGACACAGTTCTCTAACCTTTTCCTAGAAATGTGATCACAGCAGTTTCACCCACATCCGACACCAGCAGCAATTGCTGGAAGGAACTTAGAAGGGGAATCAAAGAGCCGGCAGCAAAATGCTGCTCTGGGCCTTCACAAGGAACAGGGCCAGGGCTGGGGTGTGGCGGGGAAGAGAAGGCTGCTGCCCCTGCTGCCTGACCCCTGGCAGGGGCACGCTTATCCAGACCTTGGCACCGATGGGCCTGACTTACCCTCCATTCAACTTAATGAGCACCACACTGTGCTTGTCAGATCATCTTAAACTCCAACAGGAGAGTGGGGCAGTCAGGAGTTCAGGCTTGACCAAGATCCTGTCATCTTGGGGTTGAGTAGCAGGGGTAACCTCTGGACTGGAGGAGCAGCAAGCAGCAGCTCCTCTGTTCCTTCCCTGGCTGGGAGTGGGTGGGGGTCACCCCTGTTTCCCTAGGCAGAAGCAGTCTGATTTAAGACTGGGAGCCGCATCTCCCTGGGGACCCTGGGAACTTCAGTCTGGGGTCAGGAAGCTTCCTCTTTTGAAGCATCCCTTTTGAAAGCAGAAAGTTGCTCAGCTTGGGAGTCCTGTGCCCCAGGGCACTGCCAGGCTATACCGGCAAAGCTAAACACCTGTCTTTGCGGGGGGAGGAGCATTAACAGGGACAGACAGCTGGCACTGCCTTCCTCCCCAACCCCATCAGGGCGCTGGGGATTTAGGTCAGAGGACTGCAGCTGCGGGTTGGGGAAGTCCGTTTTCACCCCTCCAGGACCCAAAGGCATCCAGCCTCGCCCCAAGTTACCACGACCCCGCCCCCTCCTGCCTTGGGTCAAGACAAGTCGCGTTGCCACGGCAACCCCAGTGACGTCAGAGGCCTGGAGTGACGTCACAGGCGACCCCACTGGGGAACCGATCGTCCCCGCGAGTTCTTTGTAGGAATGCAGGCGACCAGGTTAACCCGCTACAGTCTAGTCTCAGAGGGCACAATTGCCAACGCAGTCACAGGCATAGTCGGGACTCCATGTCCCCTTCTGAGCTGATGGCCCTTGAAGAAAGATTCCAGAGGCTACTTGGGAGAAGCCCAAGGTGTCCAGTGCCGGCCCTAACCCCTCTAAGACGCGGGAGTTCCTGGGGAATTTTCAGACGACTGAGCTGCTACCTTTGTCTGTTGGCTCTAGGGGTGGAGTGACCTTTCCTCTCCGGCAAACGCCCCACCCAGGGCTCTGCCGGAGACCTCACAATCGGCCCCCGATGTCCACTCTGGCAGGCAGGCCGGTCTAGACAAGTTGTGTGCGGAGGGGGTGGGGGGAGGGGAAGGGGCAGACAAGGATGCTTCAGGATCCCCCACAGCCCAGGGCCTCTTTATTTCCAATCCGGCTGCCCTGACGCCCGAGAGTGCCCCCAGCTTTACCTTAGAAGCCCGCCCCGCGGAACTCACCGAAACAGCCAGGCCGTCGAAGGGCACCAGGTCTCAGCGGGGACGACTCTCCGCTCGTTGGGTTGCAGCCATGCAGAGACGGCAGAGGCTGCCTGAGGAAGCCCCCCTTGGGGGCCGATGCCTCTCTCCAGGTGGGAAGGGACGCTGTCGGTGAGGTCGATCCAGGCTCCGGCCCGCGCCGTCCGAAGTCCGCGGTGGGGGTTCTTTCGGCTCAGCGGGGGTCGTGGCCGCCCGGCACCCGGGCCGCTCGGGCACTCAGGCGGCGCATCCTCGCCGGGGCCTGTGCTCACCGCGTCCGGCGGGCGGCGCTGCGCCTCCCCCTGGGGTCCTGCTCAGGGCTGCAGCTCCCCGGGGCGCCCTCTCCGCCCGCGCCAGGAGCCGGGCGGCCGCGGCCCCTCTAGCCGGCCCCAGCTGCAGCTTGTCTTTGTTGCTTCCTCTCGCTCGATCGCCTGCCCGTGGCTTGCAGCTCTCTGGTTCGCCCGAGGGTGGGGGGGTCGTCTCCTCCGAGGCTGCACGCACCTGCAGCGGCCCGGCTTCTCGCCGGGCATGCACCGGCCCCCGCAGGTTGCCAAAGAGCGGTGGCGAGAACGCACCGGCCCCTCCTCCTCCTGCTCGGAGCCCCGGGTGTTGGGGGAGGGGAAGCCGGAGAGCAGCAGCAGCCGCGGCGGCTGCAGCGGGCGGTGGAGGCTTGGGTGCAGCCCCAGGGGCCTCGGCGCCGAGAAATAACCAGTCCAGGTGGCGCTTGGCGGATGTGGGGACGGCCCGGAGAATGGTGCGCTGGGCGTTCGAGCTCTCGAGCTGCAGCAGAAGCGGCGCGCGCCGGGCTCTCACGCGCCCATGGCCCCTGGCGGCGCGCGGGAGCTCCCGGGGCCTCAGCCTTACGCCGCCTGGCGCGCGCTGGCGCCTCGCCTCGCCTCGGGCCCGGGTGCCGCGCGCCGCGCCCCACAAGCGGCGTGCCCTGCTCTTCGCCTCCCCCGGGTGCCGCGCGCAGCCTCTCACCGGAGCCACTGGCTCGGCTATCCTGCTCGCTGCCCGGCTCCGGTCCGACTGACAGGCGCTAGCACCGGCAGCCGCCGCCGCGTCTCGCCCCCCTCCCGCCCCCTGGAGCCTGGTCCAATCAGTGGCGGCCGAGAGGCGGTTACCAGGGTGACGCGGCCCCGCGTCCTGCGGGGGGCGGGGCCGGGGGCCGCCATGCGCGCTTTTCGCGGCAAAATTCAAAGGCCGGCAGGGCGGCTCTCCAACCTCCTCCCGCAAGCAGGGGCGAGGCGGGGCTTGCCTCGTGAGGACTGCAACTCCCGGGCTGCAGCGCGCCGGCGCCGGTAGTATGGGCCCCGACTGGGGGCGTAGGGCATGCTGGTACTTGTAGTCCCTTTGTCGGGAAACAGGAAGGGTGGAAAAATCAGTATCATTTTATTGAGCACCTATTCGGTAGCACAAGCTAGGTGCGTTGTGTGCATTGTTTCACTTATTTGGGGAGACACCCCAATGAAGAATTTGTTTAAAAAAAAAACATAAAAGAAGCTAACACATATGTAACCAAGTACTTTACGGAATCCTCACCCACAACCCTATTAAATAGGTATTATCACCCCCATTTTACAGATGAAAAAACTGATATAGAAGGCACTATCATTATACTCCCAACTTACAGGGGAAATTGAGGCTAAGAGACGTGCAGTGACACTCCAGAGTGTTATTGCCCCAGTTCTTGCTGTGGGCAGCGGCAGATTTGTGGCATCACAGCTGAGATGTGTGGGGCACTAGCTACACAACCAGGCCCAGTGCTGAGCTTGTTGTAAGTTTCACCTCAGGAGATCCTCACCACACACGTGGGAGGTAGGCACTGTACCTCCTCCCCACCACTTAATGGACGGATGGGGAAACAGGCACAGAATCACCTGAGGTCCAAATTTTGACTCCACCAAACTATACTCACCTTGCCTTTTACTTTCGAAGCACTTTAATAAGCTCTCATTGCTTCTGCCTGATAGCCTGCCTGCAGGTTGGCCCATTTAGCAGTCCCATTTTACAGCTGGAGAAATTGAGCCCAGGGAGGGACACTTCCCTCAGGTGTCATATGTCCATCACACAGCAAGTTGAGGAGCCTGCTTTCCAGGAAACTTCTCAGGATCCCTAAAGAAATGCAGAGCAGCAACCAGAACTCCTCCCACCACACTCAGGCTGTGTCTGTGTGACCTTCCCACCCCACACACCCCCAGTCCCACAACACCTGGATGGGATTCTAGCTCTGGCCTATGGACTTGGGAATTTATCTTCCTGGTTCTGTGCCTCAGTTTCTTGTCTGTGCATCACAAGGACCTTACAGGCTGGTGTGAGAGTAGAGTGAGTTATTGTCTGGAAGGGACTCGGGACACAGTAAGTGCTCAATAAATGCCAGCTGTGGTCATTCAGGGGCAGAGGGCTCGGGGACCTTGGTGAATGTACCTGGTGGGATGAGCTGATTATAGCCGGGCTGTAGCCTACTTCTAGGAGCCAACCCACACCTACCCAGAACCTGAGAGAGGTGCCCACCGGGGAGCTCCAGCGCCGGCTCAAGTAGGCCACCCGCCGCCTTATCTAGGACAGATGCTGGCCCTATTTCAGGCCGCCTGCCTTGCACTCCATTCTGAGCAGCTCCTTGACTCCGAGCCCAGCTCTATTTCTCCCCCGCTGTCCCACCCACCCACCCCGGGTCGGGGTTTGGGAGCTGGAGTGGGGGAGGGGGTTCACCTGGAAACATGATCTGGCCACCAGCTGCTTCAGCTCCTGGGCCAGCCGCCAGAGCTGCCAGTGATGTCAGGGTGGGTTGCCCAGGAGACCTGCTGGGTGGACTGGGTGTGGACAGGTGGGGAGAATACTTGATGGACCCGGGTCAGGTGCAGGGCAAGGGACAGTGATAATCAAAACTCAGGGAAGAGAGGGCTGGAAGGGGAGAAGAGGGTGGGGGACCACACCACTGCCTTTGCAAAGTTTGGGATTTTTTTCTATGGGAGGTTACTATGACTTAATACCTACTATATGCCAAAGCGCATGCTCAGGGCTATTTAATCACACATTTCTATGTCCTTTTACACTCACTGCAACCCTGCAAGATCTATTCTGTTAGTATCCACATCTTACAGCCAAGGATGGCCACGTGACTTGCACAAGGTCACGAGATTACAGATCAGGATCCCAAACACCAGAGCCTCTGACCTTGATTTATTATGCTCTGTGCCAGCCACTGACTGACTGGGTGTGACCTTGAGAGAAAGTTTCTTCT
This sequence comes from Moschus berezovskii, assembly GCF_049115385.1. Taxonomy (NCBI): domain Eukaryota; kingdom Metazoa; phylum Chordata; class Mammalia; order Artiodactyla; family Moschidae; genus Moschus; species Moschus berezovskii. The sequence continues at coordinate 66,796,516 of NC_142478.1, forward strand.
CCTCTCTGGACCTCAGTTTCCTCTGCTGTAAAATGGAGGGTGGGGCTCATAACCCAGTCCTGCCAGTCAGACTCTGGAGCTGGCACCCATTTCCCAACTCAGTAGTTTCCAAAGACTCCCACGTGATTCCAAAGTGCAGCCAGGAGGTTGGATGATCTCAAAAGGCCCCTGGACCTCTGAAGGTCTATGAGTCCATGATGTGCTAAATGGTGTGATTTCAGGCCTCAGTAGCTATGTAGGGATCTCATCTTTCAGGCATCCCTCTATCCCCCCAGGCAGCTGGATGTCCCCAAAAATGCTCACTTATACCCCATATACAGGCTCAGTGCCACCATCCCACACAACTCCCCACAGCCCACCTCCCTGAGGTCAGACCCTCATACCACTGCCCTCTAGCTTCCCAACTCTCAGCCTTGACCCAGCCATTCCTTCCTCTTAGTCGTGTCCAATAACTCCACATTATGTGAATGGAGCCAGCGTCAAGATGGATTTGCCACGGTCCATAGAACCACCAGGCGGCTCAGCCCCTGAACATTGCACTGGCTCCAGCCAGGGGTCCAAGAGGCCTCAAAGGGGAAAGGAGAGAAGGGAGCACCTCATTCCTCACTGTACTGTTTGCCCCCTACACTGCAGCCTTGCTAAAATACCTGCACACCCGCCCAGCTGTGTCTCTGACCCCCAGGCCTTTGCCCAGGCTGTCCCCTCCTTCTAAAACATCCTCCTTCCTAGGTGGCTGATGCTTGTTCCACCTTCAGATTTCAGTTAGGCTGCCACCTCCTCCAGGAAGCCTTCCCTGACTACTGCCCTCCAGGCTGGAGCGTTTCCCCTTTCATAGATGCACTCAGTCTGTGTCATAAAGGCCCACTTATGTGTCAGTCTTCTCCACCAACCTGAGGCTCTATGAGAGCCGGGGCTGCATTCAAACTGCTTTATCTCCAGCATGGGTCTGGCATACAACTGGCACTCAATACAGGTTTGTTAAATTCATCTCTGAATCAATGGGTGGATGATTTGTGTTTTGCTTTCTTATAGAGGAGAAGCAGAGAGAGGAAGAAGAAGGGCAATCAGATGGGCTGGGTTTGAATTCTAACTCTTCAGGTTACCAGCCTTGTGACTCACCTGCTCTGTGCCTTTACTTTCCCATCTGTGAAGTGGGGTTAATTGCCACCTTGGTACTGCTCAAGGGACCTGGAGCTCACTGAGGCCTGATTATTCCCTCCTTTAACTCTGCTCATTCATTCATTCGTTCTTGCCAAAGGGCCTGCCATGAGCGAGGCCCTGGGAATGCAGCAGTAAACCAGACACAGCCCCTGGCCTTGAGAAACTCAGGTTCCATGAAGGGGCAGACAAGGTGACTAGCAGTTATCACCCAGGGTCACACGGAAGGAAAAACACAGAGCAGGCCCCTGACCCAGCTGATGGGCTAGTGATGGTGGAAAGGCTGATCAGGTGTCCTGGGAAAACTGAGTAGGGGGTCATCAAGGGCACAGGTGAGGGACAAGTTCTCTTGGCCTAGCGACTGGCCACTGCAAAGGTCCAGGGTCCCAAGTGAATGTCCTCAGAGTGGAGGTGGCTCGCAGAGGCTGATCTGGGGTGGGGGAGGGAGGCAAGGCGGCCGAGACTGAGCCTTTATTCTGGTAGGGGGAGTAGGCCCGGCCCAGCCTGCCTCCCCAGCCCCCGGTGGCCTCACCTGCCCTCATTGCCGTAATCTAGGCCAGAGCCTAGAGGGAGCCGAGCCCCCATTGGTGCATGCCACGTAGGTTTTTCAGAGATAATTTAATCAGAGCTATTAATAAGCAGAAAAGAAAGAGCTCTTTATGCTCCTTCTGGAGAAAAGGAGAAAGAAGAAGCACGTGTAACCTTGTTACTCACTCGGCCCTGCCCCCAGTACCTGAGCCTGTCTCTGGGCCAGGCCTCGAGGTGGGGGAAGGGGCAAAGGGGGCCAGCAGAGGGGGCCTGAGGAGGCCCAGGTAACCTTCTGGACTGGCCCGCCAAGATCCCTGACCATACCCCACCCTCACACCCCACTAGCCACTTTTGACTCCTCTTGGTTGCTTGAAGACGCCAAACTGTTTGCTTTTGCATGAGCTGTTCACTCTCGGATCTGTTCCCAGACCACTCTTCCTTCTGCTCTTTTACCTGGCTGGCTCATTATCATACTTTAGGTCTCGGCTTAAATGTCACCTCCTCAGAGAAGCCCTCCCTGACTACCCCATCTGAAGTTCTCCCCAGAGCACCTCCCTTTTGTTTTTTCCCTTCCCCATACTTATCACTATTGGCAACTCGCTGAGCTCTGTGCATTGACTTGTTTATTTCCTGTCTCCCTGGCTAGACTGTCAGCTTTGGGAGGGGTGGGACTCTGTCACCATCTTCATTGCTGTGTTCCCAGCGTCTTGAGTCATCACCGACACATACCAGATCCTCTGTCAAATTTGTAGATGGAACTGGGGAGGGTTCTAGGGGCCTGGATGGTTGGGATGGGAAACAGGAGGTGGTGGGGGTCCCTTCCACTCAGGAGACCCCCTAGGAGAATCCAGGGACCATGAAATGCCCCCTTCCTTTGTTTCACTACTGGGGATCAGGAGACCCCAGGGAAGGCCCTCACCCAAAGTCGTACGGTAAATTTGGGCCATAGGTGTGACTTGAACTCGTTTGGGGAGAATAGAGTTCCAAATGAGTCTCCCCTTTGTGCTGAGGATTCTGAGGCCTCACCCAGGGTAAGAAGGGCAAGGCGACTGTGCTACCATTGATTAGTGGTGTCTACCAGAGTCAGGGTTGGCTGTTCCCCTGCATGGAGTTTGAAAGAGCCCAGGACTGGCAGTCAGGAGGCTTCGTTCCTTCAGCCAGCACTACCACCTTATCATGTGACCCCCTAGATAAGGCAGCCAACTTCCCTGGGCTTCAGTTTCCTCATTTGAAAATTGGGACTATCTACCTTGCTGCATGCTCAGTCATGTCCGACTCTGCGACCCCATGGATTGTAGCCTGCCAGACTCCTCTGTCCATGGGATTCTCCAGGCCAGAATACTGGAGTGGATTGCCATTCCCTTCTCCAGGGGATCTTCCTTACCCCGGGATCAAACCTGTGTCTCCTAAGTCTCCTGCACTGGCAGACGGATTCCTTACTACGGAGTCACTTGGGATGCCCCTATCTACCTTCCATTCCATTCCATTCCATCGCTCAGTCGTGTCCGACTCTTTGCGACCCCGTGGACTGTAGCCTACCAGCTTCTCTGTCCATGGGATTCTCCAGGCAAGAATACTGGAGTGGGTTACCGTTTCCTTCTCCAGGGGATCTTCCCGACCCAGGGATCGAACCCGGGTCTCCCGCATTGGAGGCAGACGCTTTAACCTCTGAGCCACCAGGGAAGCCCTTAGCCCTGCCTATCTCAAGGATTATAATGAGCAAATTGGTACAGTATAGCATTTCCAAAAGCCTAATGGGTTCTTTGGCATCTGGTCCCATCACTTCATGGGAAATAGATGGAAAAACAGTGGAAACAGTGTCAGACTTTATTTTTTGGGGCTCCAAAATCACTGCAGATGCTGATTGCAGCCATGAAATTAAAAGATGCTTACTCCTTGGAAGGAAAGTTATGACCAACCTTGATAGTGTATCGAAAAGCAGAGACATTACTTTGCCAACCAAGGTCCGTCTAGTCAAGGCTATGGTTTTTCCCGTGGTCATGTATGGATGTGAGAGTTGGACTGTGAAGAAAGCTGATCGCTGAAGAATTGATGCTTTTGAACTGTGGTGTTGGAGAAGACTCTTGAGAGTCCCTTGTACTGCAAGGAGATCCAGCCAGTCCATTCTGGAGGAGATCAGTCCTGGGTGTTCATTGGAAGGACTGATGCTAAAGCTGAAACTCCAATACTTTGGCCACCTCATGCGACGAGTTGACTCACTGGAAAAGACTCTGATGCTAGGAAAGGTTGGGGGCGGGAGGAGAAGGGGACGACCAAGAATGAGATGGCTGGATGGCATCACCAACTCTGTGGACATGAGTTTGAGTGAACTCCGGGAGTTGGTGATGGACAGGGAGGCCTGGCATGCTGTGATTCATGGGGTCGCGGAGAGTTGGACACGACTGAGCGACTGAACTGAACTGAATGGGTTCTTTATAGGCCTAATCAACTACAGTGACTGTAAAATACAGCAATGGCAATAATAGTCACATCCGTCTAGTGAGGCCTTGCTATAGACCAGGCAGTGCCCCAGGCGCTTCTCATACGGGATCTATAAACCTTGCAGCAGGCCACGAAGAGGACCCACTGGCTGTGTCAACTGGTCTTGCTCAAGGTGGCACAGAGCTCTTTAGTGAGTGGGACTAGGCTTTGATCCCTGGTAGGTCTCTTTGCATAGAGGATTTCAGATTTAGCTTAAAAAAAAATTTTGGCCGCACCAAGTCTTAGCCACAGCACTCAGGATCTTCCGTTGAGACCTGAAGGTTTCTTTCTAGCTGTGACTCGCAGGCTCAGTTGCCCCACCGCCTGTGGGATCTGAGTCCCCACACCAAGGATCAAATCCACTTTCCCTGCATTGGAAGGGATTCTTAGCCCCTGGACCACCATGAAAGTTGCATAACTTAGCTTTAGGCCCTAACAAACCAGAAACAGTAAATGGAAGTAGGGGTGGTCCCAGGGACAATCCCCCTCCACGAGCAACCCCCCGACCCCACAAGGCATCTCTCCTCTCTGGCCAGCTGGGCCTGGTTCTCTGAGCAGCAGGGTGATTCCAGGGGATTAAACCCAGTCCGCCTCTCCTCCCCTCTGGCCTGGAAAGGCCAGCAGGCCCTCCCCAGCCTGCCTGGCAGATTTCCTTTTGTACAAAAAGTTATTGACTTATCAAGGTTAAAATACATTCAGCGCGGGCCAATAAAACAGGGATACCGCCGCATCCCGGCTGTCATGTGCAGCCTGGTTTTCATGGCAACAGGCCCTCTTCTGCACATGAAACGGTTCAGTTGTGCAAAGTTCAGGCGTTACATAAACAGGGAGTTAACAGCAGTAGCAGAAATCAATGTCTGGCCAGGCATGGCCTGGGGAGATAGCATTGATTGGGCCCTGGTCTTCGATAGGCTGGGTCCCTGCTTCCTGCCCCTGTCACCCTGGGCTCCCTCCCGCAGCCCCAGCCCCTGGCTCAGACCCAGAAGGCTCCAGGAAGGTGCCCCCGCCCTCGCCCCGGAGCCTCTTCTGGCTGGGATCCAGCGGGGAAGGGATCTGCTTTCTGCAGTCAGTTTATAAACCATTATTGCTCAGTGACGCCATTCCGCTCCTTAAAATATGTTCACGCCATCATTAATGGAGAAAGTATCCCTTGGCCTTTTAAGCCGTCCTTGTGACAAGGAACAATCCCACTGCCTCTACGTTTAGCCATCAAAACAACCCGTACATCAAGACGTGACCTAATGGGGTCAAAGAGACTGGGATATGAGATTAAACTGGCTGTGCAGCCTTGGGTGAGTCAGTTGGCCTCTCTGAGCCTCGGTTTTCTGCTTTCTAAAATGACAAGAATGACAGCACCAACTTCATGGGTGTAGAGAAGAAGAAATCAGGGGACACATGTGAAGCCGCTAGCTTAGGGCCTGCGTCAGGAAGCTAATGCTCTGTGTTCCTCTTCTATCACAGATTCCATGGACTTCCCTGGCGGTCCAGTGGTTAAGACTCTGCCTTCCAATGCAGTAGGTGTGGATTCAGTCCCTGGTCTGGGAACTAAGATCCCATATGCTTCAGGGTATAGCAAAAAAATAAAATTTTTTAAAATTTTTATTTAATAAATGGTACAAAGCACAATGCCAAAAACATTAACAGTTAAAATTTCACCAAATGAAAAAATACTATAGAATACACAGTTGTAAAAAGCTACATTAAGTTATTTTACAACTGCCTCAAGCAGCAAAAAGAAAAAAAACCCAATGCCATACCTAAGTTATCCCTCTCTCAAAATAATGCCATTTATGTTATAAACCATGAACTCCCCATCAAAAGACGGAAACTGCTTTTGTTAATTCATATATAATAAATTTTTTTAAAGGGTCTTTTACCACAGATTTCAGAAGATACCTTGATGGAGCAGGAAAGGGCAGGGAACTAGAAAGGTGATCAGTTCAGTTCAGTTGCTCAGTTGTGTTCAACTCTTTGCAACCCCATGAACTGCAGCATGCCAGGCCTCCCTGTCCATCACCAACTCCTGGAGTCCACCCAAACCCATGTCCATCAAGCCGGTGATGCCATCCAACCATCTCATCCTCTGTCGTTCCCTTCTCCTCCTGCCCTCAATCTTTCCCAGCATCAGAGTCTTTTCAGATGAGTCAGCTCTTCTCATCGGGTGGCCAAAGTATTGGAGTTTCAGCTTCAATATCAGTCCCTCCAATGAACACCCAGGATTGATCTCCTTTAGGATGGACTGGTTGGATCTCCTTGCAGTACAAGGGACTCTCAAGAGTCTTCTCCAGCACCACAGTTCAAAAGCATCAATTCTTCAGCGATCAGCTTTCTTCACAGTCCAACTCTCACATCCATACATGACCATGGGAAAAACCATAGCCTTGACTAGACGGACCTCGGTTGACAAAGTAATGTCTCTGCTTTTTAATATGCTCTCTAGGTTGGTCATAACTTTCCTTCCAAGGAGTAAGCGTCTTTTAATTTCATGGCTGCAATCACCAACTGCAATGATTTTGGAGCCCAGAAAAATAAAGTCAGCCAGTGTGTCCACTGTTTCCCCATCTATTTGCCATGAAGTGATGGGACTGGATGCCATGATCTTAGTTCTGAATGTTGAACTAAGAGCCAACTTTTTCACTCTCCTCTTTCACTTTCATCAAGAGGCTCTTTAGTTCTTCCTCACTTTCTGCCATAAGGGTGGTGTCATATGCATATCTGAGGTTATTGATATTTCTCCCGGCAATCTTGATTCCAGCTTGTGCTTCTTCCAGCCCAGCGTTTCTCATGATGTACTCTGCATATAAGTTAAAAAAGCAGGGTGACAATATACAGCCTTGACGTACTCCTTTTCCTATTTGGAACCAGTCTGTTGTTCCATGTCCCGTTCTAACTGTTGTTTCCTGACCTGCATACAGGTTTCTCAAGAGGCAGGTGAGATGGTCTGGTATTCTCACCTCTTTCAGAATTTTCCACAGTTTATTGTGATCCACACAGTCAAAGGCTTTGGCATACTCAATAAAGCAAAAATAGATGTTTTTTTGGAACTCTCTTGTTTTTTCGATGATCCAGCTGATGCTGGCAATTTGATCTCTGGTTTCTCTGCATTTTCTAAAACCAGCTTGATATTTGGGTTCAAATCCCAGCTCTACCACTAGCTATGTGACCTTAGGCAAGTCACCTTACTAGCACACAGGTATACAATAGGAACTCAATACATGTTTGCTGAGCAAGGTTAAACTCCCTTGGAGAGCTGACCTCACCTGAGGTAGCTGGAGACAGGATGGCTAGGATCATTTAGGATGGCTGAGGGGGGGCTGTGGGGGGCACTTCCAGCCACTCAGGCTATGGTAAAGACAGCTGCCCCACTGCTGAAATTCACAACCCTTTCCCTGGGTGAAATGATGCTGGGAAACAGAGCCCAGTGAACACATGTAGCTGGGATGACATTTCCAGGCGTGACTGAATCAGTAGCTTTTGCCAATGAAATGTGAGCACACATGACATGAGATGTGAATGTGCCTTCTTCTCTAAGCTTTTTCTTCTGCCCTAAGGCAGACGATCAACCCTTCTGGGTCAGGGCAGGGCCAAAGGCACCTGGATCCCTAAATCACTTGTGAAGGAAAGTTGCCCATCTGTTGACCAACAACACAGGCTCTGAACTGTTAGGCGAGAAATGAACCTCTGTTGAGTTATGCCACTAAGATGCTGGTGTCTATTTGTTACAGCAGCTGGTGTTGCCATTGGGAGCTTGTGAGGCCTGGGAAGGACTCGGAACCACCCGTTCCGCCAGCACAGTCCTCTCTGAGTCGTGGCATTTTGCTGAGCTGCAAGGTTACCCTTATTTGATAAGGGAAGCACGGTAAAACATTAATGGTAAAGTCTACATGGTGGATAGTTGAGTGTCTACTGTAAATGTCCTTTGACTTTGCTGTAGGTTTGAAATGTTTCATAATAGAATGATTGAAAAAATATCTATTCCTATGTTTTCAAAATCTTTCTAGGAACCTTAGGGTTTTAGAAAGTGGTCCTGAGGGACCACTAGTAAGTGGTGGGGGTGGGCAGAGAGAGATGAAAAAGATGAACTCTGGGGTCACCAGTTTCAACCAGAGAACATTCAATTTCATCTCTTTTTCCTCTTGGAGCTCAGTGTGTGATTTAATTTGGAAAAAACAAAAACAAAGCAAACCCTACAACACTCTTCACTGTTCCAATGATAAAAGGTTTGAAAGCCGCTGAGTTCAGTCCTCCCATGTTGCCGATGGAAAAAGTGAGGTCCGGAGAAGGGGAGGCACTGGCTCCAGGTCACGCAGTGAGCCAGTGGCTGAGCAGGAATTCAAACTCAGGTCTGATGCCCAGGGAAGAGTTTTGGACCATGGCTTTCTTGAGGGTTTCTGGGAGTCTCCACCCTGGGGCTGCTGGGAGGCAAAGAGGGAGGGTTGGGTATTAGGCAGGTGTCTTCACACCCTGCAGCCTTCAGCCAGAATCCGCTGCTTTGCCGTCATATATTGGGTTCCAAGGTGTTTGACCAAATGGTTTTGTGGGTGGGGAGAGCCTGCTGGGAGGTGATGGGGGAAACACTGGGAGGACTTCAGTGGGGCCAAGCATTTCCTGGAGTGGAATCCTCCCCCTCCATCCCAGGACTACCTTCTTCCCCCTAGCTGTGGTGAGAAGATGGATGGGGGCACCCAGGGCTGGGACAGACCACTCAGGAATGATGGATTTGGTCCCCAGTCAGAAGCCTTTAGGGTCATCTGGGGTCATGAGCAGAGGTGAGAGGTCACCCAGCCAGGGCAGGTGGGTCAGCAAGGGACAGGGACAAGGAGTGGGCAGAGAGGTCCAAAGGCTGGTGTGTACCCCAAGCCTCGAACTCCTCTAGCTCATTCGTTCATTCAGTCCTTAACCCCAGGATGCCAGGGCCTGGGCTGGGCACTGGAGGTTCCAGGATAGATGGGCATCGTTCCTGTAGGTGAGGGCAAGTGGAAAAGAGAGAACACTGCCATTCACCCCAGCCCTTGCAAATGACCAACCATGACCTTGGGAAGTTCTGAGCTTCCGTTTCCCCAACCAGAATATAAGGATAGTTGATAAACCTGTGTGACATTTTTGGTACAGAGCGTGGTGGGAAGAAATGGTGGTTCTCTTCCCTAGGCTTTCAATGAAAAGAGAAGGGCTTCCTCACCCCATCTGGGCTATCTCTGGGAAGACAGGGGCATGGGTTTGAATCTTGATTCCACTTACTAGCTGTGTGACTGTGGGCTAATCACTTCCCCTTTCTGAGCCTTGGTCTTAAAATAAGCATAATGATAATTAGCAACAGCTTTCCCTAATGGTTATGAGGTCTCCCTGAGGTTTCAATGAGCTGGTATATGAAAGCATTTAGACCGGTGCTAATGCTTTTGCTGATCCATAGCTAACACTCGGTGAGTGCTAACCTTTGCTATTAGTGCTCTGATGGATTCTGAGTCTATCAAGACAGTGCTGTGTGATTGGTGAATACCGACCCAGTGCTGGTGGAGGGCTTGTAGATGCTGTACACCCCGTCTGTGCTGTGTGCCAACTCTGGCCTCCAGGCTTGGATTCGTTTTGCTACCCCATCCAGGTTCAACGAAAGCCGTGCTGAGATTGATTAGCAATGCCTGCCATGGGCATGGGAGGGAAGAGCTGTAGGAGGTGTGCCATCCATTAACCGTTCCCGATGCTAGTCCAAGCCCTCCCCTTGCACACGTGGGAAAATGAAGGCTCAGAGACGGAAACAAGACGTACTCAGGTCACACAGGCAGTCACAGTCAGGGCTCTTGCTCCTGCCTCCCTGATGCCTCACTGAGCCCTGGTCTATGTCATTTCATCCCGTGGAGAAAAGTCATTATTTCTCCATTACATTTCCCAGCCTGTTTTCTGGAAGGGAGTTAATTGATTTAAACTTTTCCAGGATGATTCGCCCTCCTCCTCTGCTCCCCTGGGCCCCCGATTCTATTACCGCTCTGCCTCTCGGAAATGAGTAGGTGGCATCTGCTAGGACAGACACAGGAGTCTCTAGGAGGGGGCTGTCTGAGCAGGTGTGGAGAGTGCGGACCGTGCCTAGGGCTGGCTCTTCAGAGGCCTCCACGTTTCATGGCAGCAACGTCCCAAGACTCAAGTGTATTGCGTCTCTCATCCTCATGGGGGCTGGGCTTCCCTGGTGGCTCAGGTGGTAACGCAGCCGTCTCCCATGCAGGAGGCCCGGGTTTGATCCTTGGGTTGGGAAGATCCCCAGGAGGAGGAAATGGCAACCCAATTCAGCATTCTTGCTTGGAGAATTCTATGGACAGAGAAGACTGGTGGGCTACGGTTCATGGGGTCGCAAAGAGTTGAGCATGACTGACAAATATCCTCACAGGGGCGACTGTTTGTGCTTAGTGCCAAGTGCAGCATCCAGAGCGTCCACTGGCTCTTCAGGTTCACCCAACACACAGAAGGGGAAACTGAAGCAAAGGGCTGGTCCCAGAGCTGAGATTCCAACTCAAGACCACCAAGCCCGGAATTCTGTATTCTTTTCTGTTAATGTCACTCCTCCCTGGCTCTGGGACACCCAGTCACCCCAAATGCCCTTTCAGATTCTCCCTCCAGACCTATGAACTTGGCTGATGGGTGATCACTAATACTTATTTGACGGATGAGGAAACTGAGGCCAAGACTGGGGAGAGTGATTGACCCTGAGTCCCACAGCAAGGAAGGCCACGGCTCTGTCCTTTGTCTCCTCCTATGGGGAAGAAGCAGGATGAGAGAGGCTCAGAGCGGGCCTGGCCACAGCGGTCCTCTTGGCTGATTCATCTTCCAAGCTGAAATATTTATTTACGCACCCCATTTAATCAGGATATGCCGTAATTAGCGGCAGATTTGTGCCTCCTGCCTGTGGCGTTATTTATTTCAGGTTCTGGGCGGCCACTTCCCTGGGCTGTGTGTGCATTGGGCTTGGATTTCAATCAGACGGGGCCCGGCAGAGCTGTCCCCAGGGACCTCACAGCATCAATGCCCCCCCTCGGAATGATAAATGAGCCCGCAGACAGCAGAAATGCTGCCCAGATGCTCTGGGGGGCCGGCGTGCGTGGGGTGGTGAAGGGGGTGTTCTTACCAATCCCAGGATCCAGTCACCAAGGAACTCCCCTTCCCCCCATGCCAGACAATAGCCTGGCATTTCCTAGCCCCAGGAAGAGCATACGTGGGAGATGGCACTGTGCGGGCCCGCAGCAGTCCTGCTTCTAGGATCCTAAGGCAGAAGGAACTTGGACGGGCTATCTGCCCTTCTTGCTGTCTTCGGAAAGCCTTTTTATCTCAGCATCTCTCAGCCTTGACTATGGGCAACACACATTTTTCTGCTCACAGCCCCCGTGGCTGGGAAGCTCCTTCGGTGTCTGTAACTTTACTTCTTTATTTTTTAACGTTTATTTCTTTGGCTGCACCAGGTTTTAGTTGTGGCATGCGAGCTCTGGTTCCCTGACCAGGGATCGAACCCGTGCACCCTGCACTGGGGGTGTGGAGTCTTAGCCACTGGGCCACCAGGGGAGGTCCCCTATGCTGTCCAACTCTAGTCGAGGTAAAAAAACATTTGCAGCTCTGTCCCTTAGATGATCCCACAAAAGACACCCTCTGTCACTGTCTAGAAGGAGGCGGAAGATACAGGAAGCGCGGGGAGTGTGGGCAAGTTCAATCCCTGGGCCAGGAAGATCCCCTGGAGAAGATAATGACAACCCACTCCAGCATTTCTGCCTGGAGAATTCCATGGACAGAGGAGCCTGGAGGGCTACAGGCCATGGGGTCACAAAGACGGACACGACTGAGCAATGAACACTTTCACTTTTCACTGCTGTTATTTGGTAGTTAATCCTCATGTGAACCTGGGAAGTCAGATCCCCAGATGAGGACATGGAGGCCATTCCTTGCCCACAAGAGGGGCCTCATCACTATCATTTTCTCGATTAGAGAACCGAGGCTTGGGATGCCAGGGAGCCCTCCAGAGCTGCCCCCCATGTGGCGAGGGCTCTGTGGGTGGTGCTCCCAACCTCAAACCTTTCTCTGGAAAGTGGGAATGCATGTACTGACCTCACCAGGTGCTTCGGGAATTGAGTGATGGCTTCTGTGGGAGGTGCCCAGCATGGGCCTGGCAGAGGGAGGGGCCCGGTCTGATGTTTGAAGCCCATCCTCTGGCCACAGAGGAGCTGGTTCCTGGGGTTGGCTCAGAGGCACTTGAGACCAGTGTTTCACGAGTCATGAAATGATCACAGTGAAGCAGGCACAGTTCCTGGCCATCTCCTGCCAACTAGGCCAGATGCCTGCAGGGGGTTCCCGTTGTCCCTGGCCGAGTTGGGACAGGGTTTGTAGCTGAGCCTCCCCTAGGGACCGCAGCTTCCAGGCCAGCTGCCCTAACGAGGTCATTGAGAGACATGGCTCTAACAGGTGTGTGGGTGGCACTTCACCTGAGTCTTATTTTACAGACAAGGAAACTGAGATTCAGCAGGGAGAGATGACTTGCTGAGGGTGGAGACTGTAAACCCTGGAGGTTCTGGGAGGATGCCCTGTAAACAGCTCCCTGGCCTACCAAGCTGGTCCAGATCCAAAGTGTCTGCTGTGTGATCTTCATCGAGTTACTCAACCTCTCTGAGCCTCCCTTGCTGCGGGTGCTGTGATGGGAATATCTAACTGGGGCGAAGGGTGAGGGGCACAGTGGATATGAGGATCACATGGGCTGGACATACCCACCCCTTCAAGAATTCTGATCTTGAAACAAAAGAGCATTGTGGGAGGGCCCCTTCTGTGTTTGCACTCTGCCTTCTCACCTTTCCTAGGCTGTTCCCTCTGCCTGGAAGGTGACCCTGACCCCCTTCCCCAGGCTGGCATCTACTCATACTTGCATCCCAGCTCAACTATCCACCTCCTCCCCAAATTGCTCACTGACCCTCCTCCACATATAGGTTCCACTTCTGTGCTCCCAGCCCCGAGTGATGGAACCAGTGAGTGAAATCACTGGCATGCTGTTATGGCCTGAATTCAACTGTCCTCCCCAAATTCATATTAGTTGAAAACTAAATTCCAACATTAGTTGAAAACTAATGCCCAAGATGATGGTATTTGGAGGTGGGGTCTTTGGGAGGTGATTAGGTCATGAGGGTGGAGCCCTCTTATATGGGATTAGTGCCCTTATTTATTTTAAAAACTATTTATTAATTTGGCTGTGCCAAGCCCTAGTTGCAGCATGCAGGATCTTTGATCGTTGTGGCATGCGGAATCTTTAGTTGCGGCATGCAAACTCTTAGTTTTGGCATGTGGGATTTAGTTCCTAAGCAGGGATCAAACCCTGGCTCCCTGCAATGGGAGTGCAGAGTCTTAGCCACTGGACCATCAGGGAAGTCCCGAGATTAGTGCCCTTATAAAAGAGGCCTCAGGAGATCCCTTGCCCCTTCAGCCACTTGAGGACACAGTGAGAGATCAGCAACCAGAAGGGGACCCTCACCTGACCTTGTGGGCACCCTGATCTCAGACCTCCAGCTTCCAGAACTGTGAGAAATAAATTTCTGTTGTTATAAGCCGCTCGGTCTCTAGTATCTTGTTACTACAGCCCAAACAGACTAAGACACATGCCCGCCTCCCTTGGCTCCCCAACCTTCCTCTCAGAGAATCCGGAAGCTGGCAGCTTGGGTGGCAGCAGCTGAATTTGAATCCCATGTAATAGGAGCTGTACAGATGTAAAACCAAGTTCTCAGTTCTGGGAGCTCATTTGCTTTGTCCGGATGAGGAGCTGGTCGGGTGGACGCTGCTGGGGTGGAACCAGCTCTGGGCTGCTCACCTTCGGTGCCTCCAGGAGCAATAGAAAAGGCTGACCTGGAACCAGCCAGGTCTGGGTTCCAGTCTTGGCACAATCTAGCTGGGTGACCACAGGCAAATGGCTTCAGCACCCTGGGCCATGGTCTTCTCATCCATGAAATGACTTGCTGCCATCCTGAAGCTGCCACGAGCACTTAGGGGAGACCCTTTGATGGACCAGGGGGTTCATACAAACAGTGAGGACACCCAGTGTGCTGGGTTTTAGGGACCCTCATCATCTGCCAATCCTGTCCCTCCTTCCCTCTGGAAATTTCCACTGTGAGAATGGCCAAAAGCAACTGCTGAGCCCTCACACCGAAACTAGAGAGAAGCCTGCAAGCCTTGCCACAGTGAAGATCCTGGATGCCACAACTAATACCTGATGCAGCAAAAATAAATGAATATATATTTTTAAAAGTCTTAATAACGATAATAATTATCATTAATCTGCCCAAATATTAATTACAATCACCCAGAGAGTTTTTACCAAAGTCTTTTGAGCTTTGACCACATGCCATGACCACAGAGGACTCTTAATGACTCATTTAGAACATGTTCAAAATGTATCCCCATTCGATAGACGAGGAAACTGAGGCTCAGAGAGGTGAGGTGATTTTTCTAGAAACTGCCCAACTTGGGAGCGGCAGTGCTGTGATTTGAAGCCCAGTAATGCCAGTGCCTTGGCCAGGGGCCTTGCTCAGGGATAACATCAGGAAATATTTGTTGACTTACTGAAAGAATTAATGAGAGGAAAAACGATTTAATGAATGAAAGGCCCACTCTAGGATGCCTACGGGGGGTGCGGGGAGAGGGCTGGGGAGGAGGATGCCAAGTCCAGCCCGGCCCTCCAGGCCTGCCTCCTGACCTCCCACTGGGCCTTCAGTCTTTGGTCTCATGGGGGATGGGGGTCATCCAGTGGGGCAGATCGGGGGTGTCGGGGGGCTGGACTCCCCCAGCCTCTGTCCTGCCCCTGAAAGCTCACACTCTTTGTGACTTCTTGTTTAACTTTACAAGCCCCTTGGTTTTTATGAGGGTTATTTATAAAGGTTTTGTGCTTTGATCCACAGCATAAAAAAGCAAACTCCTGTGTCTGAAATGTCACCAAGGATTAGGGGAGCCTTTGAAGTTCCCCTCCCTGCAGGCAGCACCCGCCCAGCTTCCCTGGCAAAGGGCCTCCATGCCTGGGAGCCCTGGCCAGGCCCTGGGGGCCCTCCGTGGTGGAGGAGACCCCCGTCCAGATGACTGACAGGTAGGGGGCCCCCCTCCCCTTGGAGCACTCCGTCCCCGCCGGGCCCTCTTCCCAGTTCCAGGCAGGACCTGGCCTCCCTGGTCTCCAGATGTTGGCAACATCTGTCTCTCCTGTATACGGACAGCTAGAAGCAGCTATCTCACTAGAAGCCCAGCAGTAGGATTTTAAAAAATGGATTATTATTACTAGCTTGTCGGGAGGGAGGGGGGCAGGGCAGGGCAATAGGCAGGCAGGGGAGAAAGAAGAGGTCCCAGTGCTGTGACTCTCCCTTTCCTCCTAGCCCTGGGGTCTAAGCTTCCCCCCTGCCTGGTAGGGAGGGACTGCCTCCTGGGCTTCTTGCCTTTTATCAGCCAGCTGACAGCTAGAAGGGTTTAGGCTTAGCTCATGGGGGTGGTGGGGACAGGGACCCGGGCAGGCGGTCCAGAGAAGCAGTGACTTTTCTGCTTCCCACCTGCTCCGCCAGTGAAGAGAGGCCAGACAGATGAAGAGGATGGCCTTGCCTGGCTCCTCTCAGACATTCACAGTGGCCTAACTGCTTCTAGGAAGGTTCTCTCTCTCCCTCTCTGGATCTTGCAGGACCTCCAAGCAACTCAGTAGCCAATAGGAGGTGAGGAGGTGAAATCCTAGTTTGCCCGGCCTCTGAGCTGTGTGATCTTGAGCAAGCCTTGCCCTCTCTGGGCAGCTCGTCCCCTGTTTCTGAAACAGGAAACCTCGTACCTCACAAGGCTGTGTGGGGATTGAAGGAGGTCGTTCCTGGGAGCCCATGGGATGCTTGGCGGCCCTGGAAGGAGCCAGTGGTCCCTTCTGCTTCCTTCTCCAGACTCAGCTTCCTTCCTCAAGGCTCAGAGGAGGCAAAGCTAGGGCCCTGGGGGAAAGGCCCTCTTCCCAACTTTTTTCCAGATGAAAGACTTGGCCTCAGCTGGTGGAGGAGACAGCCACCGTGACCATCCATGGTGCCAGAGTTCATGGCCACCTCCTTTACCTGCACCTTTTAAGGTCCCAAGGGATGTGGCTTTTTGGAAGATGGCATCACCGACTCAATGGACCTGAGTTTGAGCAAACTCTGGGAGACAGTGAAGAACAGGGAAGCCCAGCGTGCTGCAGTGCATGGGGTTGCAGAGTCGGACATGACTTAGCGACTTAACAACAACAAAGTGGCACGAGGGGTATGCAGGGCAGGGGGCTGGTGTGCGACGGTGAAGGGGTGGGGCCAGGATGGTGGGGAAAAGGGCGGGTGGAGGCGGGGCCATGTGACCTGTAGTGCAAACAGCTATGCCAGGGAGTGACGTGGTGAGCAAATAAATAGATCGGGACCGCTCATACCACGGAGTACTACTCAGCGATAGAAAGGAACGAACTCTCGGTACAAGCACCAACATATGTGAATCTCAAAACAAAACAAAATTGATACAGTTGCACCTGCTCTGCCATCTGTCTGTAAAGCTGCTTCTTTGCCACCTCCCCCCCGCCCCTTTATCTGGCTAAACTCCCCCCATCCTTCAGAGCCAAACTCAGAAGACTGCAGCACCGTGTGATTTCATGTGTGTGAAATTTTAGAAGAGGCCACACTAGAGTGGCAGCGACCAGACTGGCGGTGACTGGGGGCCAACGTGTGGGGGGTGGGGACTGACCACAAAGGGATTCGGAGGGAGACGGGGGCGGAGCGGTGGTGATGGAGATAGTTTATAGCTGAATCAGGCGTCATTTATCTGATTGCATGTATTTTGTAAAACAAATTGCATGCATTTGAAATCAGAGTATTGACACCACAGAAATTGGCAAGTGGTACAAATCAAGGTTTAACTTATTGTGCCGTTGATTATTGAAACTGAAAGTAATGGAGAAAATGTTAATAACACAGATCAAACTTGAAAGTGTGTTGTGTTTATAGCCCTTAAATGTGACTAGCACACAGAACTGAGGAAATCTTCCTCCAGTATGCAAAAAGCCATCATGCAATTCACATCACTGACAAATGAGTGAAGTTCTGACATTGAATCTCCATTGTTCCACGCTCAGTTTACCCATTACCACTTAAATGAAAATATCAACCAGCATTCATGCCTGAACTACCCTTGTTCATCAAGTCCAACCGTAGGCTGGCTATGGGTACCAGAGCTCAGCAAATTTCAGTGAAAGCATTTTAGGAGAATTAATTGGCTCTATGGAATTTACAAGAAAGACTACTCTGTGTTTCACTATTATTTCTGAGTGCTGTATATCAGTATCAATACAACACATATCATAAAGGTTATAATTATCCACAAAGGCACGTGTAACACATACACTCCCCCTCCCACACCCACTAGAGGGCTGAGACTAAGCCAGTGATTGGGCGGGTTGGATGGAGTGGAAGGGACAGGGTACCTGAGGGGCTAAGGTTGGAGATGAGGCCCAGTTCAGATAGCCCCAGGAGCCTGAACATCAGGCTCAGAGAGCGAGATGACCTGTTCTAAGTCACACAGCCAGGAAGTGGCAAAGCTGAGTCAATCAGGGGCTTGTGGTGGGGCCTGCCCTTCTGTCCTGGCTCCCCTGCTCCCCTCTCCTCCCTGAGGCTCCTGCTCAAAGATCTTAGGGGCAAACCTGGGGTCATTCGGGTCTGGGAAGTTAACTCAGCCCAGCCCCTGAGTCCCATGAACAGAGGCATTTGTTGTCTCTGAGTGCCAATTAGGGGAGTGCCGCCCTGATTAATCACTGTGGCATGGCAGATTTGGGAGAATTAATCAGACCGAAGGTAGTGGCAGAAAGAGGGCAGAGGAGAAGGTCAGAGAGAGAACAGAGCCTGGGTGTTGGGCCCTGAGGACCTGGGTGATCAGTCTTTACGAGTGGCCATCAGGTTGCCTGGGGTGGAGCAGCCATTGCTCCTGGCAAATGCTGTTGATTGGGGAGGGGAGCAGACATTCTTGCCCATCCTTCCCTAAAAAGACACTTGTTATTATTGTTGCTGTTTAGTTGCTAAGTTGTGTTCGACTCTTCGAGACCCCGTGGACTGTAGCCCGCCAGGCTCCTCTGTCCATGGGATTTCCCCAGGCAGGAATACTGGAGTGGATTGCCATTTCCTTCTCCAGGGGAACTTCCTGACCCAGAGATCGAACCTGTGTCTCTTGCATTGTCAGGTGGATTCTTTACCACTGAGTCACCAGGGAAGCCCAAAAAGACAGTACCAGCTTTTAAATGGGGCTCAGGAAATGATCACAGACAGGGTCCTGCCCCCCAGACCTGGATTTCGGAGGTTAGAGGGGGGTGGGAGGTGGGTCTAGGTGGGATGGGAGGGGGTGCTCTAGGACAACTGAGCAGGGTGGATGATCCCATCCCCCTTCCTTGTCACCTGTTTGCCTGGGAAAAACGTTAGGAACTGTCTCTCACCTGCTGAGGCTGGCTGGATCTTTTGGGCAGGGAGCCCCCATGGGACCCCTGGCTCCAGGGTCATCTTAGAAGTTGGTCAGTGTTTCCTAGCTCCAGTGGATGCACTTGCCTTTTAAAATGTGTTTCTGCTGGTATTGCAGGGAGCCCATCTGGTGGCTTTGTTGAAATTAGAGAAAAGTATCCCCTTCTGGGCAGACCCACAAGGAAAAAAGCACCATTCTGGGTGCGATCATTACCAAAAAAAAAAAACAAAAGGCTGCACTTTCTCCAGCCTATTGAAGGCTCTTGGCATAGCCCCAGCTAACGGAACTCTGACTGAATTTCGGATGCATTTCACCCCCAACCCCACTCCCTGGGCGAGGTGCAACCTGAAAAACTGTACCTGCAGCCCTGTTCCCATCTTCAGACCCCTGGGGCCTGCCTCGCTTCCCCAGTCACACCATGGAAAGAGCACGGGCTCCAGAATCAATGAGCGCTGGATCCGAGTCCCAATACCTCTAGCTCTGTGTGTGTCCTCCCCTCCCCTCTCCAGGTCTCAGTTTTCTCATCTCTAAAATGGGGCTGATGGGAATTCCCTGGGACTCCAGTGGTTAGGACTTTGAGAAATCACCGCCAAGGGCACAGGTTCAATCCCTGGTTGGGAATCTTAAGATTCCACCAGCTGCAAGGTGGGGCCAAAAATAATATAAAATAAAACAGGTATGATAGCAGCTCTTCTAAGCCAGGGCTCAGGGATGACAGAAGGAAATGACGCAAGCAGCTATGTGTGGCCCCTCCTACGTGCTCAATACACGTTGGGGCCTTGATTCCCTGGCACCAGCCCAGGTCCCCGACTGCTCCCTCCTAAGAACCAGCCCTTCCTTCTCCCTTCCCCCAGCAGGGGAAGAAGCCAGCTGGGGTTCAATGACTAGCAACGCTGGCAGAAGACCTGAGGACTGGGTCTGAGATCTGGAGCTGAGGAGGCACATTCCAGGAAACACGATCCAGCTCTCAGAGCAGCGGGCCTTGGTTTTTAGGGGTCATGAGTCCCTTCGGGCATTTGATAGAAACTATGGCCTCTCTTCTTCATGCAGGCTTAGCTCCTCAGTCGTGTCTGACTCTTTGCAACCCCATGGACTGTAGCCCACCAGGCTCCTCTGTTCACGGGATCCTCCAAGCAAGAATATTGGAATGGGTGGCCATTCCCTTCTCCAGGGGATCTTCCTGACCCAGGGATTGAGCCCAAGTCTCTTACGTCTGCCGCACTGCAGGAGGATTCTTTACCATCTGAGCTAGCAGGGAAGCCCTTAATGGCGCTAGCGGTAAAGAATCTGCCTGCCAATGCAGGAGACTCGGGTTCAATCCTCGGTCTGGGTGAATTCCACATGCTGTGGGGCAATTAAGCCCATGTGCCACAACTTCTAAGCCTGCACCCTGGAGCCCACATGGTGCAACTACTGAAAGCCACGTGCCTAGAGCCCGTGCTCCAATACCAAGAGAAGCCACGGCAATGAGAAGCCAGCACACTGCAACTAGAGAGTATCCTCAACTTGCTGCAACTAGAAAAAGTCTGTGTGCAGCCACCAAGACTCAGCACAACCAAAAATAAATTAAAAAGAAGCTAAGAGACTTGTTCCAGATCCCACAGCTAATGACAGAGCCAGGACTCGGGTCTTTGTTATCTGATTTCAAAGCTGTTCTAGAAAGGCTGAGACCTCGTACTGGAGGGCATGCGTCATGGTTGCACTTTTGCGGGGAGAAAAGAAGATGTCAAAGGCCTGATTTTTCTAGCGTGACCCTGAGCGCTAGGGAATGTCAACTGCTCTGTGCCCTTCTCCTCCCAGCCTCCTATTGTTCCCATGGATGCCAGGGTCCTATTTGCTGCTGCTGCCACAAAACATTCAGCCTCCATCCCCCAGGTTATCCAGGCTGTGTCCCTGAATCAAGTCAGATCAAATTAACCTTTTCCTGGGAGGACCATCCACCTGGGGTCACAAAGCGATGGAGCTCTTGGTGGTCGCCAAGGGTTTATGGGAGAAAGAATCACATGTGGAGTGTCTCTGTGCAAAATCACTGTCAAGAAGCTGATCCATAGTGTTGTCCACAGTTGTTCTGATCATAACGTTGTCCATGGTTGTTCTATGTCATATGGATTCTAGAATGGCCCAGGGGACACAATCCCTCTCAGGATTCAGACCTAAGAGAAGCCTCTCTCTCTGGGAAAACTCAGCATTTCACTTCTCTTAACCTTGACTTTTGGTAGACAATGAGAACTGAAGACAAACTTGTTTGCTTTTTTGCCATGGCTGCTAGGAAGCTCAGGACCAGGCTTAGATTTTGATTGCTATTATTTACCTTACCTTGGTTTTCTGATATACTCTGTCTCCTCACATACTACCAGAGAAAAAAAGTACATTCTCAAAAAAGAAATAAGTGGAGCCTTTTAAACAATAAGGGAATATGTTGACCTAATAATTGTCTTGGAAGACTGTGGAAAACAGAGAGAGGGTAGTCAAAGAATGGAGCCTTTTTTGTGCATCTCCCTTGCACTCCCATCCAATGGCAATGGCCTCCCCCCACCAGCTCATTCCCTCTGATATTACAGCCTGGCTACCTCTCTGCTCCCAACTCTCTTCATACTTGGCCACTGTATTTTATTTCTAGTTTTAATGGTATAATTTTAACTAGGCAAGATTTTTTAAAACGTGTCAACTATCTTACATAATTTTTTGGAAGTGACACAGTTAGCTGTGTAAACACTGTCCATGGAATTCTCCAGGCAAGAATACTGGAGTGGGTAGCCATTCCTTTCTCCAGGGGATCTTCCCAACCCAGGGACTGAGCCCAGGTCACTCGCATTGCAGGCAGATTTTCTACCATCTGAGCCCAAGGGAAGCCCTATACAAAACACTACCCGTCTTTAAATGCACACATACACATACCCACAAATGCACACAGACACACACACATACACATCTGGTCTGAAGGCCTCTCTACTTTTTGCTTCCTGGGACTCTGGTTGCCGATGCTCTGCTCTCCCTTACCTGGAGCATTCTGGAGCCTGGCGCTGATAAAAACATTTCGGCAGTGTTAGTTCTCTCTTCCTCAGGTCCCTGAAGATCTCTCTCATTTTCCCACTGGCCTGGTGGGGCCCAGGAAAGGGAAACAGAGAGGACTATGTGCCTGGAAGCTCAGGGCCATCATGGGAAATTCAAGGATTAGAGACATTTAGATCTTAGATCCAATCCCAGCTCCATCCTTTTTTCCTGTTAGGGGTCTTTGTCCAAGTTTCTGGACTTCTCTGATCTTCAGTTTCTTTCTTTGAATAATGAGGAGAAATCACCACACAGAATGTTATAAGGATGAAAGAGCATGTAAAATGCCTGGCGCACAGTCAGGGCGTGAGACATGAGCGTACTTCACTGCCTTCTGTTAGTCATGAGCAATTATCTCCAGCCCTAAGTCTGCAAGTCTGTGGGTGACTCAGAGATGAGGAGTATTTCTGAGCCTAACAAAGGGAACTACTGAAACCGGAAATCAACACCTACCAGTTCATTTACCTCCTAGCTTGTCCATCCATCCACCCATCCATCCATCCACCTACCAACTAAAACAGCTATTCATTTATCCATCCACCCAACTACCAACCCACCCATTCACTCCTCCACCTACCACTCTTCTCATCCATCCATCCACCCAACTCCCAACCTGCCTATCATCCATCCATCTCCCACCACAAGTCCTTCTGTCTGCTCGTCTATCCATGTATCTGTCTCACCCACCTATCCATCCACCTGTCCATTCTTTCATCATTCATCCTTTCATCTGTCCCATTTTCCTTAACACCTTCTCAGAGCTAATTTCTAGAGGTTAAAAAGAAGAATAAAGCATAATTTTTGCTCTTAAGAACTTCTGGCCTCCAGGGGTATATAAGATGTATAATTTAGATTATTTTCTCACATGTATCTTACCCACCCCACCCTAGGGAAAGAAATGTGGGAAATGTCACCTATTACATCCCCCACTGGGTGGTTCGCTCGTCACACTACAAGCACATTCAAATACCTGACAAGTTCTCTAGTCAAGATCTCTTTTCAGTCACTATTACCCCAAATGACTTGCCTCTGGAACCTATTTTAAGAGGATTGCCTGTTAAAATCCCATGGAATGAGATCGTCTCAGAATAGATTTGGGGAAATGCTGATAAACCAAGGAAGACAGAACCAAGTGTCGTTGTAAAAGCACCGAGTAGTATTGGATTATAACCCAAAGAATAAAATGAATATCCATGAGTCCGTTCTGAGATAAACAAATGGCTGAATCAAGAAACAAAAGAGAGAATATACCTATCTCCTGTGCAGAAGAATGCCAAATAATTTTTCTAGGTACTGTGTCATCAAGAAGGGGCAGCATGGGACTTCCTCAGTGGTCCAGTGGTTGAGAGTCCACCTGCCAATGCCAGGGACACGGGTTCAATCCCTGGTCCAAGAAGATTCCACTAAGCCTGTGCGCCAAAACTACTGACGTCCAGGTGCTCTAGGGCCCCCCAAGCCCCAACTACTGAGCCCACATGCTGCACCTACTTAAGCCCACGTTCCTAGAAGCCACTGCAATAAGCCCAAGCATTGTAATGAAGAGTAGCTTCTGCTCGCTGCGCCTAGGGAAAGCCCACGCAGCAAAGGAAGAATCTGCTGCTGCTGCTAAATCGCTTGTCGTGTCCGACTCTTAGTGACCCCATGGACTGCAGCCCACCTGCTCCTCCATCCATGGGATTTTCCAGGCAAGAGTACTGGAGTGGGGTGCCATTGCCTTCTCCAAAAGGAAGACTCAGCGCAGCCCAAAATAAATAAATAAATCGTAACTGAATGTCGATTATACAAATAAAACAAAACAAAACGTGGAGCCTAACTCCTTAAGTGGGGGTTACACACAATGCCTTCCTTCTAAAGAGGACAATCTGGAAAGGAGGGAAGAAGTAACTTGACAGTGAAGAAGCCAGACAAATGTTACCCCAGCCATGCGATTGATCAAGGTTAAAATCATGACTGATAAGTCAAATTCAGAGTAGGCAACCCTGATGGGATGTGATGAGAATGGTATCTGTGGCCTTCCTCCCCCCAAACACATAACCTCAGTCTAATTATGAGAAAAATATACCACACAAACCCCAAGTGAAGCACATTCGACAAAATACCTGACCAGTATTCCTCAAAATTCTCAAGGTTGTCATCAAAAAACAAGGAAAGTCTGCAGCCAAGAGGAACCCAAGGAGGAAGTGATGATTAAATAGAATACGGTCTCTTGGGTGGGATCCTGGTACAGTAGGTTAAAAAACAAAAGAAATCTCAGTAAAGGATAGACTTTGCTTCATAATGTTGTTCAGTTGCTGAGTTCTGTCTGACTCTTTGTGACTTCATGGACTGCAGCATGCCAGGCTTCCCGTCCTTCACCATCTCCAGGAGTTTGCCCAAACCTGTGTTCACTGAGTCGGTGATGCCATCCAACCGTCTCATCCACTGTTGTCCCCTTCTCCTCCTGCCCTCAATCTTTAATGTGTCAATATTGGCTCATTAATTGTGACAAATGGACCATACAAATGTAGGATGTTAATAATAGGAAACTGGGTGCTGGGCATATGCAAAGTCTCTGCACTATGTCATTTTTCTGTAAATCTAAAATGGTTCCAAGACCAATAATAATAATTATTATTGGTCATGCTGCAAGGCATGTGAGATCTTAGTTCCCTGATTAGGAATCAAACTGGTGCCCCTGCAGTGGAAGCATGGAGTCTTAATCACTGGTCCACCAGGGAAGTCCCCTAAAAATTACTTTAAATATAAATAGATAAATGAGTAAATAAGGCTTCAAACAAGCAACGTACAAGGTTTGGGGGAACAGACCTGGAGGATATTGGCACCAAGCCTCGGAGAACTGGTACGATATGTATGGGGTGGGAGTGGGCCGTCAGGTTTCCCTAAAGCACAGAGGTCCTTCCTTCTATCCTTAACCCCAATCCTTTGGGTCCAGAGCAGGGCTAAGCAGCCTGGGAGGAGATAGAGACTTCACTGTCAGATCCCTGGCTTCCCACCCCAGCTATGGCCCTGGCTTGCTCTCTGTCCGCCAGGGTCTCTGGGCTAAGTAATCACTAATTCCTCCCTGATGAAGCACCTGTATCTGTAAGCAAATGAGCTGGCAGGTGGCGTCCTGGATAAAATATGACCTGCTCAGCAGGGGATTTGCTTACCAGCCGAGAGGCAGCCCATCTCGCCGCCTGCAGCCCGGAGGCCTCCTGGATAAAGTGTGAATTGCTGGTGCCCACGGGGAGGGCAGGAAGCACCCAGAAGCGTGAAGGACCCTCTGCTTAGTCCCCAGCCTGCAGGTTTATGGACATTTTCTCAGTGGTTTGTGGAAAAGACCGAGGACTGGGAATCAGGAGACAAGGGGACTTCATTCTATGCCTTACCACCAGACTTGCCAAGGGGCCTTAAGCAAATCACTTTCCCTCTCCCGGCCTTGGTTCTCAAGGTTCTCAAACATGAATTGTTCTCTTCTCCCTATTGGTCTGCTACTAAGATCATAGGAGAAACTCAACGGAAAGACAATGTTTATTATCATCTTGATTATTACCGTGTTGTTACTATGTTGCTCGCGTGGGAGGTCTAGTGAGCAAAGACAGGGTGAGGGGGGCCGTGGGGGGAGGAGTGCTGGTAACTTTCTGGTGGGCTGGTAGCTTCAGGGAAGTACTTTCAAGGCTGTAGTATCAATACCTATTGGTAGAAAACTGATCAAAGACTTTTCCGAGGAGGCAACATGATATTAAAAAGCACAGGGGGGACTTCCTTGGCAGTCCAGTGGCTAAGATTTTGCCTTCCAAGGCAGGGAAGTGCAAGCTCGATCCCTGGTCCCACGTGCCTCCTGTCCAAGAAAAACAAAACAAAACATAAAACAGAAGCAATATTGTAACAAATTCAAAAAAGGCTTTAAAAAAGGTCCACATTCAAAAAAAATCTTTGAAAAAAAGCAGAACTTGGTTCAAATACTACAACGGCCACACTCATTAGCTGAAGGTACTTGGGCAAGTGACGTTCCCCCTCCGAGCCTCAGTGACCTCATTTATAAAGCAGAGCAAAGGATATAGTCTTTGGGGTTGTGGTTATGAGGTTTAAATGAAATTACACTCCAGAGTATCTGGCTCATAAGTCGCTGCCTGACAAAGGTTAGTTCTTGGAGGCTGAACCAGGTTTACGAATGAGATTTCCTGACTTTCTACTCGGCTATCTGCCGGGATCTCAGAAAGCCTTGAGGGGGGGAAGATCCCCCAGGTCTCTGTGAGCTGAATCGCCGCCCCCTGCCCCCAATCCTCCACCAGGAGGTTTCTGTGGCCTGGACCTGGATAAGACCCCTTGGGAAGTGCTCCAGCCCAGGGGCCGTGGGGACTGCATGATGAAGACAGAGCCGTTTGCTAATACCATGTGGCTGCTGTGACAGTCTGTTAATGCCATTTACAACGTGCTGTAATTATATCTCACACATGCTGGAGGCCCAGCCAGCAAGAACGTTCCCAAGGAGGGGCTTCGGGAAGATTCCTTCAGCGGGTGGGAGATTGGGCTTTCTCAGGAGGCTGGAGACTAGGGGTTTCCAAGCCGTTGCGAAGGAGGAAGAATTCTTTGCACAGCCCTGGACACCAAAGAAAGAGGTCACCCCTGCCTGGACCAGCGGCTCCCACCCTGAATTGCTGTGGAATTTGGGGCAAGTCATGGCTCCTTTCTGGGCCTCTGTGTGCCCTTCTGTAAATGAAGGACGTGGGGAGAGATGAGAGATGTATACATGAGCAGTAGGTTCTTAACATCTTCTGGAGCATCTCCCTAGAAAAATGCCCATACTCACAGCTAATGGCAATGCAGCTTGTATTTCAGGGAGTTCGTCAGCCACTCAAGTCCATCATTAAGCTCTCAGGGTCCTTAGATTAGCCCAGAGGCACACAGCTGCTACGTGAGAGAGTCGAGGTTTGAACCCAAGTCAGTCCGAGTATGGCTGAGCCTGTTTCATCACCTGGGTCCTGAGGCTGCTGTCTGCTGGGTGCTGCTCCTGTGTTGTTGGGGACATAGATGTTCATGACAGTTAGGTATTCACTCTGGATTAGGTTTCTTTCTTTTTTAAAAAAATTACTTATTTATTTATTTGACTGCCTGGGTCTTAGCTGCAGCACGTGGAATCTTTGTTGGCACACTCGGGCTTAATTGTTCATGGTGTGTGGGATCTTAGTTCTCCTGCATCACAAGGTGGATTTTTAACCGCTGGACAACCAGGGAAGTCCCTGGATTGGGTTTCTTATCATAAAGTGCCCGGAGTTGTCTCTTAAGGCATTTTTGCCTTGAATTTAATGGGCCGGCTAATTTCTACAATTCTGCCCAAACTCTGACATTGTAGGATCCTTGCTAGTTGGGAAGGCTCATTCTCCTTGAGGTTTGATATTAATAATAAAAAAAAAAGAAAAGAGTTCAGCTTTGGAGTCAGACAGGTCTGAGTTAGAATCTCTCCAAACTTCCTTGCTGGCAAACCACCAGCCTCCCTGATCCTGTTTCCCCTTGCAGTGCTCCAGTGGTTCTGAGGGATAAAAGGATCAGTGCCCCTCAGGTGCCTAGCAGGGAGTGAGCACCCGATACATGCTGGTTTTTCTGTGCCCCTCACCCCCCACCACACTGAACTCAGGGCCCCCTCTCCCTTTCCTGGAGGGAGCTGAGGAGTCCTGGGGAAAAGCTCTCTAGAATGGAGAAGCCTATTTCCAAGTCATTAGTCCCCCAGTGTTGGGCTGCAGGATGGATTTTGATCAAGAGCGGGGTGACATTTGGCAAAAGTTGCTGATGAGGGATTGAATGATTAATCGTCATGACAACCAGGCTGGAGTAATGACAGGGATGCGATGGCGCCCGAGTTAAACACAAAGCGGCCCTGCGAGCCGGGGCGGTAAATTACTAGGCATGTCACTGCTGCGCTTTTGGAGAAAGCGGCCGTGCGTTCCTAATGAGAGGTTAACTGTGTCCCCAAAGTAATTACAGCCGATTGAAGAGGTGGCTGGTAATTAGAGGATTAGCAGTGATGAGGCTCACCTGCATGGTTGCCATGGTGATGGAGGGTGGGTGGGGTTAGCCAAGGAGGGTCCAGACTCCTCCTCCAGGCAGGTGCCAAAAGCCTCTCTAGCAGCCTTGATGTCCACTATGGATGGGACAGGCCCCAAGGCTCTCTCTCCGGTGGCTGGGCCTCAGTCTTCCCATCTGTAAAGTGAGGGCTTGAACCCATTTGCCACCCTATGGACTGTAGCCTGCCAGGCTGCTCTGTCCATGGGGATTCTCCAGGCAAGAATACTGAAGTGGGTTGTCATGCCCTCCTCCAGGGGAATCTTCCCAACCCAGGGATCGAATCTGGGTGTCCTGCATGGCAGGCATATTCTTTATCATCTGAGCCACCAGGGAAGTCCCATTTGAGAATACAGAATATTAAAACTGGAATTCTGAAATGTGTCAAGTGATATTTCTTTCATAATTCAAGTAGTCTAATTTGCCACTCTCCCCCCAAGCCTGGCATTGCTTGGACCCAGGAAATCACACACAAATTCCAACTTCTTGACTGAGTGACTCAAGTCAGGGGGCCGATTGCAGTTCTCAGTTTCCTCAGCTCTGAAACGAGAAGGGTAATAATGGCTTCTACCTCGGAGGGTTGTCTGGAGAGTTAAGAGAAATCGTAACTACAGAGCATCTGGGGCCTGGACGGCAAGACAACAGTGCCCCTCTATATGTTAGTGGTGACAATCACCTCTCCTCTCCACTGAGCTGGTGAACTCGGGGCAGAGCCTCGACCTTTTGTTGGGGAATGGGCTGAAGCCACCCACAAGTGACAGGTGACAGGAGCTCCAGGGGAGGGAGTAGGCGCCCACTTTCTGCTCACTTGCTGTGCATCTCTGGTCAAGTCTTGTTGCCTCTCTGAGCCTCTGCTTCCAGCCTGCCTGAGCCCTCTGTTGGGAAGAGCCATGAAATGCTGGATTGTCTTACTAAGCCAGACCCTCATGATGCACTTCACAACTCCGGTTTAATTTGATCCACCACACAATCCATAAAAACATTATTTTGCCCATTTTTGAGAGAAGAAATTTAAGGTTCAGAGAGGTGAAGTGACTAGCCTAGAGGCACACAGCAGGAGCATGAGAAAGTCAAGATTTGAATGCAAATCAGTCCGATTCTCAGTACTATAGGAAGAGGCCAGCCTACCTCCCAAGAAGGAGCCAGGCCCACTACCCCCATCTAAGAGGGTTGGGCAGCACCCCCTCATGGGTGGAGCTTCAAGAGCAATCTCCCTGGGATTGGCCAGGGCTAGTATGACAACATGAGGGTGGGGCCATCGCTACTTAAGTGTGGGTTTGCATTTGCCTTGGTGCTGATGGAGTCTGCTCCTCCAGGGGTCGAGTTTGAGGTGCTGCGGGAGGGCGGGGGCCGGTCGCGGTGGGGGGAGACACGGAGAGCGACAATGAACACCCCAAGCCAGTTCAGCTGCTGGTGACGCCTGGCATCAGGGCACAGGCCTTGGCGAACCGCTGAGCACAGTGCCTTAATTATTCCATCCATAAATGATAAGCCTCGTTCATTTCCAGGCCTTCATGACAAATTTATAGCCTTAATGTGCTCGCTGCCTGACCTTCCCTGGGATCGCAGGGAAACGGGGGGCCCTTTCTGAAGGGCGCAGCAGGCAAGGCTTGCTGCTGTATCCCCTGGGCCTGGCATCCCCTCCTATGGCTTCCAGGCACTGTGTTCAGGTCAGCCCGCCTGTTGCAGCTTGCAAACCCATTGCTCTCTGCTTTGCTTCTGGGACATGCAGTAGTTTAAGCTAAGGGCCACTACTCTTGTAGCAGCAAAGACCCAGGTTCAAGTCCCATTTCTGCTACCTGTGTGACCTTAAGTATGTGTGGGTCTCTGCCTTGGTTTCCTGGCTATGAGGGTGAAATGAGATAAAACAGATAGGAAATGTTTGGTGCGTAGTAAATACTCAGGGTAGGGTAGGGTTATTGCAGCTGTGGGGTTTTCACATACAGTTATATGTTCATGCTATGTCGCTTTAGTCATGTCCGACTCTCAGAGACACCATGGACTGTAGACCACCAGGCCCCTCTGTCCGTGGGCTTCTCCAGGCAAGAATACTGGAATGGATTACCATGCCCTCCTCCAGGGGATCTTTCCCACCCAGAGATCGAACCTGCATCTCTTATGTCTCCTGCGTTGGCAGGCAGGTTCTTTACCACTACTGCCACCTGGATTCAGAGCCTATTATGTGACAAGCACACAAACAACAATAACAACACCACAAATATGTATCAACTGCTGAAAGTACACCAGGCAAGTGACTTCCATTAACACAGTCAGTCCTCACAACGACCCTATGAAATAGTAACGGGCCACTCCCGTTTTACATATGGGGAAACAGAAGCGCAGAGAGGTGAGGAAAGCTGTTCAAGGTCACACAGCTGGAAAGCGGCAGAGCTGGGACTCGAACCCGGGCCATCTGGGCCCATTGTTCATAGACCCCTCCCTCTCAAGGTGGGAGACCTTGCCAAGTTGCTGTGCTGCTCCCGGCAGAATTAGACACTTGAGAATGTGTGTGTGTGTGTGTCTTAGCTCAGGCTGCCATAAAAATACTAAGGACTGGGTGACTTAACAGAAATGCAGTTTCTCATAGTTTAGAGGGCAAGAAGTCCAAGTTCAAGGTGTTAGCCTATTCAGTTCCTGGCTGGTAGACAGTTACCTTTTTGCTGGATGCTCACACGTCTTTCCTTGTTTCACGTGCATGGAGAAAAAGTTGATTTCTCTCTTTGGTATCTCTTCTAATAAGGGCACCAATCCCATCATGAGGGCTCCACCCTCACGACCTCGTTTAACCCTAGTTACTTCCCAAAGACATCATCTCCAAATCCCATCATCACATGGAGGCGTAGAGCTTCAACATATAAATGTAGGGGGCTGGGGGACACAGACATTCAGTAGTAACAGTGTGTATGCTGTACACTTGAGGTACATGCATGAGTGTGCCTGTATGCACGAGTGTGTTAGCATGTCCGTGCATGCATTTCATGTATGTGCGTGTCTGTGTAAATTCCATGTATATGCCTACGGATATCCAGGGATGTGTGTGTATGCATATGTGCAAGTGTGTGCGTGTAAGCACGTGCTGTGTTTGTGCATATGTATAGTGCATCTGAGTGTGTACACTCAGGTAGGAGGCTAAGAAAGCCCATCCCAGGTCAGCTCCTCTGCCACTCAGTCCAAGACCCCCGTGAAAGTCAGGGTCACACCAAGTGAGCTACAGAGGGGCTTTGGGGAGCTAGGGCCTAAGAACTAGTACTCCATAGATGGGGAGAAGACTCCCGAGCTGCTCATGCCTGTCACCCTGGCCTCCAGGAGACATTAATAATAGATCAGCAAATTCCAAATGTAAATAGGGCAATCAGGCCCGAAAACACAGACATTCATCACCCAGATACAAATTACGCCGCCGGCCCTGATGTGATTACTGGAGTTCAGCGAGATGCGCGAGCCACCCCCATCCTGCCCTGCACACTGCTTTCTGCTGGTGTTCCGCCCGGAAAATGCTCCCCAACCTGACTCCCAGGGCCTCTCTGGCCACAGCCAAAGGCCCCCAGCTGTCTGAAGCAGCTGTGAAGACAGAAGCACGTGAGATCCTTGTGCTTTGATGGCAGAGCCCCAAAGTTCATGGGGGCAGACACCAGACAACAACTCGGCACCGGTTCTGGCTCCAGTTTTGAAATGACTTGCTGTGTGACTCTGGGGAGGTCACTAACCTCCTCTGAGGCTCAGTTTCCTCTTCTAGCCAAGGGAGCTAACAATACAGTATGGTGTTAGAGCTTCAGGATTTATAGAAGGGCCTGGGTTTGAATCCCAACTTTATCCACACTTGACTTTGGAAACCCTGGGCAAGTTTCTTCCCCACTCTGAGCCAACTCCATCATCTGTAGATTTGGTATAATAATGCCTATCTTATGGGGTTATTTGGAGGAAAGAATGAAATAATATTTCTTCTTTTAATTGGTGAATCTAACTCATTCACATTTATTGT
Organism: Moschus berezovskii; assembly: GCF_049115385.1. Lineage (NCBI taxonomy): Eukaryota > Metazoa > Chordata > Mammalia > Artiodactyla > Moschidae > Moschus > Moschus berezovskii. Next base: position 66,828,233 of record NC_142478.1, read on the forward strand.
GATTATATTATCATATATAGAATGTATCCCATCAATATATAAATAGATTTTTTAAACTCTATATCCATATATAGTCATTATGGACTCAAGTTTTCCTGGTGGCTCAGTGGTAAAGAACCCATCCACAACGCAGGAGATATGGGTTTGATTCCTGGGTCAGGAAGATCCCCTGGAGAAGGAAATGACAATCCACTCCAGTATTCTTCCCTGGGAAATCCCATGGACAGAGGAGCCTGGCGGGCTACAGACCATGTGGGCACAAGAGAGTTGGACATAGGCTTCCCAGGTGGCGCTAGTGGTAAAGAGCCCGCCTGCCAATGCAGGAGATATAAGAGATGCAGGTTTGATCCCTGGGTCGGGAAGGTCCCCTGGAGGAGGAAATGACAACCCACTCCAGTATTCTTGCCTGGAGAATCCCATAGACCAAGGAGCCTGGCAAGCGATAGTCCATAGGGTCACAGAGTCAGACACGACTGAGGCAACTTAACACACACAACACATGGCTGGACTCTTTCTTGCTGTATTTGTTTTGTTTCCTGTTTATCAGTTTTCCTTTTGTTTCCTTCCTTCCCATGGCTGTTACATCAGTTATCTATTGGCTCAGATGGTAAAGAATCTGCCTGCAATGTGGGAGACCCAGGTTCAGTCCCTGGGTTGGGAAGATGCCCTGGAGAAGGGCGTGGCAACCCGCTCCAGGATTCTTGCCTGGAGAATTCCATGGACAGAGGAGCCTGGTGGGCTACAATCCATGGGGTCGCAGAGAGTCAGACATGATTGAGTGACTAACACTTTCACTCCAAAACGTGACGGCTTACCACAATAACCACTTGTGTCTCATAGTTTCTGTGGGTCGGGAACTTGGGAGCTATTTAGCTGGGTGGTCCTGGCTCAGGGTCTCTCATGAGGTTGCAGCTCTCCCGACAGCGGGGGCTACAGTCTCATTTGAAGGCTTGTTTGGACTGGAGGTTCCAATCCCCAGAGTGGCTCCTCAGCTCCTCCCCGGATGGAGCTCCCCAGAGCTGCTTGAGTGTCCTCATGATATGGCTACCAGCTTTCCCCAGTGATCCAAGAGAGCAAGGTGGAGGCTAAACATCTTTACCGACAGAGCCTTGGAAGTCACAAGCGGTCACTTCTGCAGTGTTGGTTCTGCAGGTCCATCTCTTTGTGTGGGAGAGGACTACATAGCAAGGTGAATACCAGGAGTCAGGGCCCACTGAGGGCCCACTTGGAGCCTGGCTACCTCACCGGTCTTGTGTTAGACTGAATGACAATGTATGTAAAGCTCTTAATCCAGGCACTGGGAGAAATTCACTGACCCTTGTCACCCCAGTACCTGGCACAGACCGGGCCTCCACAGAAACAGGATGGCAAGAAAAGGACAGTAGCAGAAATGTGTTTCCTCTCCCCAAATCCATTTCCTAGAAGCCAGTGGGCCTGTAGCCCACTGTAAGCCCACCTCCACCTATCTTGTCACTGGCCAATCCTTGGCTTGGGATGGGCTGAGACACGGAGGGCTAGGGCCTCCTGCCATCTCTGAAACGGACAGAGTCTAGACCAAGGGCGGTTTCCAGGCCTGTCTCGTCCCAACTTTACATTGATCAGTAATTAAACACAGCCTCCAATTACTATAACGTTTGGCGAGGCACCAAGCTTGTGTGAAACCTTGCAATAAACATCTGCTTTATAAATTGCTTCTCCGTGCAGCGCTGCACCAGCGGGGTTCTGGGGGGGCTGGGGAGAGAGAAAACCAGAGAGCTGGGAAAGGAAGGAGAGGTGAGGGAGGGAGGGAGACAAAAGGAGAGATGAAAAGGAGAGAGGGAGAAGCTGTCCTTTCAGGATGTGAAGAGCCCCGATTATTCCTCTGTGACCCTCACCACCCTCTGAGGTGGAGGCCCAGGATTTAATCGAGAGCACAGAAACCCTTGTCTCCTGAGATTCTGTCACATATCTAATGCAAATTACTTTTCTGTTGCTTTTTATTTTACCAAATCCCACAACATGCCACTCGTCTGCCATTTACATTTAGAGGAAGAAACACGAAGATGTATTTGCTACACCTGCAGCAAATACAGGTGAGATATTCCCCAGGCTGCAGATAAAGAGGTGGGTTGATAGTTTCCCAGCACCGGCCTGCAGCCCACTCCACACAATTACACACATCTCCCCCTGAGCGAGAAAAGGGCATGTGTACTCCACTCTGTCTATGCAAGTGCTTGCTCTGGGAGGCCACAGGGAATGGGGAAGCCCAGGGTGGGAAATTAGGTGGAACTGGGCTGAGCTTTGGCTCAGCTCACATGAAATTTTGGGCAGGTGACTTACCTCCCTGCGCCTCTACTTTTGCACCTGTTAAATGGGCATAAAACCACCCTTGGAGGTTTGGGGAGGATTATGGGGGTTGTGGAGACAACTTACAGCTAGATCTTTTCCTCTCAGGCCCCATCTGAAAATGGGACAATTTGATCTGTGGTTCCAAGCCTGCCTGTTTGTTCACTCAGCGCTGGAGAAAGTTGAGGACTTCCTGGTGGATGGGGATGGGTAGAAATGGGAGGGCTGTGTGAGGCCAAACTGCCTGCCTAGGGGACTCCCACAGTCACCCAGGGCGGCTGAGACGAAATGAAATAGCACATGTGTTGTATATTCAGCTGGTCACTCTAATACCACTACTGTGGTACCTGCAACCCCGCCTGGGAGGTGGGGGGTGTGTCCCTCTCCCTTATTCTGTCCACTGGTCAAGTGAGATGCCAGACCACCTCCCATCTCTACACCCAAGCACCTGAGTCCACCATTAGAAACCCATTCCTTAACCACTGACACCTGATCCTCTTTAAAAATGAAAACGGCCCCCAGAAGGCTGGCAGAGAAGTCCTCATATCTTAGCAAGAAATCATTTATGAAATGACCTAATCTGAGAGTGAATGGGGATGCAGCCGAGTGCCTGGGTCATGGTGAATATTTGATGAAAGAATGAGTGAAGCCTTCCTTCCCGTCTGGTGCTGGCATTCTTATTACGACACATTCACTGCACAGGAGCCCAGCCTCACTGTGAACACTTTCCTGTTGCAGGGAGCTCATTGCCTGAAGGGCAGCCTGGTCCATCCATAGACAATGCCATGCACTGTGCCTCTGAGCTCAAGCTCACGTCCCTCAAACTCCTCTGGGAATCTCTCTGACCCTGGAGCCCAGCACTGAGGTCACTCTCCAGAAAATCCTAAGCCACAGATAAGCAGCTGCCAATGTTTTGTAAAAAACCATCTCAGGGTGTTTTGTCAATGAAACCAGCGTAGCAGGCACGGTTTTATTCAGAGGTGTCAGTCTGAGGAAGGGTTTCCCAGGTGGCTCGGTGGTAAAGACCCTGCCTACCAATACAGAAGATGCAGGTTTGATCCCTACGTTGGGAAGATCCCCTGGAGACGGAAATGGCCATGCACCCCAGTATTCTTGCCTAGTAAATTCCATGGACAGAGGAGCCTGGCAGGCTACAGTCTGTGGGGTTGCAAAGAGTTGGACATGACGGAACATGCACGCATGTCAGTCTGAGGCAGCACACAGGCGCTCCAATGATGGGAATGTGGCAGAATGATCTTACTAATAGGGGCTCACCCAGGCCAGGTGTCAGGCACTATTCAAATGCTTTCACGTGGAGCAACTTGTCTAGTACTTCCAACCCTCCAATGAGGCAGGTGCTAGGAAATGGAGACATAGAGAGGTCAAGTGACTTGCCCCAGGTCCCACAGCTGCCGAGGATTAGGGCGGGATTTGAATCTAGACTGCCTTTCTTGCTTAAAATTTTTGTATTATATTTTTTATGTTTACAGACATAGTAGTTGGTTGTTGTAAAAACTCAAACCATGGAGAAGATCATCAAGAAAACAACTAAAATATGCCCCTGGAGCTGAACATTTTAAAAGCATTAAAACTTCAAAAATATGCAAGTCCTACTGCACATAGTAAAAAGTAAATTAAATGAGGGACTTCCCTGACGGTCTGGTGGCTAAGACTCCGTGCTCCCAATGCAGAGGGTGTGGGTTTGCTCCCTGGTCAGGAGACTTGGATCCCACTTGCTGCAAGCAGGAGTTCTCCTGCTGCAACGGAAGAGCCTGTGTGCCGCAACCGAGGCCTGTGCGGCCAAATCAATAAATAAACAAATGAATAAATAAACGGCGAGGTTTTAAAAAGTAAGTTAAACCGGGGCAAAAGTGGGCGAAATGAAAATGAAAAACTGTCCCAACCTGGGCTCTTTGGTTTCACTTGCCAGAGAGAAAAACTGTGAAGAGATGCGTGTGTGATTCTTTCTGCATCCTCTGCAGGCGCATCAAGCACACATGCGCCGACTTTTATGGAAATGAGAGCGCGCTATAAAGTGCCTGTCGCTTGCTCTTTCCGCTCAGTAACGTCTCACACGCTTTCTTCTCTGTTAGTCCACACAGGACGAGCTCGTCCTTTTTCTTAGCTTCATAGTATTTCACTCAAAGGGCTGGATTATAATGTACATGGACCTAGTGCCCTGTTGATGGATGCTTAGATTGTTTCCAGTTTTATGCTTTTCTTAAAGGTTGCCATGAGCATCTCTGTACTTTTCTCTTTGCCCATTTGGATGCACAGACTTGGCTTCCATGCTGTAACCACCCGCTCCATAGCCCTCGGCTGTGTGGCCACACTCCCCTGCCAAGTTCTGCTTTGGGAACCTCTGCTGAGCCAGCCTTGACTGCTTAGGGGGCATGAAGAAGCCTCCCCTCCTGGTATCCCAGCCAGACTCTCCTCTCTGTCTTCTCTGAAGGAGACCCAGCTCGCAGCTCTCAGCGTCTCTGTGATGAGATAATTTACATTTTCTGTTCTTTTTCTTTTTCAGTGAAAAGGGGGCACTTAAAGTGAAATATCTCTTGCCACGCTGTTAACAAGGATTCATAAAAGTGAACTGCTCACCTTGTCTGTCGGCAGGCAGTTATGACAAATCAATAGCGCACAGAGAAACCCTGCTCCTCGTGTCTGGCGCTGTCTGTTCAGTGGTGTGGGAGGGTGGAAGCACCCTGCCCTCCTCAAACACACTACTGGGAGCCTGGTGCATTTGCAAACATGGGACCCTGCACCTGGGTGACAGCCCAGATCAAAGGTCAATGCAGAGAGCTGTTATGCAGTGCCAAAAATAGCTGCCTGGCCCTACAACCCAGGGCCCGTATGGGCTGTATGACCAGCATGGGTCACAGGCCACATCTTCTAGGAAAGCTTTCCAGACAGATGCATTCACTCAACAAACACATATGGAGGCAGGTTCTGGGCACACGGAGATGACTCCACACAGTCCCCGCGTTCTATGATGGAGGGGAAACATGGGTGAATGGAGAGGGGTGAGGTGTACTTCTGCAGGGGATACCTGGGCACTCTTGGGGCCTGATGGGGACCCCTGACCCGTCTATGGGGCAGTGTGCTCAGCGGGGCTCCCTGGAGGATCTGAGTCTCTGCTCAGAGCCTAGGAAGCATGGGGGTCGGCCCGCTAGAGGACAGGAGGAAGACCATGCCGAGCACAAGGAACAGCCCATGCAAGGGCCCCGAGGAGAGGGAGGGAAGGCAGGTGGGTCTGGGGGCATTAGCGGTTTGGTCTGACTGCAGCACGTGGTCAGAGAGGAGACGGGGTGGTTAGGTGGGCAGCAGCCGGCGACGGGGCCTCGCAGACCCCATGAAAGACGCCTCAGTACTCTGAGACCACCATGCTGTAAGGAGACCCAAGCTAACTGAGGGGAGGAGCTGCATGGAAAGGAGGGAGATATTAAGGCAGCTCCAGCCGTTCCAGACATTGAGCCCGGGCATCAGATATGCGAGTGGAAAAGCCATGCTGGACATGTCAGCCCCAGCACATGCAACTCGCTGAAGAACCAAGGAGTGCATTTGGCAGAACTGGGACCCCAGACGTATTTCTAGTCTTTCAAACCACTCCAAATTAGAGCCCAGTCATCAGCAAGCAAATACAGGCTATCCCTTTGGTGGCCTGCACAGGCCGACACACTAAAACAGTTACTATTATTTTTTTTAATATACACACACACAATAAGACCTGGGCTTGACTTCTGGCGCTGACATGGTTTGGGTAAGACCACCAGCAAGTCCCTTTATTTTTCTGGCCTCAGTTTCTCTATCAGTGGAACAGGAGCTGGATGGAGGTAGGTGATCCCACGGCTGGTTTTTCCAGATCTCTTATTCATCATGTCAGTCAGCATCATAGGATGATACTAACTTGGACTTTGCAGTCAGAGTCCCAAGTTCAAGCTGCAGCTCTGGCATTTATGAGCGTGTGACCTTGATTCTCCATACAAGGCTTAGCCTTTTTTTTTTTTCCTGTTGGGCTTTTCTATCTTGATGAAAAATATGTGATGTTGGATGTCGCTGCCAACAGAACTGTAGCTAACGCTGCACTATTTATATTGCTGGTACTTTTGACAGTTCAAACATGCTTTGGCAATATTAGAAAGAAAGGTTCTCTCTGCAAAGTGGCTGAGGGGTGCAATTGCCTCCACCTTCCATACCTCAGGCCTGGATTCTCAAACTGAGTGTGCCGAGGTCAGGAGAACCTCTTAGGCAGCCTGTTCCCCCCAAATCAGCCCCAACCAGGCTGGGATGAAGATCTTGACAGAGGTGTGAGTGTGCAGCCTGTGAGAGTGCAGGGCGTGCGCTCACGTGCACACACACACACACACACACACACACACACACACACAGAGCCATGCACAGACCTGGCCTGATTAGAGTCAAAAGGGTGAAGAGCCAGATTAAATATATGTTGATTATGCGAGATTGTGCTCCTGTTTATTTCTCATAAATAAGACATGAGCCCTGTGTTCCATCCCCAACACATACACACTGTTCCACAGAGTGGGTGTGTGTGTGATATTTATTGTATGCAAATCAGAAACTGAACTGGGAGGAGAAGTAATCACCTGTTTATCAGATGGCAAGTGGATCAGACAGAAAATAATGACCCTGCCTAATGATGCCCCATCAATTTGAAAACATGATATTGACCTGCGTCTCGACTTGCTGTGCCCTGGACCAGACAAAGGCTAGACCTGGAACCCACTGCCCCCAGACCTGCTCAGGTCAGCCGGGCTCCCTCTGCTCCGCCCAGTGGCCTTCCCCAGGTAATGGGGGTGGGGGCAGGGCAGCACGGTATTCGCAAAGCAGCAGGAGGAAGACAGCAGTTACCTGCCGCCCCCCCGCGTGGACCTGGGCAGCTGTTTACAGGAAGGACGGCGCTGCAGGCAGACCAAGTTCAGGTGCAGGATCTGCTGCTGCTTGCTGTGTGACCTTGCGCAAGCGGCTGCACTTGCTGGGCCCCCATTTCTCCACCTGTGAAATGAAGATGACCCCGACTCCAGTCTCGGGGATGCTGGGAGCATGAGAAGACCTGGGTGTTTTTCAGCAAGGCGCCCGGAGTGCCCCTAGACCCCCCTTCTCCCTTGCCCCCCATTTCCGTTTCCTAATATTTCTTGCATATGAACACTGCCCGGGACCCTGTGAGTGTTGTCAGCGCTAAGGATTCGCTATCTCTTTCAGACTGACCACCCTGTGGGCTTCCCTCCCTCCCCTCTAATCCTCAGCCTCCAGGGCAGAGAGAGAAGTTTCTTTCTCATCTTAAAACCCCATCATCACACTGCTCCCCTGCTCAAGAGTCTGCTGTCACTCCTTGGTGACCCCAACATGAGAAATCCTCACTGCTCCCTGCACCCCGCCAGGACCTGTGGTCCCAGCCCAGCCGACCTCAGCAGGCTGAGTGGTGCCTCTTGGATCTTTTTTCAGATCCTTGAGGGGAGCCCGCTCCTGCCCCAGGGCCCTTGCCCTAGTTGTGCCCTTTGCCTGGAATCCTCTGCCCCTGGCTCCTTTTCCATGAGGCTACTTAAATGTCACCTCCCCAGGGAGACCGCTCCATCTAAATTAGGTCCCCTGCCAGCTGTTTGCCAGCTCTGAAAACCTTGTCAGTTTCCTTCATGACAGCCCTCACAATTTGTCATCGTGTTATTTATTTGGGTTTACTGGAATGTGGCTGTCTCACCAGCTGACTGTGAGCTCCGGAGAGGAGGGACTGGGTCTGGTTTGCTTCACCACAGTGGCCCTGTGAGCCAGTGCCCAAGTAACCACTTCGAGTGGGCCAAATGGCCAGTGTGGATGTGACCATGGAGGCATGGGGTGGGGGAGGTGGGTAGCAGGGCGGAGGGGTGCTCTGGGCCGGGGACCATGCTTCTTGTACCCCTCCCCGGCTCCCTGCCAACTCCAGGGCCCCCCCCAAGGGATGTTTTCTTGCCTCTCCCTAATGACCTGACATACAGGGTGCTGGTGATAAACCTCCCTCTGATAAAAGATGCAAAACTAACATCTGGCGGTTAATTAATAAAGAGCAACGGTGTCTGGCTGGGGCACGCGGTGTGCTGATGCTGGCATTTTCTTCTCCCGCCCCAAGAGATGCTGACGCTGTGAGTGAAAACGGGGGAGGGGGAGATCGATTTCGAGCGGGCCCTGCTGATGAGGCTCCCCAGGGACAGGACACCCCCATCCCTTCTTTAGGGGACTGACGCCCACTCCTCCACTGAAGGGGCATGGGTGGTGGGTGGCAGGGCGTGGGTGGTATCATTTATTGAGAACCTACCCTGTGCCTAGTCTCATGCATCCCTGCAGGAAGCCCTGAGAGGCCAATGTCTCTGCTCCTATTTACATACAAGGAGTCCGAGGCACCAATACTTTGGCTGCCTGATATGAAGAGCTGACTCATTGGAAAAGACCCTGATGCTGGGAAAGATTGAGGGCAAGAGGAGAAGTGGGTGACAGAGGATGAGATGGTTGGATGGCATCACTGACTCAATGGACATGAGTTTGAGCAAGCTCTGAGAGATGGTGAAGGACAGGGAAGCCTGGCGTGCAGCAATTCATGGGGTCGCAGAGTTGGACATGACTCAAGAACTCAACAACAACAAATCTAAGGCTCAGCTGCTTGTCCTGGGGCCTAGGCTTCCGCCTCCTAGGAAGCAGGGCTGCTGGGGAGTCACTGAGGGCAACTGTCCCAAATGCAGACTCCAGGGCCCCAGCATACAGGCTCTACCGGTCCAGGAGGAGCCCAGGAGTCTTTACTTGTAATGAGCGCCCCATGGGGTTCTGAAGCAGGCAGAATGGGCGGCTCAACTTGGAAAACACAGGTCTTGGGAATACTACCGTTTACCGAGCACCTATTGTATGCCAGGCCCCAGGTTAATCCCAGTAACGCTATAAGCAGGTAAGAGTGATGTCTCCATTTGACAGACATGGCCCAGGAGAGGAAGGGTCTTGATCAAGGCCATGCAGCAATGCAGGCAGGCTCCAATCCTCTGACTGTCCCCGGCCCCAAGGCTTCCCAGCTATCTCTGCCTGGCCTCTTGGGAAAAGACCCAGCTTCCCAGATACAGCAGTTGCCTGCCAGGACTGGCCACTGAAATATTAATTGGGCTAATGTTCCAGTGACTACTTGGGGCACTTTGGCAGGCCTGGCCCCTAACCTCCACTGAGTGTGACCACCACGGTGACCTTAAGCAAGCGGGTGGCAGCCCTCTTGTTTCCCCGGGCTTCTGGGGTGGGTACGTGGCTGCTGGATGTTCCTATTGAAGGGGCGGGTGGGAGGGTGGCAGCTGGGCTGCTCTCTGCATTGACCAGGAGGCCATGGAGGAAGAAGGAGAGTGGAGAGAGGCCAGCAGGACGGGCCGGAACATGGGAGGGTTTGAGGCTCCAGAGAGGGATAGACAGAGGGCTGTGTGAGACTGAGAACAGAAGAACCCACTTCAGGGACTTCCCTGGTGGTCCAGTGGTTAGGAATCCGCCTTCCAGTGCAGGGGACGCGGGTTCGATCCCTGGTCAGGAAGCTAAGTTCCCACATTCTTTGGGGCAGCTAGGCCTGTGCACAACTTGAGGCCCTGGGTGCTGCAGTTACTGAACTTGCACACCACAACTAGAGAAGCCCGTGTACCACAACGAAGGCCCAGCGCAGCCAAAATTAAAAAAAAAAGCCCACATCTGAATCCCAGGTCCTTCCCGCACTCTCCGTGGGGCTACGAAGAGTTTCACTTGAGAACAGCACCGAAGGGATCCCCCCAGAGCCACGGTGAGGAGCTAAGTCAGGCACTGGCTGTGGACTGAGCCTGGGGGTGCAGCTTCAGGCCGACCTGTTCAAACCTTAGCCTCACAGCTTCTGAGCTGTGTGAACAAGTCACCTCACCCCTCCAGGCTTCAGCTACCCCGTCATCTCTGCCCACAGGGTTCTAATGAGAGTTCAGTGATATAAAATGCTTAGCACAGGCCCTGGTGCAGAATCAAAGCCGACACGCTACAGCATGACAGACGTGCGGTTGCCTTACTGTTACCATTCAGAGCGTTACCCTGGGAGCATGCTGCTTACCTTTTGGGGCTTTCCTGTCCCAGCTGAGCCCAGCCAGAGCTCCTTGTGGTCCCCCTGCTCCAGGACCCCCGCTTGGTTGCTCATCTTGGAGGGGCGACGTGGTCAGCCACCATGGTGGGGGGCGCCAGCCAGCCCTGAACCTCTCAGCATAATTGAATTGTTACCGACTTGTCCTTATGACTCTGGTCCACAGACATGATAACACTCCAGGAGGCTCAGCTGTCTCCCACCTTGGAGACTCCTGGCACCCGGGAGAGTGTCCAGATTGGGCTGGGTGTTGGGGGCTTGTGGAGATTATAAGATGTACGTGTGCATGGGGCCCCTGGCTCTGGGTCATCTTGGCCAAGCCCCTATCCCTTACCCTCTCTGGGGCTCAGTCTCTACCTCTCAAGTCAGCTCTGACTAGGGTGGGAGACAGGAGAGCACTGGGGAGAAGAAAGGAGTCTGGCTTAGGGCTTGTTTGAGGCTTCGCCCCCAGCCCTAGTCCATTCCCCATCCTGACTCCTCTCCGTTAATCATAGCAGCTAACATTCACTGCCTGCAAAGTACATCTTAGCATCAAACCCATTTTCCAGCTCAGAGGGGTAACAAAGGAGACCCACAGTCACAAATTATCAGATCCTGGCTTTGAACCCACGTCTTTCTTTCCACCCCGTGTTCCTTCCTTCCCTACCATCCTGCCATCCTTTCTACCCCACCTTCCGCTGGACCTGAACCAGAAGTCGGGGAGACTCCCCCCTCATTTCCTGCTTTTCCAGCCACCTCCCCTTCCTCCCCGCTACCACCCTCTCATTCCTGCCCTGGGCAATCAGTTTCTTCAGATATGATTTGGGATTCTAATGAACGGAGTGATTTGGCATTTAAATAATTATCCACTCTCTAACTGTTAGTGGTGCTGAGTCGGGAGAAATTTCCGCATCTTATTTATGAATATGATTTTTCTCTCTCGGGGGGGAGGCTGCCCACCCCACCCCTTCCAGCGCCTCCTCCCTCAGATGCCTTTTCAGTACACGCTTCCAGGGGAGCTCCCCCTACCCCACGAGTCCCTAAGTGCCTATTAACAACTTGCCTCTTCCGCCACCCCCCCACCGTTCACGCCCCTTTTTATCTTTACATTTCAATATCATTACAAATCCTAGTGTTATTTAAATTACATCAATTATTCAATTTCTCCTCCCCGAGTGGAGGCAGCGGCTTCCGAGTGGCTGAGCAGGAAAAAGCAGAGGCCTTTCAAGGAGGGTTTGAAATTCATGGGGGATTGGGCTGTGTTCCATTAACCTGGGCTTTTTGGCTCCCACAAACCATGGAATTGATTAAAACACACACACGCCATTTCAATTTGGTTTGGGGAGAAAGCCTGCTGCTGAGAAGCTCTGAAGAGACAGTTTGGGAGGGGAAATGCTTTTGCTGCCCAACGACACTCATTCAGTGACCATTTATTGAGTCCCTGCTGTAAGAGCGGCCACCATTTATGGAGCACTTACTGTGTCCAAGACGCCACTTGAAGGGCTTTATGGAAGATACAGCCGTTACCCAGCAAGGGCTGGATGCCTGAGGTGTGACTATGGCACTGGTGTTTGAGGAAAGAACGAGTTCTGTTGCCGAGGTTGACCTGCAAGGAGACAGGAAGTGGGGGGTTCAAATCTGTCTCCTCCATCCAGGGTTCTGGGTGAAATTTACAGGATTAGGGGACCTTCAAACCTGGAAGCTACCTGGCTAGGCTTGAATCAGTCCAGCTAAGCTACTACTGCTGGAAGTCGGAGTATCCTTATTGAAGGACGTCTGTAAAGGGTTCCAGTGGCAACATTTCTATTCTTTAGGTTCCACCAGCTGAAGGTTCCTGGTTCCATGATCATCTTGGAGACATGCGGCGGGGAGGGGGGGAGTGCCCATTTTGCACATCCGCAGTGCTGTCTGAAAAAATAACTGAAGGTTTTAAGGAAGCAAAACCAGTTTAAGCTGGTCAGTGTTTTACACGCTGTTTTGCCACCTCTAATAATCAAGAACCTGGCGTTAGTCACCATTATAACCTTCCATTTTACAGATGAGGAAACTGAGGCTGAGGGGTGGTCTCTAGCCCAGGACTGCACAGTGGTAGGAACGGTGTTTTTCTGCAGGGTCAGGTCTCTTAACCAAGAGGTTTATAGGGTTTGGGTGACCCCCAGGAATAGCGAGGAAAAGAAGCGAGGGAGGGGAAAGGTAAGATAATTACTTTCTCCTGCAGGGCCTGTTTTTGAAGACTCACATGAGAAATTGTTCACATCTCATTACCAAGAAAAGTTCATTTTTTCCCCCTAATCAAGAGGTAGTTTCTCAGTTTATGGACTCCAAGAGCCAAATAAGGCTCACATTTCTCTCTTTGCATGGCTGCCAGGAAACTCTGATCCAGACATGCGGCCCGCTGCTCAAAACCATTTGAGACCTTACCCCACCATTCCATCACCCTGTTTCCTCATCTAGGTCTTTCCGACAATGGCATTGCAGTATATATTTGTAAGCCACTTCTAAGCCTTTTTTGAAATGAGGCTATATATATCCGCCTGCAACGCAGGAGACCTGGGTTCGATCCCTGGGTCAGGAAAATCCTCTGGAGAAGGGAATGGCTACCCACTCCAGTATTCTTGCCCTTAGAATTCCATGGACAGAGAAGCCTGACAGGCTACAGTCCTTGGGGTCGTAAAGAGTCAGACACGACTGGGGACCTAACACTTAGCACTCTATAAGAGCCTTTAAAAAAGGACTTTCCAGCATCCTTTATGAACCAGGCATTTTACACAAGCTCTCATTTTAGCTTTGGCAAAGGGTTCATTCTCACTTTATAGATAATGAAACTGGGGATCAGAGGGGATATGGGAGTCGCCCAAGGACACGCAGGAAGTGGCAGAACCAGGATGGATACAAAGCCTGCAGGCCTCCTCTTGCCACGACGCAGGGGATACAAATACCAGGGAGTGTGGTCCCTCCCCAGGCTCTGACATCCCTGCTCTAGTCTGGCAGGAAGATGTCACGAAAAGAGCATTCAATCGTGAGTCAGCAGACATGTGACCTTCCTCTCTCTAAGCCTTGGTTTCACTGTTGGGCTGTGCTCCAAGGCCCCACGAGGCTCTGACCTGACATCACTCCCTTTCTGCAAGTTTTATTGATGCAACTGCCAGCATCCGAGTCTGGCTGCATCTCTGAGTCACAGCCGCCACTCCCTGAGGCAGGTACACTCCCTGGGGAGGAGTGTCACCTAGTTCCCAGAGTTTCCGGATGCCGCAGACAGGAGGAGGGAACAGCCGTGGTGGTGACGGGGCTGTGACACCCGCCTCCCACACCTGCTGCCTGTGTGCTTTGTGACCCTGGGTCCCCAGGGCAGCAGGCAGCACCTTCCTGGTAAGACAGGGCCTCCTGGGGTGGGGACAAAGGAGGGGTGAGGGTGGCCAGGGGCTTCGATCTGAGTAGGACTCGGCCCCTTCCTGAATTTGAGGGTTCTGGGAAGGTCTGAGCTCCAAGCAGGCAGGTAGTGGCATACAGACAGAGGAGGTAGAGGCACTGGGGATGGGGGCAGGGGGGCAGAGAGGGACTGCTCCAGAGAAAGCGACCTCATTTACTTAGCGCCTACTCAGAGTGCCACCTTTCACCCGCGGCTGCACACTGGCAGTCCGCCGATCAAATCTGGGCCACAAACATGCTAGCTTTGACCCACCTGGTGTTCTTAAAAAACCTGAATTCATTTCTAACACTGACAAATAGGGACAACCTACATAAAATCAGGATTTGGGGGTCTCTTGAGAAGCAGGGCTATGTTGAGAAGTCCCCTTCACATTGTCTGCCTGGTCCCTGTGGGCATCCAAGTGTCTGACCCACTTCGGGAGCCAAAAATGCCTTCTGGGTAACTGTTGTTCAGGTCGCTAAGTCATGTCCAACTCTTTGCGATCCCATGGTCTCCCCTGTCCATCACTATCTCCTGGAGTTTGCTCAAATTCATGTCCATTGAGTCAGTGATGCTATCTAACCATCTCTTCCTCTGCTGTCCCCTTCTCCTTTTGCCTTCAGTCTTTCCCAGCATCAGGGTAAGAGTTATTATCCCCTTCTTACAGATGAGAAAACAGTGCCTAAAGACATCCATCCCACCAAGTCTCACAACAGGTTAGCACTGGAGTCAGAATTTAACCTCACCTCTCCGTTCCCCAAGGCCCTATTGCTCCACACTGTCTCCCACCCACAGAGGCCAGAAGAGACAGCCCCTGCAGACTCCCTTTCTGGTGAATCACTCTTAAGTTCTCTGTGCTCCTATTGCTCAATGAATGGCCTCTGACATCCTTTCCAGCTTTCATGTTGGGTGTGGCAAATTGAACATGGTCCCCCTGGGGTTGGAACCAGGAAGCCAACCAATCACCATGAGTGCTCAGGCTTTGTGCTGGGAACTTGAAGCACACCATCTCATTTAACCCTCATAGCTTTGCAGAAGGTAGGATCTACACTTATGCCCATTTAACAGATTAAGAAACTGAGGCTCAGGGCAGCCCTGGTGGTCTGGTGGCTAACACTCCTCGATCCGAAAGTGGAGGGGCCAGGATTCAACCCCTGGTCAGGGAACTAGATCCCACATGCCACAACTAAAGATGCTACATGCCGCAACAAAGATTGAAGATCCTGCATGCTGCAATTAATACCCAGTGCAGCCAAATAAGTAAATAAATATTAAAAAAAGAAACTGAGGCTTTTCCTTCACTCTCTGTGGTCCAGCCCCTCTGGCTTCTTTTTAGCTCTTTGGTGGTATCCTGCACCCTTCCTACCTCAGGGCCTTTGCCCATGCCTTTCACCCTCCCCTATGCAAGTCTTCATCATCCTTCAGGTCTTCCCTGATTCTCTAAACAAAGTATGGCTCCCCCATTATTGCCTCTGAGAGCTCCTGGCACACGTCATAGTATAAATAATGACAATAACATGAGCTAAGACTTACTGAGCACTTTCCATGAGCCAGACTCTGTTCTAAGCACTTTAATCACATTACTGGAATCCTCTCACAATCCTCTGAAGTGCTTATGATTCTTACCCTCATTTTACAGATGAGGCCATCGAGGCACAGAGAGGTTGAATAACTTTCCTAAGGTCACACAGCTAGTGTCATTTTTACCTTAGGTTGTATGACTGATTGACATCTTCAGGGATTATCTTAAATATCCTTTAAATGAGTGAACACACTGGGGTTATGGCTCCAAATTTCATTTCTGTAACCATGAAGGTGTATGGCTGTCACTTCCTGTCCCTGTTAGTGTGTCACCCCTGCAGCGGTCCCCAGCTCCCATCTGACTCCAGGGTAGCGCTGAGTTCCAAATACTCTCCCACCTCTGCCCACACTGTCCGCAGGGAGAAAGAGAAAGGGGCCAGGGTGGTTCAGGACCATGGACAGCACCACCTCCCTTCTTACACCCACACCCCTCCAGGGCCGGGGAGCTGTGTGTGAACTGGCCTCTGGGAAATTCCCAAGGAGACCCCGCCCCCAGCTCCCTTCCTCACTGCCTTCTCCCGTGCCAGTTTACTGCCAATGACATTCAGATAAATGGCTGCTGTCAGCCAGGCCGGTCCCACAGAACGGCATGTAGGGTGATATATGACACCATCTTCTGAAACCACAGGACTCGATGCTCAGGAGCTCTGAGGGGGGCCGCTCCCCTACCCCCAACAGCCTCTGACCCTGGGCTACACCTGGGGTTTTTGGGTCCCCCTCCTTTCCAGCCCTGGGGATGAGTCCGCCGTCAGACACAATTACTAGGATCTTTAATCACACGCTGTTAAGACTCTGGCCCACTCTCCTACTCTCTGGGCTGTCATGGTGGTTGTTTGGTTGATAAGTTGTGTCTGACTCTTTGCAACCTCATGGACTGTAGTCCGCCAGGCTCTGTCCATGGGATTTCCTGGAGTAGGTTGCCCTTTCCTTCTTCCAGGGATCCTCCAGACTGAGCGATCGAACCCATGTCTCCTGCGTCTCCTGAACTGCAGGCAGATTTACTGCTGAGCCACCAGGGAAGCCACTCACTCTCTCTGGGCTGCTATGTGACCTCAAACCTAACTTCCATTCCTGTCTGCCCTAGGTATGCCCTCCTGGATTATTCAGGGGCTCAGGGTGCTCTGTGGGTGATGGTCATCAGGTTCTGAACTTCTGGGTTCCAAGAGAGGAAACACAGCTCAGACCAGCCACACCACCAATAGGACAGCTAATACGGCCCTGGTTTATGATCCTTGACATGACTCAGATGATGTGGAGAGAACAGGGCACATAGTAAAGCTGCTGCCCCTGGGGACCCTTGCCCCTTGCCTTTGAGAAGGACAAAGCTATGAAGCCACCCTGGCCTCACATGTCAGGGGGGATGGGCACCAAACTGCCCTCTCCTACCCTTGGCCTTCTGCCAGCTGCCAGCTTTGGCTCCAGGTCTGTCATCTTTAAAATGGGATTAGCAATAATAATAACTAACACACAGTACTGTTCAACAGTTTTCTAAGCCATAAAACCCCTGCCATAATATTTTCAAGTAGGAACCAAAGTATTCAGCTGCATACATTTCAAAGTCATGTGTGATGTTAACCAGATGACTGGAGCCAAACAACAGAAATGTATTTTCTTATGGTTCCGGAGGCTGGAAGTCCAAGATTAAAGTGTTGGCAGGTTTGATTTCTTGGAGCCTCTCTCCTTGATTTGTGGACAGCCATCTTCTCCTTCCTGGGTCTCCACGTGGCTTCCCCGCTGTGTGTATCTGTGTCCTGATCACTTGTGATAAGGACACCAGTCCCACTGGGGTGGGTGTGGCTCAGATGACCTCACTTTACCTTAGCTCCCTATGCCAAGGGCCCATCTCCAAACCCATTCACATTCTGAGGAACTGGGGGTTAGGACTGGAACATACAAATTCTGGGGGAGACGCAGTTCAGCCCATCGCGCGCCCCACCCATATGCCCTCACCCTCACCACCTGAGCACCTTCGTCCTCTTTATTTTTTTGGCCACATCATGTGGCATGTGGAGCTTCCCCAACCAAGGATCGAACCTGTGCCCCCTGCAGTGGAAGTGGAGGCTTAACCACTGGACCACCAGGGAAGTTCCTTCGTCCTCTCCTTAAGCCCACTCACAGGTCTCTGTGAAGCAAGTACTATGCTGAGCCCCTTCTTACTGAAGGGAAAATGAGACTCAGAGAAGTTGAGTTACTTCCCTGAAGATGCAGAGCTAGGTTCTCAACCAACACTGTATCTATCGTGCTGTAAGGTTGCGACCTCTGTCCCAGCCGCACACAGGGGCAGGTGCCCAGGGTACCCTTGATGCTCGCCGGGGCCGTGACAACTCCCCCCCCCAGGGCCCCCCATGCATCTGGGACCCGTTATCTGTTTTGCGCACGGCCTGTGCCCGTCAGGGTAATGGACTGTGCTTGTCCTAGTGGAGGTGGCCTCTGCCAGGGATGATGTATGAGGCGCTATTGTTTGATATGAATGCATTAGGCGACATTCCCGATAAAGACTTTACCAGCAGAGCCGTACTCGCTGGCAGCAGCCCCCGAGGAGGGAGAGGGCGGAGGCAGAAGTCTGAGTCCCCATCAAGCAGGGCTCTGGCAGACCAGCCACCTTCAGGGAGGCAGGGACCGGGTCACTCTCACTTTCAAACTTCTGGTTCCTGAGCCACACGTCTCACCCCCTTTAAGCAGCAGAGTGTAGACTGTGGGTCTCACACTTCCGAAAGCATCAGCGTTGGCTTGGGAGTGGGCTGAAGATGCAGAGTCGTGGGTCCCAACTCAGATCCATTGAAACAGAGTCTCCAGAGTGAGGCCTGGGATTCCCGCTTTGCAAACCAGTTCCCTCGGTGAATCTAAGAGCACTGCTGTGTGCCTGTGTGTGCTCAGTCCCTCAGCCGTGTCCGACTCTTTGAGACGTCATGCACTGTAACCCACCAGGCTGCCCTGTCCACGGGATTTCCCAGGCAAGAATACTGGAGTGGGTTGCTGTTTCCTCCTCCAGGGGATCTTCCTGACCCACGGATCAAACCTGCATCTCCTGCTTGGCAGGCGGATAATTTACCACTGAGTCACCTGGGGGCCAGAGCCCAAATGTGGTCCAAATATGGCGGGATGACAGAGGGAGGAAGGGAGTGGGGTTTAAAGTCAGAAAGCCCTGGATCTGAGTCTGGGCTCCTCTGAGAAGCAGCAGGGAAATATTGGGCATGTCACTCAGGCTCTCAGTTGTGACCCTCCTCATCAAATAAGCCTCAGTTTCCCAATCTGTAACATGGGCACAGCAGCAATACCCCCGTGTCTGCCCCTACCCCCAGGGCTCAGGGGGACAAGATCCCACCTGTGCTCTGTCCACACACTCATGAATCCCAGGGCCTGGCAACATAGACCCTCTACACCTTCCTGGGGTCGGCGGGTGGTGGTGGGGCTTCCTGAGGATACCAGTCTTATGTCCAGACTGATGCTCCAGGGCATTCCAGGCCCACCACAAGGAATGGGGAGCCCTCTGGGGGCTAGAGGTCCTTCAAAGCCTGGACTCCATGAGTCCTTTATTTTGAGTGGGGCTGAGGCAGGGACGGTCATTGGTCATTTGCACATTCAGTATGAATGGAATCCAGATGCTGCCCCAGAGGATGCTTACCAGGGGGAGAGGGGTCCTCCCCTGGGATGGAACCCCTGAAGACAATCTGGAGGGTCCCCACAGAAACAACATGATCCCATGAGCTGCGAGGCCCAAGGAGACAGAGGTCAGAGGAGTTGGCAGGAGGCAGATTACGTGTGTCCCCTCCCTGGAGAGGACAGCGCAGGAGACGTAAGAGATGCTGGTTCGAACCCTGGGTCGGGAAGATTCCCTGGCATAGGAAACGGCCACCCACTCCAGCGTTCTTGCCTGGAGGATCCCAAGGACAGAGGAGCCTGGCAGGCTACAGTCCATGCAGTAGCAAAGAGTTGGGCACCACTGAGCTACTAACACACACTTCCTGGAAAGAGAAATGGCAGGGTCTGGGGAGGGTCTCACTCGAAATGGTCTGATCATTGTGTTTATGGAAAGAAGACCCTGCAGGCTGAGGGGTGGCACCCTGTCCCAGGGGCACTGAGGGATCACGGGAGGACTTTGGGCAGGGGACGAGCAGGATCAGCTCTGAGCGTAGAAAGACCCCTCTGAGGCCCAGTGGGGAATGACCTCATGCTTGAGTCTGAAGTGGAAGATGGTGAGAGGATCTAGAAGAACAGAATTCAGGAGGGGAAGGTGCAAGGAGAATGCCCCAGAGAAGGAGGCAGGCTTTAGGATTTGAAGCAAGAGTGGCTTCAGCCATTCGGGGCGGCGGGGGGGGGTCCGTGTCCCACGTCAAAGTCAAGTCTCTCCAACCCCGTTTTCCATTCATTCAGTAAATGCGGATTGAGCCCCTACCCTGTGTCAGGCTGTATTGGGTGCTGGGAGTACGAGGGTTATTTTCATGTGTCAACCTGCCTGAGGGTGTCTGGACTGAGGGTGTCCAGACATTTTGGTTAAATATTGTTCTGGGTGCATCTGTGAAGGTGTTTCTGGATGAGATGAACATTTGAATCGTGGTCTGAGGACAGCACACTGCCCTCCCCAATGTCTGTGCCCAACCAATCCACTGAGGGCCCGAACAGAACAAAAAACTGAGTAAGACAGAATTCTCTCTCTCCTCACCGACTGTCTTTGAGCTGGGACATCCATCGTCTCCTGCCTTCCAACCCGGACTCGGACTGGAACTTATCCCATCGGTTCTCTTTGGCTTCCAACTTACTGACTGCAGGTCTTGGGACTTGCAGCCTCTGTAACTGCATTAGTCAATATTATCTATTGGGACTTCCCTGGTGGTCCAGTGGCTAAGACTCTGTCCCAGTGCTGGAGGCCTGGGTTCGATCCCTGATCAGGGAACAAGGTCCAGCATGCTGCAACTAAGATCTGGCACAGCCAAATAAATACTTTTTTTTTTTTGAGTTTCCATGCTAAAAAGGAAAACAACCCCCTCCCCTGCCAAATAATAATAGCCCTGCAAATACATGAGTATCTACTTTGGAGATGAGAACGCAGAGGATCGGAAAGGTTAAGAAACCTGTCTAGGACCTCCCTGGTGGCTCAGCAGTTAAGAATCCGCTTGCCAATGCAGGAGACACAGGTTCGATCTCTGATCCAGGAAGATCCCACATGGTGTGGAGCCACTAAGTCCGAGGGCACAACTCCTGAGCCTGTGTTCTAGAGCCCGCCATTCTCCACAACAAGAAAAGCCACCGTAGTGAGAAGACCACACACCAGAACTAGAGAGTAGCCCCCAATCTCTGCAACTAAAGGAAAGCCCGTGCAGCAACGAAGAACCAGCACAGCCAAACACAAGTAAATAATACTATTTCTTAAAAAAGAAAAGAAACCTGCCTTCGACTCACCCAGCTAGAGCCTACGGGTGGGGGCCAGGTTCCCTCACGCCTGATTCTTGGGGACAGGTTTTCCTTGTCAAGTTTCCCCCCAAACCATTGTTCTTCCAACCCTCTCAGTGCTGCCCCTCCCCTGCACCTCAGGGCCATCAGCCAGGATGACCAGCCCCACCTGACTCTGCATGTTGAGACCCTGCCCATCTTTCAATCAATAGTCATTCAGAAAACAAATATGGTTCAGTCATGTGCCTGGCATTGCGCTGGGAGCTGGGGTTCAGCATGAACCAGACAGACATGGTCCCCATGCTCTGGGAGCAAATTCCCAAATGCCACCCTCTGGAAACCTACCTCCTTAATCTCTTAGGATACCAACCACAGTCTGCTGCCAAGTTCAGCTGTTCCATAGCTGTTCCTCACTGGAGAGCGAGCACCTTGGGGCCAGGGCTAGTGTCCCACTCACACAGGGTCCCCAGTGCAAGGCCTGGCATGTGGTAGGCGCTCACGAAATGGCCTGTGAAATTGAATGCATGAGTAGGTGGGTGAGAGGCTGTGAGCCTGAAAGTGCTGGTCTTGTATACAGTAGGTGCTTAAGACGATGACGACGATCATCACGCTGATTGGCTCAGGACGGGGAGACAGGTTCTGGTTTCTGTACTTTGATCTTGGGTTTCAAGGAGAGACTGCCTCCCCCCACATTCACACACACACATGCTGACATTCATGTGCACACATGTGCTTATGCCCTTACACACTCAAGCACACGCACATACATCATGCGTCCTCCATCAGGTGCAGGGTGAGACAGTGAAGATGAGGGAGAGTCGAAGCACGAGGTTTGCGTCCTGGTTCAGATGCCTCTTAAGGGTCACCTCCGCCTCAGTTTCTTCATCCGTAAAACGGGGATGATGCAAACAACCCTTACAAGGACAGGGTCAAAGTTAGCTAAAGTGGAATCACCTAACCTAGGTCGAGGTCTGGCCCATGGTGGCCTCTTGCTCCCCTCCCCTGCTCTGACTGGCTCTGGGACCCCCGAGGCAGGGTGGGGAAGGGAGGGAGCAGCGAGAAGGCTGTGGAACCAGCCCTGGAACCTCACTGGCCCTCGCCTGCGCCGCGCCCCCGAACACCCCCATGATCACTGGGCCCTGCCTCACTCCCCTTCACCCCCCAGAGGCGTCCCTTCCCTCCTCTTCCGCCTTTCAAAGTTCTTCCTGTCTATTTCCGCATCTCTCTCTTCTTTTGGCTGTGCCGTGCAGTATGTGGGACCTTCGGTCCTCCACTAAGGATTGAACCTGTGTCCCCTACAGTGGAAACCTGGGAGTCTTAACCACTGGACTGCCAGGAAGTCCCATACATCCCCACCTCTTAACACCCCCATTCCACCATCTACAAAGAAAATCCTGGGTCCTGTGTGTCCTGGGCATGAACACATTGCGGCAGAAGCTTCTAAACACGATGATGCGAACCGTGGGGTCCTGCTAACGTTCAGGACCCGATTTGCCCTCCTGCCCATGCCAAGCCCACCCAGGGTTCAGCAGGAAGCAGTCTGCAGCGTGGCGGCTGCAGATGTGATGGTTAGAGCTGATTTATGTTCCGTTTACACGGGCTCCAGATGTCGGGAGCTCCTCTGTGGGTTTATCCAAATGCCAGGGAAGAAGGGGAAGGACTGGGGGCCGAGGCTGCAGCCCCTTCCCCCCAGCCTGCTTCCTCTCCTAGTCCAGCTCTGAGGACAGTATTCTAACACGTGGTCCCGGCACAAACCCACCCTGCTGAGCCCCCAGCCCCGCCCCCCCAAGCTTCTGCCCCATGTTGTGGTCATAGACTCTAAACTTTGTGAGACCAGGAGCCCTGTATCAGGGCCAGCTCCTGGGCCCATGAAGAACTTATTAAATGCCTCTAGTAATGAGCTGACGGTGTGCCAGTAACTGTAGTGGGAAGAGTGGTGTCCCCGCCCGCAAACATGTTGAAGCCCTAATATCTAGTACCCGTGAATGTGACCCTATTTGGAAACCGGGTCTTTGCAAGTGTCATCAAGATACGATGAGAGCTCTCATCAAGTTAAGATGAGAGTTCAGGGACTTCCCTGGTGGTCCAGTAGTTAAGAATCTGCCTGCCGATGCAGGCAACACGGGTTAGATCCCTGGTCTGGGAAGATTCCCTATGCTGTGGGTCAACTAAGCCCGTGGGCCACAGCTACTAAGCCCATGAGCCTAAAGCCCATGCTCTGCAATAAGAAGCCACCGCAATGAGAAGCCTGCACACCGCAATGAAGAGTAGTCCCTGCTCCCTGCAACTAGAGAAAGCCCGCACACAGCAACGAAGACCCAATGCAGCCGTAAATAAATAAATAAAAGCAGGTGGCTCTAGTGGTAAAGAATGCCCGCCAACACCGGAGACGCACGTTCTGTCCTGGGTCGGGAAGATCCCCTGGAGGAGGGCATGGCAACCCACTCCAGTATTCTTGCCTGGAGAATCCCACGGATGGAGAATACTGAATTAGGGTGGGTCCTAAATCCAATGGCAGGTGTCAGAAGCTGTGCTATCAAATGTTTGCCTTTGGTTCCTCTTACCAGGTCGGTTTTCCTATCTGTCCCTCCGTTTCTCCACTCTCTTTTATGCCCTTTAGGCATTTACTGAGTGCCACTCTTGGTCAAGGGACTGAAGGCACAGAAGGGGCACCTGTGGCCTCTGTCTTGGAGAAGCTCCTTGTCCAGAGCTGAGCGGTGAGGTTGCACACGATGCTGGCCACGCAGCCTCAAGAGGACTCTGACAGGGACTCAGGGGTCTGAGGGCACAGCTGAGGCACCCAGCCAGCCTGCCCTTGGTCCTCTGCGCCCCTCCTGACCTCCAGGGCCATCTCATCTCCCGCCCACCTCCACTGCTCAGACACCCACCTGGTCGGTCCCCTTGGGCCAATGAAGGTGTCCGGGGGGGATGTGCACCCCCTCCCACGCCCGCGCATCTCCCACCCTCCCACTCCCCCTGAGCATTTCTCATTAAAGGCTGCAGATTGCCCAGCCTGTCTCTGGGCTTCGCGCTGAAAGGGCTAAATGATATGCTGACACCTTAATTATGGCCCATTGTCATGGAGCGCTGCGGAAATTGTCTGAGTGATCCCCGGAGAATGGGCGCTAACAGGCCCGTCAGAGCCTTTGATTCCTTGTGGCAGATTGGAAAATGACACGACCGGCCGCTCCAACTGCAGCCTCTGGGTGACACGGTCGGACTACCCCCTCACACAGCTACCTGCACGGTTGCCACAGGCAAGGGGTCAGGGGTCTCCCTGCGGTCTCATTCCTACAACGCCTCCCCTACCCAGTTCAGTCCAATGGCTGATGATCGCTGTGTCAGGGTATTGCACGCGTAACCCCGACCGAGATCCTCACTGCAGCCCAGCTGGGTGAGAAGTCTTCTGCTCCCTCTTTACAGATGAGGAAGCGGAGATGCTGAGTGTTGAAGTCACCTGCCCCAGCACACCGGCTTATGCAGAGCAGAGCAGGCAGCCTGGCTCCCGGCCCAGGTCTCGGCCACTGTGAGATGCTGCCACTGTAGGGACGGCAGCTCCAGGCACAGGGAGGTGGTGTTTGCCGAGGTCACCGGGGCCACAGCAGACAGGGGCCAGGCCCCAGGCCCCAAGCCCCTCAATCTCGCCCCACAGCTTTTTTCACCAGGGCAGCCATTTGCCAAGTGTATCCGGGGGAGTGATGTCGACAATAATAATAACACCATAGCATCACCAGCTCACCACCAAGGCTAGGCTGACAAAGTGCGGGCTGTGGGCCTGGCAGCCCGGGGGAGTTTCAGCTCTACAGTCAGCGGTGCCAGCTCCGCGAGCCGGTTCAGGGAAAGGCGGGGAGGCTTCGAGCTCACTCTCATACCCCTCCTCCTCACCAGCCCTCAGTCCACAGAGGCCAGGGGCCGATTCCTTGGGGGAGCAGCGCCTGCGAATGGAGGCAAGGAAGCTAGGGCCCACGCGAAGCCAGGTCTCTGACCACCCTGACCTTGGGGACGCCCATCCCACTGCCACGGTTTCTGGGGTGAGCAAGAGGCAGGGCTGGGCATCTGATAATCTGGACTAAAATTCTGCCTGTTGTGTTGGAACCACAGGGGAGAGGCCTCTTGACATCACTATCCATTATCCAGCATGCTCAGTCATGTCCGACTCTGTGCAGCCCCATGGACTGTAGCCCGCCAGGCTCCTCTGACCATGGGATTTTTTCCAGGCAAGAATACTGGAGTGGGTTGCCATTTCCTCCTCCAGGGGATCTTTCCCACCCAGGGATCAAACCCACATCTACTGAGTCTCCTGAACTGACAGGCAGGTTTTTTACCACTGAGCCACCACTAACTGGCTCCATTAGCTGGAAAAGGAGCCAGGGGACCTCTGTGCAGAAGACACACTCATTTGACCCCTCCAGGACAGGCAGAACTTGAGGCTGGGACCCCACAAATGTGTGCAGGAACTACTGATGGTATACCCAGCCTGGGAGGAGGGATGGAGCAGCCCTCACAAGCTCCAGGGTGGGACCAGCCATGGTCTCTGACTGTCATCCCATTCTCCTCCCAGAGGAGTGACCTCCAGGTGAGGGCTGGTCTCCCACCCACTCCCACAACACTACTGGGAGATGACAAAGAGGCAGGAATGCCATCTGAAAAGCTCAGCTCTGTGCCCAGTGCTTTCTCAAGCTTGGGAGCAGGGTGGGGGGGAGTCAGATGTCATACCCATTTCACAGATGGGAAAACTGAGTCTCCAAATCACACATCTTTTCAGCAAAATTGCCAAGTGCCCGCTTTGTGCCAAGGGCTGTTCTGGGCACTGGGGCCACATCGGGGGACAAGACAGACAATCCCAGCCATCTAGGGACTCACAGCCACAAATGGAGCCTGGTTTCTCATTGCTTCTCATAGCCGCCAGGAGGGAGCAGAGACAAGCTGGGAGCGGGCTGAGGGAAAGGCATCATCTGGAAGACTGGGGACTGGATCTGTGACCTCAGCAAGTGACTTTGATTCCCGAAGCCTCATCTGCAAAAAGGGGGCTGTAATGACACCTTCCTCCCAGGGCAACATAATCAAATACCATCAAGCATGGTTCTTCCACCACATCCCCTGCTGACAGGGACGGGGGTACTGTACAGTCAACAGAGCATCTCCCGGGCCCTTTCCACACCCGGCAAAGGAGGATGCTTCCTGTGAGCCTTCTTCCTGCAGCCTTGTCATTTCCCAAGGCCCCCACCAACTCTGGGAGGCACCTTGGTTGTCCCCACTTGGCAGATGGGTAGGTCGAGGCTTAGAGACTTGCCAGATATCATGGCAGGTAACTAGAAACTGCTATGTTCCTCTCCACCTGGCACCCCTTCCCTCCCACCATCTCTCAGCACAGCCTCCCCTTGCCACCCAGGAGCCACTAGAAAGTTTCAGAGCTGCCAAAATGCCATCACGAAACCCAAGCATATTCTCCTTCTCACCTTCTTTTTTTAAAAAAATTTTGGCCACAACACCTAGCTTGCAGGATCTCAGTTCCCCGACCAGGGGTTGAACTCAGGTCATAGCAGTGAAAGCACCAAGTCCTAACCACTGGACCACCAGGGAACTCCCTCTCCTCCCCAATTTCTGCCCCTGAGAAATGAAAACATGTGTCCACACCAAGAACTTGTGCCTGAATGCACAAAGCGGCATTATCTATAGCAGACAAAAGGCAGAAACACCTCAGACGTCCATCGACTGAGGGAGGGACAAACAAAACACGGTCCACCCAAATGGTGGAATAGTATTCAGCCTTGAAAAAGGAACGGAGCCCTGACACACGCTGCAGTGTGGACAAACCTTGAAAACGTGATGCCAAGTGAAGGAAGCCGGTCACAAAGACCATGTATTATACGATCCCATTTATATGGAATGCCCAGAATAGGCAAATTCATGAGTCAGAAAGAAGAGTGGCTGCCAGGGGCTGTGTGTGCGTGTGTGTGTGTGTGCACATGTGTGGGTGTCTGTTAACAATCGAGGAGCTCCCTTTTGGGGACAATGATGAAAATGTTCTAAAATGGTCGTGCTGTTTGCAAAACTCTGTGCAGATACCGCAAACCATCGAATGATACACTTGGAAGCTGTTCCCCAAAACCCGGGTGAGCGGACCCCCGCCCACAGTCTCTGTGATTCAGCCCCCACGCCTGGGCTGCAGGGAGGGCCCAGCTGGCGGACCCTCAGGCCTTCAGACTTCCCCCCAGAACTAGGTAGAGCCACAAGGTCCAGCCCAGGAGGTAACACAAGGAACCTCCAGTGGGGATGCTCTGGGCCCGTCCCCGAACCCAAGCGGCCATTCAATCTTCATTCCACATTCCAGGCTCAGTGCTGGAGCTGGGGGCTTGGTGGAGAGCGAGAAACTGTCCCTTCCTCCAGGAAGCTGACAGACAGACAGAGTGGGGCTGACGAGCACACAGAAACGAAAGTCTGGTGTGACACTGCTACCACCCCGGCAAACACAGAGAGGGGGGCCCCTCCCCTAGCCTGGCACCGGGACCATCTCCCAAGGAGCAGAGATACAGGCAGAGATGGGAAGAAACCCCGGGCTGGAAAAGTATTCCAGGCAGAGGGAACAGCAGATGCGAAGGCCTAGAGGCTCAAGAGAGTGTGGCAGAGAAATAGAGGCCTTCCCTGGCAGTCCAGCGGTTAGGTCTCCAGGTTTCTGCTGCAGGGAGCATGGGTTCAATCCCTGGCCGGGGAACTAAGATTCCACATGGTGAGCAGCGTGCTGCCAAAAGAAAAAAAGAAAAAGAGAGAGAAAGAGCATGTACTCAGAAGAAAGGGAGGCGTGAGGGGGGACCCCTGCCTCTGTGAGGAGGGGCTGGTAGGGTAGAGGTGGAGCAGCCCACAGACCGGCCCCGAGAAGCCTCTTCCCGGAGGCAGAACGAGCTCCCAACCACATCCCCTGCCTGTGGGACCTTCCGGGCTAGGGTGCCTGAGCCCCCGTGGCGGGAGGATGTCAGGCCTGCACAGCTAGAATCCCCTAACCCCCTCACCTCTCAACTTCTATGTCCCCGTCCCTGGCTGCCTCTCCGATGCCCTGAGCGTTAATCACAGCAGACGGAAAAGGCAAGACTAAATTTTAATGAGACAGCTCTGGGATGTCTTAAGCTACCTTTAAAAGCCCCAAAGTTTCCGTGACAGGGGAACCCGCGTTTGGCAGGGTAGATATTTACAGCTCCACCTGAAAAGCTGGGCCTGTTTTTCATGCAGGATTTTAACAATATAGATCACGCCAGGAGT
Organism: Moschus berezovskii; assembly: GCF_049115385.1. Taxonomy (NCBI): domain Eukaryota; kingdom Metazoa; phylum Chordata; class Mammalia; order Artiodactyla; family Moschidae; genus Moschus; species Moschus berezovskii. Next base: position 66,856,282 of record NC_142478.1, read on the forward strand.
GAGACGCATATAAAGGGGAATGAAACCATGGGCGCCCACAGCCCCAGGCCCTGAATTATGGAGATGAACCTGTCCCCAACTTCTTGTTTTTAATTAAAAAACCCTTTTGGGTAATTCCAAAGAGGTGGCCATGGCTCAAGAGTCTCTTGCTTGCTCTCTTTAAGTCATGAAATGTCCCTTTGGCTCCTTCCTGTTGCAGGGATCAGAGAACAGGAGATGGGACCATTAGGATTAAGGAGGGGACGGGTCAGGGCTGGTGGGGCACTGAGTCCTGAGTCTCCTCCTGCCATCTGCTTCTCCCCTGCCCTAACTCTCAGCCAGCCTGGTGACTGCCCCCCTGCTTTGTGCTGGGAGCTTCCTTCTGCATCATCTTTGTTCAGTCGCTCAGGACTGGAGCACACCTGGCATCCCTGTCCTTCACTGTCTCCTGGAGCTTGCTCAAACTCAGGTCCACTGAGTCGGTGATGCCATCCAACCATCTCATCCTCTGTCACCCCATTCTCCTCCTGCCCTCAATCTTTCCCAGCATCAGAGTCTTTTTCAGTGAGTTGGCTCTTCTCATCAGATGGCCGAGGCATTGGAGCTTCATCTTCATCATCAGTCCTTCCAATGAATATTCAGGGTTGAGTTCATTTAGGATTGACTGGTTGGATCTCCTTGCAGTCCAAGGGACTCTCAAGAGTCTTCTCCAACACCACAGTTTGAAAGCATCAGTTCTTCAGTGCTCAGTCTTCTTTATGGTCCAACTCTCACATCTGTACGTAACTACTGAAAAAACCATAGCTGTGACTAGACGGACCTTTGTCAGCAAAATGTATCTCTGCTTTTTAATAAGCTGAATAGGTTTGTCATAGCTTTCCTTCCAAGAAGCAAGCGTCTTTTAATTTCATGGTTGCAGCATCATCTGCAGTGATTTTGGAGCCCAAGAAAACAAAAAGTGTCACTGTTTCCACTTTCTCCCCTTCTATTTGCCATGAACTGATGGGACCAGATGCCACTATCTTAGGTTTTGGTATGTTGAGTTTCAAGCCAGCCTTTCACTCTCCTCTTTCACCTTCAACAAGAGGCTCTTTAGTTCCTACTCACTTTCTAGCATTGGAGTGGTGTCATCTGCATATCTGAGGTTATTGATATTTCTTCTGGCAATCTTGAATACAGCTTGTGCTTCACCCAGGCCAGCATTTTGAATGATGTGCTCTGCATAGAAGTTAAATAAGCAGGGTGATAAAATACTTTGTTGTACTCCTTTCCCAGTTTTGAACCAGTCCATTGTTCCATGTCTGGTTCTAACTGTTGCTCTTGACCTGCATGTAGGTTTCTTAGGAGACAGGTAAGGTGGTCTGGTATTCCCATCTCTTTAAGAAGTTTCCACAGTTTGTTGTGATCCACACAGTCAAAGGTTATAGCATAGTCAATAAAGCAGAAATAGATGTTCTTCTGGAACTCTCTTGCTTTCTCTATGAGCCAACGAATGTTGGCAATTTGATCTCTGGTTCCTCTACCTTTTCTAAACAGCTTGTACATCTGGAAGTTCTAAGTTCACATACTGCTGAAGCCTAGCTTGAAGAATTTTGAGCATAATCTTACTAGCATGTGAAATGAGTGCAATTGTTCTATAGTTTGAACATTCTTTGGCATTGCTCTTCTTTGGGATTGGAATGAAAACTGACCTTTCCCAGTCCTGGGGCCACTGCTGAGTGTTCCATCTCTCTTGCTGCCCACAATACCAGAGAGGTTGCAATCAGGATGCCTAGTGGACAAAGAAGCTGTCTCAGAGACAGGAAGGCACAGGCCTAAAGTCGCAGAGCAAGCAGGAGGTAGAGCTGGAACTTGGACCCAGGTCCACCTGACTTCAAGTTTCCTGCCTTGGTCACCGCCGCCAATGATGGAGAGGGACTTGGAGTCTTCATCCCAGCCACTGGAAGGGCCTGGTGAGAGATGGGACTCTCTGGGACCTTGATCAGCACAGACTAGAGATCCAGGGAGACGGGATCTCTGAGCATCTGTTTGGGTGGTGGAGCAGGCCAGGAGGTATGGGTTGAGAGCTGGGAGATGCACATAGCTTGCTCTTGAGGAACACACAGCACCCTCCTCCCTGTTTCACTCCCTTTCCCAGCCATCATCCCTCCTTCCATCTGCCATTCCTCCATTCACCTGTGACCTGGACCCTCATCTGATAGTCACCCATCCATCCTCCCACTCATCTTTTGTCTTCTTCATCCCACCATCCCTCCATCCACCCATCTACCCATCTACCCTTCCACCCACCCTCCTGCCCTAGCACTGATCTAATCTCCCATCCATTCATCCAGCCATCTACCTATCCACCCATTCATCCATCCTTTCTTCATCCATCCATCTAGTCATTCACCCTTCCATCCATCACCCATCCTCCCATCCTCCCATCCTCCCACTCATCTAATCTCCCATCCGTCCATCCACTCATCCACCGATCCATCCATCTATCCAGCCAGCCAGCCAGCCATCCTCCCACTCATCTAATCTCCCATCCGTCCATCCACTCATCCACCGATCCATCCATCCGGCCAGCCAGCCTTCCACTCATCTACTTTTTCCACTCATCTTCTCTCCATTCATCCATCCATCCATCTACCCCCTCACTCATCCTATCCATCCACCTTACTGCCCACCAACCATCCATCCTTTCACCTATCATGAAAAGGGACTGACACATCTCGAGCCATTACTATGTGTCATTCAGTATGCCTCCCTCATCTAATTCTAACAGCATCTCTGCCAAGTGAAATCTATCCCCTTCATTTTACAGATGGAGAAACGGAAGCTCTGAGATGTTTAAGGTGCTTGCCTAGAGGGAATGGAAAGCTACTAATACACTTTCAGGCAAGGTAAGAGCACGTTGATGGTGAAGTGTTTAGGTCAGGAAAGAGAGACCTTCCAGCTCCTGCCATGTGGTGGGCTGCCCACTCCCCTCTCCCACCACCACCATGTATGAGCTCACCAGTCTCTTGCCCCTTGCTCCTAGGCCAGGCAGTGGCTGCCAGGGCCATCTCTCATCCCCAGAGTGGTGCAGGGACAGGCAGGCTCCTGAACACAGGGTGTCCATTGTGCCCCCAGGAGCACAGGCTTCTCATTGTTTGGAGGGAGCTGCAGGTGGGCTCCAGGAGCAGCAGTGTCTGTCATCTGGCTTGGACTGTCACCATTGTGCAGCCACAGCAGCCCTTTGTCTCTGACAGACTTTCTCTCTTTGCCTCCCAGCCCTCCCCCACCCCAGCATGGGGATTTGCACTCAGGAGGGCAGAAAGATTGAGGAGGGTGGGAGAGAGCACTGGCTTGGGAGTCCAGAGACCCCAAAATGTCACATCATCTCTCTGAGCCTCAGTTTCCCCATCTGTAAAAGGGATAATCATGGGACTTTCCTGGTGACCCAGAGGGTAAGACTCCACGTTCCCAATGCAGGGGGCCCGGGTTTGATCCCTGATCCACCAACCTAGACAGCATATTAAAAAGCAGAGACATTACTTTACCATCAAAGGTCCATCTAGTCAAAGCTGTGGTTTTTCCAGTAGTTGTGTATGGATGTGAGATTTGGAATATAAAGAAAGCTGAGCGCCAAAGAATTGATGCCTTTGAACTGTGGTGTTGGAGAAAACTCTTGAGAGTCCCTTGGACTGCAAGGATATCCAACCAGTCCATTCTAAAGGAAATCAGTCCTGAATATTCACTGGACTGATGCTAAAGCTGAAACTCCAATAGTTTGGCCACCTGATGCAAAGAACTGACTCATCAGAAAAGACCCTGATGTTGGAAAAGACTGAAGGCAGGAGGAGAAGCGGATGATAGAGGATTAGATGGTTGGATGGCATCACCGACTCAATGGACATGAGTTTGAGCAAACTCTGGGAGTTGGTGATAGACAGGGAGGCCTGGTGAGCTGCAGTCCATGGGGTCACAAAGAGTCAGACACGACTAAGCGACTGAACTGAACTGAACCAGAAACTAGATCCCACGCGCCACAACTAAGAGTTCACGTGTTGCAACTAAAGATCTTGCGTGCTGCAACTAAGACCCAGCGCAGCCAAGTGAAGAAAACGAATAAATAACAAAGTACATATTAGAAAATAAAAGATACATTTTTTTAAAGGGATAATCATTCCTGCCATGACGCATCCATATTGGAGACAATGGTAGGCTTCACAGAGGTTGTTCTGAGCACAGATTTGGTCTAATTCAGATTTGGTCTAATTCAGATTTGGTCTTTGCTGTGTGGCTCTGAGCAAGTTACTTGCTCTCTTTGAATCTGTTTCTACATCTGCAAAGTGAAAAAGAAAAGAGGGCCTGCCCTCTAGGAGACCCAATACACTAGGAGCTTGGCCCCGGGCCTGCAATGAGACAGAAACTGACATGGCCATCAGCATCGGAGGTGGCGGCAGCAGCCCTCTGAACACCGCAGAGCTCTCTGCCACGCAGGGCAGGCTACTGCTTCTGCTGCCCTTCCAAACTGTCAAGCCCTTTCTTAGGTCATCTCATGTCTCAGCCCAGAGACACTCTATCTAGGGACACATAGCAAGGGGACAACAGGCAGGCTCATGGATTCTGTCCTGAGTTCCTTATCCTCCAACTCAGGAGGCTTCAGCCGTGCTGTGGGCACCGTGGGGGCAGAAGGTAGGCAGGGGTTCAGCATCTAAGGGTGGTCGAATGGGGGTGCTCCTGGCCTGAGCACATTTATTCATTGTGCTTGGTGAGGGCAGGCAATTGACAGAATCCCTAGTGTCGAACAGGCTTGGTTCATGGGAGCTGGATAAGTGGATGGGGGGAGTGTCCTGTGGCGCTGCCACAGAGGGGCTGGCATGGACGGCTCTACCACTGTTGCTGCTGAGGACACAGTTGCTGGTGAGAGGTGCCCCCTGGTATGGAGGGATGACAAGATGCGGTGGGGTCAGCCCTGCCCAGTAGCAGGCACTCTGCTCGGTGTGGCCAAGGACCACAGCCTCTGTGACCACTTCCCCCACTCGGGGGCCCAGGCCTCAGAGTCCACACATGGCTGGGTAGGGGGTGGGGTGGCCGGGGCTGCACCGATGGCCCAGCAACCAACAAAGCCCAGCACGGGCTCCCAAGCCTGGGAATTTCCCAGTTACAGTACCTCACAGGGACGGCACCGCCTGGACACAACAAGGTCACCCGACAGTGTCATGAGACACGGATAGATGGCGCCACACAAACAACTTAGGTCACGTGGCCATGTCCTGGAGACATGGAAAAACATAGCGCAACAGGGCCAGTGTCACCGCAGTCAAAGCAGTGCCCACAGCATCCACAGGCGTCACTTACCACAGAATCACACTTGGCATGGGACACACCCCATCTGTTACACAGGGACACCAGTGGGTGCGGTGTCTGCAGGGTCCCTGGGCATGGATGCCCCTTGGGGATCCGGGGCTGGCCTGGGGTAGGGAGCAGTAAAGAGGGGAGGAGCCTGGCCACCCATACTCACACCCCCACCCCTCTATGATCAAGGCTGGCTGGGTGGCCGCACAACCTTGGATGGGACACTTGTGTCTTACAGGGCTGACCATGCCCTTTCCCACCGGGTGAAATTTCTACGGGCCCAGGAGACAAGCCCACTGGAGATTGTGCTTCTGCAGACCACTCTCAGGAAGGAGGCATCATGAAATCCCCCCTCTAAGAGCCCTGAACCAGCTTCCAAGCCTGGAGGGCCTCTCCTGAGGTCCATCTGAGGACCATCCTCCCAACACGATCCTGCCAATGATGTGAGCACCCCTAGGCCCAGGGGGTGGTCAAGGGGAGGCTCTTTGAGCAAGTCGTGTGGACCTGGGCAGGCTGGTGTCCCCTAGTGAGGGAATGAGGCCCCTCCAGTTCCGGCCATGGCCCATGATGGGAAGAGAAGCCTGAGGGGACTGGCTCTGGGCATCCGTCTGTACCTGATCCAGACCCCTGCAAGTGTCACAGATCGACCTGGTGGGAGCTGCACCCAACCCTCAAACCACTCTGCTCCCAAAGACGGCAAGAAGCCTGCTTGTCAGAGGAAATTCTCCTCCCCAAGAAGGGAGATTCTGGGTCTGGGACTCTGTAGCCTCCCCCCACCCCATCAGGCTCACGGCACTCCAGCCCTGCCATGGGACCTGCCACATGACCCAGGGATTATAAACGGGAGCCCGGGAGCCTGCTCGTCAACCCAAACACGGGCGTGCAGAGGATGCAAGTATACAGTTCACACAGCAGCCCTGAGCAGACGATTAGGGCTCAAGCTGGTAGAACCCAGGTCACCAGGAACAACTCAAGACTTAGAAATTCCATCAGGCTTGGGTCTAAATCAGGGCCCCAGCTGGTGTCTGCTGTGTGACATCTGGAAAATGAGCGAGCCTCTCTGAGGCTTAGTTTCCATTCTTTTGGAGACTGGAGACAAGACCTGCCTCCCAGGGATGCTGTCAAGATGAAAGGCAATCACGGCTTTGCATCCTCCCTGTACCCATTTATATAGATGTCCTTGACCAGTCCCAGTTAGCATCTTTTGAACGGACGATTTTAAAAGACAATCTGAAAAGTGGGGCCCGGAGGAAGCCGTAGACCTCCGCCCAGCCCCCAGCTCCCAAATCCCTTCCTTTGTGCAGCTGCAGCCCCTTCCCGGGGTGGGGACCCCTGGCACCCCAGCTCCGGGCCCCTCCCCAAGCCACAGGAGGCTCAGACACATGTTGGAGGGGGCATTATCTGTGCTCAGTTGACTGTAAACGTTTAAGCGGAATTGACTGTGTACTCAGCCACTTTCAAACACAACTAATCTTCATCGGGGCGACGGGAAGTGAAATATGTTATTGTCGGCAGCAGTAAATTACCCGTGCCAGAGCTGGCTCGTGAGGCATTACGGGCCGTGGCCGGCGCACTCCTTCACCCAGCCGCCACCCGCCCGCAATTCATTACCACAAACGGCCCTGGTCACCTCCTCACCAACTCGAGGGACGTGAGGCCAGCTGCCAGCTGCCTGGGCCTGGCCCACACCCACCTTGGGCAGCAGGGTGAGTAGCGGGCTGGAGGTGGGATGGGAGCAGGGTGGGGAGGGTCTGACTTCGTGTTGCTCTGCCTCACCTCCCTGAGGCTGGGGCAGGAGCCCTGGGAGGACTCTTGGCCTTGGATTTTTAGAGGAGTTTTGGAGGTCGTTGACCAGATGGGGCGACAGAGGCCCAGACAGGGACAGAGATTCGGTCCAAGGCTTAGCTCTGTCACCTTCTGAGCCTCAGTTTCTGCATCTGTAAAATGGAATGGTTCATTCATTGTTTCACGGTGTCGCAGATCCCTTTAACATCTGGCCAACCGAAATGGCTGGTTCTTGCACAGGCCTCTGCATTTCCATCTGTCACAACATTTGGCTTCAGTTGAAGCAGAGGAAGAACATCTGACCTGGCACAGGTGTGTGCTAGAAAAGCGAACAGTATTCTAAGAACCTTCTCAGATGATTATGGATATTCTTCTTTGATATTAAACCAAAAGCCCTTCTGTGACCATTTGCTAAAGGTTAGCTGTAACATGACACCTGAAACGACATCCATTAATTCTCCAATTCTGTTCAGGGTGCTCAGGGGTGGTGCACTGGGATGACCCAGAGGGATGGGATGAGGAGGGAGGTGGGAGGGGGGTTCAGGATGGGGAACACATGTACACCTGTGGCGGGTTCATGTCAATGTATGGCAAAACCACTACAATATTTTAAAGTAATTAGCCTCTAATTAAAATAAATAAACTTATATTAAAAATAAATAAAACAAATTCTGAATATGAAAAAATAAAACATTGGTCTATTCTGCACTTTGAATGGATCTTTTTACTCGCTTTGTAACATTCTGCATTGGTCATCAGGAATGTACTGGTTTACTAAATTATGTAGCTCTTCCAAATGTTGACATATTTCATTATACAATATCCAAAAAAAAAAAAAAGTCACATTCACTATTACCACCCAGCTCTTCGAGAAGTCTTTTCCGTAGAAGCTGTCAAACCCAGAGTGGCAGGTACAAGTTCTCCAAAATTCAGAGTTTTTGCTTGAAAGTCAAATTTCATCATTGGCAACAAGCACTGTCAGCTGACAGGCAACTTTGTACATTTTTGAGAAAATGTCTGCCAAATCGTCGAGCCTGCAAGGCTATGGTTTGGTCTGTGAGTCATTATTTAGAGTGAAAATGATGTTCCATGAAACACGTGGCTAGTGCAGCTCGCGACTCTGACAGTCACATGGCATTTTTCCGGGCCCTTCCTGGTATGTTTCCTATTTTGTCACATGGAGTATTCAAACGATGTGTACTCAAAAGTTGAGATATTTTAAAAATTAATAACTTTTATTTTTCATGAAGAATATTCGTAAGTGAAATTGGCTTTTAAATTTTTAGCAAAGGGAGTGTTCAGAATAAAGAAGGCACCCATCGCTGTTCCACACTGGTGTCACTACCATGATTCTTCATGCTATGAAGCCAGTGGGTTTTATCCGCCCATTACTTTCACACCATCAGCACAGTGAAAGGGGGCAAGGAAGGACTTAGGATTATTATGAAAATGGCCTTGATCTCCCAGGCTCCCTGAAAGGTGTCCCAGGAGGTCTGTGGAGCACACTTTGAGAACCACTGATCCAGGGGGATTATCCCAGGGCCACCAGGGCTGTTGGAAAATGCAGATGAAGTAGGGTGGGCAAATGGTCCTTAACGAGCAGCTATTCATCAATCAGGTACCACCATCCCTGCCTTCATCATCAGGGGCCACTTCTGCATTCAGTGGGGAAAGTGTCCTCCCTCAATCCCAAGTCTAAAGGAAGCTGCTAATGGAAACCTTTGACTCTTTGGAGACTTTGTTCAAAGTCAAGTTCTTCCTGAAACAAGCCCTCAGTGGGGATCATGTCTCCCTGCTCTGAACCTTCAGTCCTCTCAGCGTCTCCCTGTCAGCCTCACCTCACTCTCAGCATCCGCGCTGGACACGATAAGCTCTCCACAGAACCAAGCTGATCCAAAGAGATGAGGAGATGGCAAGTGTGACTTGGCCAATGGCTGGGGCTAAGCAGTGACACCAGTTAACAGCAGCCAGAGGACCCCGGGAGGCTCTGCGATGAATCCCAGAACATGGGTGTCACCCCAGGAGCTGAGCACCAGGGAGCAGAGCCCCCCAGCACCCTGGGGGAGACTGGGATGGGTGGGGCTTGGAGGAGATGAAGGGGTTACAAGTTCTCTGATGGCGGAGACAGAGACAACTGAGGCCTTGATGAAACTTACATTTGGGGTCCTTCCTGCTGCGTGACCTTTGGCGAATCACTTAACCTCTCTGGGCCACAGTGTCTGCATCTGTCAAATGAAGAGTATGGATCGATCTCTAAGGCCTATAGCTCCCAAATCCTCTGAGTCCTTGACACTTCAGTGCTAACACTCCATGATGTTGATTGACACCCCAACCTCCCGCGAGAGGAGAGTCAAGCTTTCTGGGCCACTGACATTTGAACATAGCGTGGCAATGACATTCAAATGTTCTGTGACATCACCCAATGAGATCGACATCAAACAGTCTATAATGCTAACATGGTAAAAGACAGTACGCTGACATTCACTCGGGCGGTGGCTGACATTGAATGCTCTATGACATCAGTGTGAATTGAGTGCCAGCTGTGTGCTGGTCTCGCCAACAGCCTGAGGAAAGCTGTGAATCCATAAACTGTCACTTCTCAGAACTTTCCTTTCCAGGAATCTAGACCCTCAAGATGGCACCAGAGAATGGCTTCCAGAGATACTGGCTGTGTCCCTCTCCCATGGTCCATCCACTTATACAAAGGATTGATTTATCTAAACATAACACAAAAGCTATGACAAACCAAGCAGTGTATTCAAAAGCAGAGACATCGCTTTGCCGACAAAGGCCACGTAGTCAAAGCTATGGTTTTCCCAATAGTCATGTACGGAAGTGAGAGCTGGACCATAAAGAAGACTGAGTTGAAGAATTGATGCCTTTGAACTGTGGTGCTGGAGAAGACTCTTGAGAGTCCCTTGAACTGCAGGGAGATCAAACCAGTCAATCCTAAAGGATATCAACCCTGAATATTCATTAGAAGGACTGATGCTAAAGCTGAAGCTACAATTATTTGGCCACCTGATGCAAAGAGTCGACTCACTGGAAAAGATCGTGATGTCAGGAAACACTGAAGGCAGGAGGAGAAGGGAGCAGCAGAAGATGAGATGGTTGGAGGGCATCACTGACTCAATGGACATGAGTTTGAGCAAACTCCAGGAGACAGTGAAGGACAGGGGTGCCCGGCCTGCTGCAGTCAATGGGGTCGCAAAGAGTGGGACACGACTTAGCAACTGAACAATGACGCAAAGGCAACTTCCATACAAGTCCTATGGCCTCTTCCAACAAGATTCTGTTCCTCCCGCAACCTGGAGCCATCATTGCTGTGGCCAAAGTCCCCTAAGATTTCCCTGCTCCCCGATCTCTACCCAGGGCCTTGCCAGCTGGGCCATGCTGGTGGGCATCAATGAGAAACCAAGGTTCGGGGGGAGGGGACCCTCAAAGCGCTGTTCCAGGAGGAATATTCCAGGGTGGTGGCTCAGTCCCCTCATCTCTCTGGTTGGAGTTGGGGCTCCCAGGGGGCCTCTAGGGGCAGAGGAGACAGTCACCACGGGGATGCCTGCTCCCTCTCCCCAGGCCACTGCCCAAACAAAGATTCCAAGCCCTGATTGGCTTTGCCTCTCCTGCCTCTATTATTTAAAAAAAAAAAAAAGGAAAGAAAAGAAATTCCTGCAAGTTGAACAATCCTTGTGTTGGATTTGGGAGATGTTATTCCTAGTGACAGACAAGGGCAATTATCTGCAATCCGCCAGCAGTTTTAGCCTAATTTCATTACTGCTGTGCAATTCTCCCTGAGCTGCTAGTCTATCAATGTCTTGCAGAACGGATTAGTGGGCACTTTCTTCATCTTCAAATGAATTTTAGCTGTCATGCCCTTGATGAATAGAGCAGGGACAGGCAGCTGACCTGGGCCTGGGAGTGGCCAGGGGGCGGCAGGCAGGCCGGCGGCCTCAGCTGGGGCCTGGCGAGAGGTGAGGTGGAGGGGAGACACCAGAGTCATCCAGCCTTCCAGGGCCCCTCCAGGCATAGGATTTAGGGCTGTTTGTAACCCACTCCAGTGTTCTTGCCTGGAGAATCCCAGGGACGGGGGAGCCTGGTGGGCTTCCGTCTGTGGGGTCACACAGAGTCGGACACGACTGAAGTGACTTAGCAGCAGCAGCAGCAGTACCCACCGAATGGGGCTCTGTACATGAGCGAACTCCGGGCCCCAGGCTGAGGACCTGGGTGGGGGGCGGTCTCCTGGAGGCATGTTGCCACCTGACCTCCGGGGCCCCACCCCCCAGCCCTCTGGGGGCCTCCTGCCACAGCAGCTCAGACTTCAGAAACTCTGGCTTTGAGTCTGCTTCCTCAGGATGCCGTGGACCTCACGGGAGCAGAGTCCAGCGCTGCCCTGTCCCTGCTGTGTCCCCAGAGTCCAGCTCGGAGGGCAAGTGTTCACCACGGGACAAATGGCTCTCTCTTTGCTGCACCCTGGGCCAGGGGACTGGCGCAGGCCCAGCTCATGGCAGGAGTCCAGCTGCTCTCGATGAGTGGGTGAGGCCACGGTGGCTGATTAGGAAGAGGGTGCTGATTGGAGGAAGGGGACGCTGTGGGGACCACCTGCTGTGTGTCAGGTGCTGTGCAAGGCGCTCTGGCTGACACAACCTCAGTTAATTTCAGGGAGGTGGAGGCCCTATGCCCGGGGCACAAGCCCGTGGGGAACTGGAGGACCCAGGGCTGTCCAGCCATCCTCTCTGACTCCCCAGGGAGCACTGATTTGGGAGCACTGGTGTGAAGTGAGACTGATGGGCAAGACGAGGCTGAACAGGGAGAGGGGAGGACCCCTGGCAGATGTCACGTGGAACTCATTGTCGGAAACATGGGGTGGACACCATGCCTGCTTGTGGAACCCCCATCCTAACTCCCATCCAAAACCTCCCCTCCCCACAATACTTATCCAAAGTCGTGGGAAGAGGGGCTGTGGTGTGGTGGCTTCTTTCCTTTTACCACCTGTCCATTCTCTGCTTTCCTGGCCCAGCCCTGTGCCCTGGGAAGCTGACCTCCAAGGGCTTCCCCACCCTCTGGCTTCCAGGAAGGATCAGAAGCTGGGGGTTGGGGGAGAGGGCGAATTCAGGGTACATCTGCCTCACTCTGCCTGCCTCGGGGCATTCCGTGTCCCTTTGAGTCTGGGGGCCTTGTTCCCTGGCTGGCTTGCACCTCTACGTGCATAAATCCACGCACTGAACTCTCCTCACTGGTACATCCAAGTGGGATGGCGGGTCCCGCTGGATGCTGTGGGATGCTGTGGGATGCGGGTGGGAATCCTGCCCACGGCTGCTCTGTGCTGACACTGGGCTGGGCCTTGGGCATCCCCTGGCCCACTAGAACCTCCCAATGGGCTCAGTGGGGTGTGTCATTTTCAGAAGGGAGCTCTGGGGCTCAGAGGGGATCAGGAGACTGGCTGGGGCACCCGGCAGGGAGGTGGGGAAGTAGGGACCTGAGCCATCCTTCAACTGACCTGTCACCTTCTCCCCGGGGCTGCACACACTCAGCTCTTCATCTGACCAGAACCTGGGGCAGCAAAGGCCTCCCAGAGCCCTATGCTGATTATTCCTCGGAAACACCAGATGTTCAACTTTGTCCTTAAAAGGCGGTTTCAGGGAACGCTTTCTGTTTCCTTGGCCCCCAGCAGGCCGCCATGTCAGCAGAGGGAAGCTGAGGCCATGAGAAGAGGGGTCCCTCCACAGCTGCTGCCTCACTGGCCTCTACACCCCTTTTCCCCAACACCTCCCAAAGCTTACAGGAGAAGAAGGAAGGTCCCTGGCTGGGGGCAGCCCGGACCCCCATTTTGCAGGTGGAGAAACTGAGGTTTGGAGAGGTAAAGGGACTTGCTCAAAGCCACCAGGAAGTCACACAGAGCTCGGCCCCCACCCAGGAAGTTGAGCAGCAACCCCCACCCCTCCCGGGACTGGAAAGCGAGGCTCAGACCTGGCCTTCCTCCCCTGCTTTCAAGTTCTGGCTCTTACTCCAGGCACCCTGGAGACGGCCCCAAGTGTATCGATCGCCAGGGCTGTCTCGAGTCAATGTGGTGCACTTTGCTAATTAATCTTTTCCAGATAATTGCAGGAAATTATTGGTTGGTGTGAAGTGGGGGTGGAGAGGCAGACTCTATCCCCACCTGCCCAGAGCAGCCCTTGGGCAGAGCCCAGGATGCCCTCCTGGACCCTCTGCCCAGCCTCCCTGCCCTTGCCTGCTTCTCTCTGCCTCAGATCTGAGGCAAATGAATCCTGCTCCCTCCTGCCCCCCTGCCCAGTCCCCTTCCTAATCCTCAGCCCGGCCTCCCTCCAGGTCAGCTCTGCTAGCACTTACACCACTCTGGGATGCTGCAGGAAACTCTGGAAGCAGTGATGGTCCCAGATTCAAATCCTGCCTCTGGCAATTCCTAGTTGTGCAATTTCGGGCGAGTTGCTTAATCTCTCAGCCTCAGCTGAAAAGCAAAAGAGTTTACGATTTGCATCACAGGCTGCTCTGAAAGATGAAACCAAAGAAGGCATTTTTATACTGATGGATTGTGACCTCTCTGAACAATAATAACTCCACCAACAACAGCCAATGCAAAGCGGGGGCTTTGCCACGTTCTGAGTGTCTGAGAGGTGCTATTATTATGCCCATTTTCTAGAACGGGAAACTGAGGTCTCGAACTAACATCACACTGACAGTGACAGGCAGAGACTGAATCCCGGCCTGGGACACCCCTCACTGCCCCACACGGTGTCACCAAACACAGCAGGGTTCCCGTCACAGAGCAGTGTCACTGGGAGCAAGCCCTCCACGTGCTCATCTCAGAAGCCAGGGGACACCGGCCACGGGTGGTAGGGGGATGGGGTGGGATCCCAGGGGTGGTACAGGCCTTAGAGGCACCCATGGCTCCCCACTCCAAGTCCCTTGCGCTAAAACTCTAGCCCACCTCAAGGAGCCTGAGAGATCCATTGGAGCCCCCCACAACCCAGGGGCCTTCCCCAGGCCCCACAGTAATTAATCATAACTGGACACTTCTGAATAAAACTTCCCATCTTTTTGGGGTCTCTTTCTCCCAGATATCATTTAATACATCACCTCGCCGGGCTGTATATACCTGCTCCTAATAAACCTCTAAGACTTTAATGAACTAAATAGCAAATTACTTTTTTATTCAAGAATGAAATTTCATCATATTCATAATTCATATTTTATTTCAGACATCTGCTGCTGATTACATTACATTTAACTAAAATTAGATGATGCTCAGAATGCAATTAAGGCTCTGCCAAATTCTTCGGCCCACCAATGCCGGCGCAGCGCAGCGGGGGCCGCTAGGAACCTAATATGTAATTAGGAGCTATTTTCTAGCTGTTTTTAAAGTCTGAAAATTAGCTGCCTTTATTAATCACACAGACAAATATAAAGTGGAACCAACGCTTGCTGAAATTTCTAAAAGGGATTTTTTGTTTAATTATACACCGCAGAGGGCCGCCACTCGTTCTGCATGTTGATTTGTTGTGCGCTGACATTTTGACAACTGGTTTTCAATTTGTCTGTCGTAGTTAGGCAACAACAAAGCCGACGGTAATACTTTAACTTTCAAAACCTTCCGTGTGCCAGGGAGAGGGAGAATGGCGTGCCTCGCTGCGGGGCCTGCGGCTCGGGCTCTCGAAGCCACGGGAGACGGGGACGCAGGGAGAAGGATGGGCGGGGGTCCAAGGGCTGAGTAGGGTGGTGGCAGAGCACTGAGCTGGGAGTCCAGTGGCCAAGGTGCAAACCCTGCTCTGGGGACCAGCTATACGAGGAAACCCTTTCCTTTCTGGGCTTCGGATTCTTCTTTGTGGAGGGGTCGACAGCCTGAGATCCTTTAAGAAGCTTGTAGCTGCAAGATGTCCCTGGTGGTCCAGTGGCTAAGGGGCTTCCCAGGTGGTCGAGTGGTAAAGAACCCGCTTGCCAATGCAGGAGTCCTAAAAGATGTGAGTTCAATCTCTGGGTGGGGAAGATCCCCTGGAGAAGGGCACAGCAACCCAATTCAGTATTCTTGCCTGGAGAATCCCAGGGACAGAGGAGCCTGGCAGGCTACAGTCCATGGGGTCATGAAGAGTTGGACATGACTAAAGCGACTTAGCAGCACCAGTGGCTAAAACTCCATGCTCCCAATGCAGGGGGCCTGGGTTCAATCCCTGGTGAGGAGGCTAAGATCCCGCATGCTGCAACTAAGACCCAAAGCAGTCAGATAAGTAAATTAAAATGAATATTTAAAAAATGAAGCCTTTAGGTTATAAAATTCTGTCTGCTTTTCCCTGTGTGCCAGACCCTGTGCTCAGTGCACTCCGGGAGCATGATTTAGCCCCTGGACCTCACGAGGGAGGCCTTTTATCATCTCATCCTGCAGAGGATGAAATGTAGACTCAGTGACATTCGGCAACTTCTGCTGGCCAGCAGGTGGCCACACCAGAAACTCATGGACTCCAGGATGTGTTTTAACTAGAGCATCCACCTGCCTCACTGGGTGGTCCTGTGCAGAGGCGGTTGTCCAGCCCTTGTTACCCATCTGTAAGGCATGGACTTGGGAAAGCAGCCTTTCAAGGTCTCAGGCTGACGCTGTGGCCAGCTGACCTTGCCCTTGCCCACCAGGTAACTGACAGCCCCTCCTGGAGCCCTGCTGGGGGCCAGGAAAGGGGAGTGCAGAGGAGCCATGGCCTGGAGGAGAACAGGACCCCTTGACCAGACCCTCAGCCTCTGAATTCACTCTGTGCCCTGAGCTCACCTCGCCACGTGGCCAACGCCTCCCAGAGATGTCCAGAGAGTCCTGGGGGCAGCGTGGCTGCTGGTGGGCCCAGTTCTACCCTATGCAAACAACAACCACGGTAAGAGCAGCCGGCCTTCCCAGCGTGCAGGCATCATGACACTTTGACGCCTGCACCTCCCACTGACCCGAAGAGGAGACCCACAGTCAGACTTGGCACCTCAGCCTGGGTTCAGACGCAGCTTCCAACATGTCCCAGGCGTGGAGGCATGGCCGGGCTTCCCCACTCTGAGCCTCAGTCCCACATCATGACAGTGAGGCTCCTGACAGCAACAGCTCTCAGGGTTCTCGTGAGAACTGACTGGGATAAGGGGTGCTTGGCTCAGATGACACCTTGGACATTGAAGCCATGTGTTACTACCCCATTGGACAGACAGGGCTGTTGAGCCTTTGCAGGGTGAAGGACTTGCCCTGAAGTGCAAGGCTGTGCTGAGAATCACATCCCAGTGGGCTTGATCGCATGGCCTGGGCTCTCACCCACCACTGAGGCCACCAAATGCCCACTGGGTAGGACTGGAGGAGGGTGCAAGGACCTGCCATGGGGTCTGGGCTACCCATCTGGCCACTGTGGCTATTTCCAGGGGCCCTCAGGGTGCCTCCCTCTCCTTCCCTCTTGCCACCTGGATGAGGGATGCCATGCAGGCCTGAAGCCCAGGCGAGGCACATCACACAACAGGAGTCTTCTGCCACTGCTGTCCCCAACCCAGCAGAACCAGCACCCACCGCCTGCCAAAACCAGTTTTGGGGAACCAGCCCTGCCTCCCCTCCTGCCCCCAGGCTTTCCTGATGAAAACGCCACCGGAGGAAAGGAGGTTTTTTCTTTTTTTTCTTTTTGGATGACAATGAAACTGTCAATAAAATCTCAAACGCAAGGCTAAGCAACGACTGTTTCACTTCCTCTGACAGCTGAGACTGCTGGGGAAGGAAAGTTGATAGGCATCTGCTGACATCGACAGTGCTTCCCGGGAGAGGCCGCCCCCGGAGATCTGCCTGGCCCGGGGGGCCATTTGGGCTGGGGTGGCAGCGGTTGCCAGAGGAGCTGGGGTCAACCACGGAAGAGAGGCTGGACGTCTGGACTCCGTCCGCTCTTGCGTTCGCCCCATGACTCCCCTGCAAGCTGCGACGTAACACCAGGCTCTGTGCCAGGGACACAGTCGCAGAAGGAAACAAGGAAGACCGCTGCCCTGAAGCATGTCATGAGTTCAGTTGCATGCCCCCCACCACCAAAGGGACGAAGTCCTGACCCCTGGTACCTCTGAAGATGAGAACTTATTTGCAAATGGGGTCTTTGCAGGTGTCATTGAGTAAGAAGAGGTCATGAGGATGGGCCCGAATCCAGTGTGACTGGTGCCCATATGAGAAGAGGAAATGTGTGCTTTGCAGAGTGATTTTTTGGGTTTTGTGGACACATTGCATGGCATGTGGGGGTCTCAGTTCCCCAAGCAGGGATTGAGCTCGTGCTCCCTGCACTGGAAAGCAGAGTCTTAACCACCAGGGAAGTCCCTGGAAATGTCCTGAGAAGACAGAGACACACAGAGAGGCGACGGCCAAGGGAATGACAGAGGCAGAGATCTGAGGGAGGCAGCTGTGATCACGCCCAGGAATGCCAAGGACTGCCGGCCACCACCAGAAGCTGGAAGAGGCGAGGCGTCTCTACCTAGAGTCTCAGAGGGAGCGTGGCCCTGCTGACACTTTTTTCTGACTGTGCCGGAGACACATAGATCTCTGATCTTCCTTGTGACATGTGGAAATTTTAGTTGCAGGATGTGGGATCTAGCTCCCTGACCAGGGATCGAACCTGGGCCGCCTGCTAGGGAGTGTGAAGTCTTAGCCACTGGACCACCAGGGAAGTCCCCATTCATTCACCCTTCGCTCCTATCAGGTACTGTGCTAACTTGGGGAGGAGGTGGCAGTTGAGAAGACAGCTAAGGTGACTGCCCTTGGAGAGCTGGCAATTGCCCGGGGAGATGGCAATCGACTCGGGTGATGTAACGGCAAGTGATAGCAGTTTGGAGAGAAAACAAAGGGAGACATGGGGTGGGGCAGGGGCGTTCCAGGCAGAGGGCACAGCAGAGGCAGAGGCCCTGCAGTGGGACTCGCTCCATCACAGTTATCATCCCCATTCTCCTTCTCACCTGTCTGGACCTCCCCATGTCGCACCGGGAGGGAGTCCTTGTTTATTTCCAAGTCTTGATCTGGAATGTAAGCTTCCTGAAGGCAGGCCCCAGGCCTTACGTCCTCAGGGATACAAAGCAGCACCTGGCACAGAGCTGTCCATCCCTCCGTCATATTTGCTGGGACTTCTCTGGCAGTCCAGCGGTTAAGGCTCTGTGCCTCCACTACGGGGGGCACAGGTTGGATCCCTGGATGACAAACTAAGATCCTGTAGCCAAAAAAAAGTCGTATTTGTTGAGTGATATGCCAAGGAAGGTGGGCTTCCCAGGTGGCTCACAATGGTAAAGAATCTGCATGCAATTGTAGGAGGTAAAGGAGACACAGCAGATAAAGGAGACGTGGGTTCGATCCCTGGGTTGGGAAGATCCCGTGGAGTAGGAAATGGCAACCCAGTCCATCTTTGCCAGGATAATCCCATGAATGGTGGAACCTAGTGGGCTAGCCCACAGGGTCACTGAGTCGGACACGACTGAGCATGGCTGAGCATGCACGCATGCATGCCAAGGGAACGCACAGGTACTGGGTTAAATGTCCTACACCTTTCCCCGCAGGTCATCCCTCCGCCCACACCTTCATGAAGATAATGGAGTCGCTTGTCTCCCATTTGCCAGATGACTAAACTGAGGCTTGCTAGAGGCCATACAACCAGCAAGTGGCAGAGCTGGGATTTAAACTCAGTTCTCCCTGGGCTCTTTTGCTACCCTGCCCAGGCCCGGAGAGGGGGTGAGGGGGGTTGGGGAGTGCGGCAGGGTGGCAGGCCCCCCATCCCCCCATCCCCCCCCAAAAAAAAGGCAGCAGGTCAAGAAGAACAGTGCTGCAGGCTCCATAAATAACCCGGGTCCCTGGGCCCTGCCTGTGGTTTAGCCGCGGAGAGTGTGTGTGTGTGTATTACAAACAGCTCTAATCCCCTGTCAGTTAAACTGGATATCAGAGGAGACAAGCTTCCGAGCGGGGAGGCCTAATTGAATCGAATTGAAAAGGCGGAATGGGCGGCCGCGTTGCTGGGAGGGAGCGGCGCGCGCAGCTGCCGGGGCCTCCCCTGCCCTGGCCGGGCGGCACCGCAGCCCCCCGCCGCAGGGAGCCGGGCTTGGAGGGCATCGCGGTGGCGGGGGGCGGGGGGACGCGCCCCAGCTGCGGTACCCAGCCCCCTTCGGCCTCCCCTTTATCTGCTGGCTCTGCCATTTTCTCTCTGTCGCTGACCCTTTTTCTGTTCCCTCTGTTATCTCGAATAATGTCACTGCCTCTTTAGAATCTATTCATCAGAGCAGAAAGAAGCCAATGCTGACACTGATAAAAAAAAAAAAAAAAATACCATCTGTGCCTGATGGGGAAGCGCTCTCAGCCCAACCTCTGGCGCCCCCGCCCGCCCCCGCCACCCGCCCGTCTGCCATTCGAGGGGGCGCCCGGGGGTAATCAGATTCCGCGGGGGCGGGGTGCCACCCACAGGTGGGCCCCCGCTCTCCAGCTTACTCTCCGGAGCGCAGTCGAGCTGGGGGGACGGGCTCTGAAAGAGGTCTCAACCCCGGGCAGTTTTCCAGCTGCAGAAGAGTCGGATTTGACCCTTGGGGGTTTTAAAAATTGATTTACAGTCTTTATTATTTTATTATTAGACCCTCCAAAATTTCCAGATTTCTGAATTCTCTTGAAAAACTAAATACTAGGGTAGGGTGACTGTGGACCGACCACCCTGCAGGGCAACAACTGTCTGGAGCTTTGGGGTGGGGGTGCTGCACCCTGCCCGGGGCCTGGCTGGTTGGTGTCGCTTGGCTGGCCCCTGGAGGCTGTGAACTTGAGAACCCTGGGTGGGTAGGGCTCCTCAGAGTGGGACTGAGGGGCATGTCGAAGACCCCAGGGCACTTTTCATGGGACTGAAAATAATATCCTTAGAAATACTCAACCAAAGCCCAGAGAGGGAAAGCCACAGGGTTAAGTCACACAGCATTTCAGAAATCTCCCAGTTCTTGGGTAGCACTCTTCTCAACCACATGAGGCAGGTGGGGAGGTGGGGGCTCCTGATTCTGCCCCCATCCTTCCCTGTCCCTGTTTCCCAGCAAAGCAGTAAAGAAGCCTGCATCTGTGTGCTGTCCCATCATCACTCCTGGGAGCAGCTCTGCTCCAAGGCCCCTAAGGGCATCAGGGGATGTACCAGCACCCAGTCTTCTCTCTCCTGGGCAGGACGTCCCATCAGCAAAACCCAGCTACACCAGGCAAGGAACGTGGAAGAAACCCCAGGCTTTGGAGTCAGATGCTGCCGGGTCCCAGTTCCAGCTCGGCCACCTCGGAGCTGTCCCGTCACCTCTCTGAGCCTCAGTTTCCCCACCTCTAATAACAACAAGAGCTGATGCATCTTGGATGCTCACTCTGGGTACCAGGTTCCAGGCCAGGTGTTTGATGTGTACTGTGACCTAGCATCCCCACTTTACAGATGAGGACTCAGAGGCCCAGACAGGTGACGTGGCCACCGCAAGCCCCACAACTGGAGGAGATCCGGCCACAGAACAAGGCCAGACCTGTCTGACCTCAGAGACCATAAAACTGTAACCACTGGGAAGATGAAACCAGGACATGAGGGCAAGCTGCTGGCAGAAAACAAGTCCTGTGATTTCTACGGATAGGAAAACTCAGGCCCAGAGAAGGCAAGAAACTGTCTCAGTTCACACGGTAAGCTGCCTTTTGGTTTTCTCTTCATAGCCAGAGCATCTTAGGAAGAGCACGTTCCTTGGTGTCTAGAGACCCATCTGAAGGCCTAGCTTCTGCACTTGTTGACTTAATGGCCTGGAGCAGGGACTCCCTCTGGGGGCCTCAGTTCATCATCTGTAAAGTGGGGCTCACCCTACACCCTCACATATCCAGGTGGAGAGAATGAACGTCAAAGTATCCAGAGCCACAGACCAGCATGCCGACAAGAGGAGGAGCAGCCCTTGTTGATCACACAGCTCCCCCGGGGCTCAGCCCAGGTCCTGGCACATATATGTAAGTACGTACATGTGTGCGTGCTCAGTCATGTTTGAATCTTTTGCAACCCCATGGACTGTAGCTGTCAGGCTCCTTTGTCCATGGAATTTTCCAGGTAAGAACACTGGAGTGGGTTGCCATTTCCCTCTCCAGGGGCTCTTCCCGACCCAGGGATCAATCCTGTGTCTTCTGCGTTGGCAGGCAGGTTCTTTTCCACCGAGCCACCTGGGAAGCCCCTTGGCATGTGTAGGTGCATCTTTAATATCTGCCGGATGAATAGCGTCCAGGAGCTCAGGGGCCAGAATCTGCCGACAGCCCAGGGCAGCCATGGGGAGGAGGGCAGCCCCATTCTCTCCGGGCAGGGAGGATGCTCAGGAGGGAGGCCAGCTGCATCCCAGGAAAGCATCCATGGGGGTACACCTCCTCAGCCAGTGCATTATGCAAATGTGTAGAACGGGCGCTTTCCCTATCAGATTTAAAACACTGCGAGAGCAGACCCAGTTAACCTCCTGTGCCGGGGGGTGTGGCAGAGCAACCTGCCAGAGGCCGTTTCTGTCTCTCCCTGCGTGCGTGTGATTAGGCAGCCTCCCCCTGGGGAGCCCACGAGGGTGGTGAGAATGCGTGCGCTCGGGTCTCCCCATCCCTTCCCACTGCTTGGAGGGAGGTGGGGGTGGCTCAGGAGACGGTGTTGGCAGGACCACGGGTGGGGGTTGGGGGATCCAAGGTGTGTGGGCAGCAACGAGGGTCAAGAGGGCTGGCGGGGTGGGCTGAGCGGGCACTTCTGGGGCAGGTGTGACAACTCATGACAGTTGGAGCAGGGACTGGAGGGGGACTTGGGGAGGGTCACCTCCCGGAGAAACAGTCCACCACAGCGGCTGAGAGCAGGGCTTGGGGGTCACGCAGACCTGGGTTCAACTTCCACTCTGCCACTTGCTTGCCTCAGGACCTCAGGCAACTCATTTCCCTCTCCTGGGGCTGTTTACTCATCACTGGATGAGAACCTCCCTGTCTCAGCTCCCTGAGGGGATTCACAGGGAGAAGGCACCTCAAGTGCTAGGCACTGTGCTAGGCATGGAGCAGGCGCTCGGGACAGCTGCTGTTGGCTACTTGGGAGCTGACAGAGCCACGGGGAGGGGTGTAACTCACAATGACCAGTGCAGAAGATGGGACGTTCTGCAGGATGGCCGACCAGGTAAGGCACATCATGAAGAGAAAAGATGTGTGTGTGTGCGCGCAGGACAGCGGTGCTAGTTTAAGAGAGAATTTAGGGCTGTAACAGTCAGATGCATGGTCCTGGACAGGATTCTGGACATTTGGGAGACAATCAGGAGGAAATGTGCCTATGCTCTGGGCATTGGAGATGAAAACGAATTGTGAGCATGTTGCTATGCCCCTCTGGGCCTCGCCTTCCTCACCTAAGCTGATGATTGAGCCTGGCATAGAGAAGGTGCTAAGAGACAGCCCAGGAGTTGTCCAAAATGAGCTGGAAAGGCAGGCAGCACTGCAGAAGTTGGTGTGTGCTAGCTTTCTTTTTTAAAACAAGAAAAAGCTTTGGCCAGAGAACAAGGATGAAAGGAGGGACCTTGAGAGGCAAAGGGGCAGGGCCAGGGCCACTCAGCAGGCAGGCGGCAGCCCGATGCCGCCTGCTGACCTGGGCCAGTGCCACCGAACTTGCCGGGCTGCCAGTGGTCCACAGGGGCCAGTCTCAGAGAGAAGATGATCCTCGCTGACAGGAAGAACAAGGGTGCAACCGCATCAGCTCCTCTGTCAGCAGGGATCTCAGTGTCTGCTGCCCATCTCCCAAGGCGAGACCTCTGCCAGAGTGGGGAAATTTCCTGCGAACTTCAGGCTGAGGGTGGGTGTTACATCGGCTGCAAAGGCTGGGAGCCGCTCCAGATGCTGACTTGAGAAATTGCTGTCCTCGGGCTGGCGGACAGGGCGTGGGCCTGTGCCACCACCTCTTTGAGGAGGAAGCCAGGAGGCTTGAAAGCCAGTTGGCATTCTCTTGTGTTTCCTGAACAGCAATCCTGGGGGTCTCCACCTAGGGGGTTTGAATCAACAGGACTGGGCCCTTCTAATTCGCTCTGTGCACCGTTCTGAAACTTCTGGACCCTGAGACACACCCTTGTTTCTCAGCTCAGGACAGTTACAATAAGGTGCATTGAACTTCCCTGGCGGTCCAGTGGTTACGACTCCTAGCTTCTACTGTGGAAGGTGCAGGTTTGATCCCTGGTTGGGGAAGTTCTGTGTGCCACATGGTGCAGCCAACAATCATACTAATCATAATAGTGAGTGTTTTCTGAGCGCTTACAATGTGCCAGGCAGCATGCCAAGGGTGTACGTGCGTTTTCTCTTTCAGTCTTCATGGAACTCTAAAAGGTGGGCGTTAATATTATTTCCATCTTCCCGATGGGGAGCCCGCAGCCCTGAGAGTAGAGGTCAAGTGGCGAGTGGTTGGCAGAGTGAAATGGGGGCCAGGTAGAGGTGAGCTCTTGGCAGGTATGACTTTAGGCAACATCTAGTTCAGTGATGTCAGCCCTGGCTGCACATTAAAATCACCTGGGAACTTGTGAAAACCACTCACAATTGAGCCCCTTCCAGATGTGTTAAATCAGAACTGGGGGTGGGGGGAGGCATTCGGGGGTGGTTTCTAGGCACGGCTGGGAGTGAGAACGCCACACCAGGCAAAACGAAAAGGGTGAGGCTACAAATGCAAATTGCCTACAAGTGGGACATCAAAGACAGGTGGCCAGGAGTGGGGGCCCCAGGCCCATATGGTGGCCAGTGATGGTGGTGGATGGGGTGAGAGGCTGCCAGCCAAGGCGTGCCAGGGGGTGGCTTCGGTGGGGCAAGGGTAATGGGTTGGTTCATGCTCCAGGAGTGACACACGGTCCCCAGGGGGGGAGAGGGAGGGTCTCAAGGAGCAGATAGGTTCTAGGGCCTCGGCCTCTGGACACCCTCCTCACAGGCCCACCTCCCGCAGTGCAGGAATGCTGTCAACCAGCATCAGCCCTGAGAAGGCATCATGTAGCCCTGACTGCTCATTCAAATCGGATGGGGAGCTTTCGAAAAACACCAAGGCCCAGGTCCACTCTGACCAAGTACATCAGCGTCCGCAGGAAATCAGGAGGCCGAGCGTGGAAAACAGCAAGAACATAACAAACCTGTGTTCAGGCAGAAGCACAGAGGGGCAGGGGGCTGGTGTTGGAGTTAGACCGTCTGATGTGGAATCCTGCTTTGGATGCTGCTTAGCTGTGTGGCCTTGGACGAGTTACTCGACCTCTCTGAGCTTCAGTTTCCTGATCTGTAAAATGGGACTAGCAGTTATTTTCCAAGATTGGGGATAGATAAAAAGAGATGACAGAGGAGCAGTACTTAGGACAGTGCCCCACACGTAGCAAGAGCCAGTACTGATATCATTTTATGCATTATTTGTTTTGAAGGCTGGAGATAGGTCAGTGACACCGGGGTCATTTTCACACGTTAAGCTGAGGCAGACGTTCTTCCCAGTGCCCTGATTCCTGGCAGTGACCCCAGGCAGAACCTAGAGAGACAGAACCCTGATATGTGGGGGAGGGTAGAGAGACTGCTCTAAGGCCGCCCTTACCCACCCTCCCCTGAAGACACTGGGAAAGAAGCCAGCTGCCCCCTAGTGGCCAAGGGCAGAAGCACAGAGCCATTTAAACCAAATCCTGCACTCTGCCCCAGAGCCCCCACCTTCTTGTCGACCCGGGGCTCCCAGAGCTGCGGGTGGCAACGTGCTGGCTACTAGAGGTTTTGGGTGGATTCTGACATTTCATAAAGAGCCTTGACTTGCAATATAAAGTTCCAATAGGGCAGGTGGGTGCCAGACACTGGCTACCGGCACTCAAGTCTCTTTTCCCCACCCAGTCAATTTTAGAGAGGAAGGAATATTACACAATCAAAGCCAGCAGGTTTTGTTTCCATTTCTTTTTTTTTTCTTTCTTAATTTAACCATTAGTTTATTTTTTGAATATAAATTTATTTAATTGGAGGATAATTACAATATTGTAGTGGTTTTGAAATACATTGACATGAATCCGCCACGGTTGTACATGTGTTCCCCATTCTGACCCCCCTCCCACCTTCCTCCCCATGTTTCCATTTCTTACAAAAGTCTGCGAATTAGTGCGTGCTCACGATTTGAGAAGTTAGGAAGTTTATTTTTCATTTGTTCAGTACAGTCGCTCAGTCATGTCTGACTCTGCGACCCCGTGGACTCCAGGATGCCAGGCTTCCCTGTCCATCGCCAACTCCCGGAGCCTACTCAAACTCATGTCCATCACATCGGTGACGCCATCCAACCATCTCATCCTCTATCATCCCCTTCTTCTCCCGCCTTCAATCTTTCCCAGCATCAGGGTCTTTTCCGACAAGTCGGTTCTTTGCATCAGGTGGTCAAAGTATTGGAGTTTCAGCTTTAGCATCAGTCCTTCCAATGAATATTCAGGACTGATTTCCTTTAGGATGGACTGGTTGGATCTCCTTGCAGTCTAAGGGACTCTCAAGTCTTCTCCAACACCACAGTTCTAAAGCATCAATTCTTCAGCTCTCAGTTTTCTTTATATTCCAACTCTCACATCCATACATGACTACTGGAAAAACCACAGCTTTGACTAGATGGACCTTTGTTGGTAACGTCTTTGCTTTTTAATTGGAGTATAATTGCTTTACCATGTTGTTAGTTTCTGCCATAGAATATGAATCAGCTGTAAGTATATATGAGTTAGGAAGTTCCTCCTGAGCTAGAAAGTTTACAATCCCCCTTTCTGGAAAAGTGGGCTGAAGCTGTGCTGATGGGCTGAGAGTTTGATGTTCGGGCATCCATCCTGTCCACCAAGGCCATCTGGAGAAACCCTGCCCTATTCCATGGACACAGACAACCAAATGACCCAAAGCCCTTCTTTCCACTAAGAAAGTGGCTGGTGAAGGGACAGGAGAGAGGGGCCAGGTATGGGCAATGAAGACTACCAGACCCTCCCATCTTTCTAGAGATGGAAAGAAGTGAGTGAAGCACTGTTTACTCAAGATCTTTTTATTTCCCCTTTGCCATCTTTTCTGCAACCCCTTCAGATACAGACCAGATGGAAGGCAGAAGGCAAAGACCACCACCCACACACCCCAGGAAGGCTTCCTGGGGAAGGTGGGACAGACAGGCAGGAGTGCAGAGGTGGAGGGAGGGAGAAGGTCTGTTGCTCTGGGAACTAGACCCGTGCATGTGTCATCCAAGCAGCTTGGCCAGGGAGTCTGTGGGTCCATGGAAGCTTCCGGGAGGCCGAGAAAGAGGCCCTCTTGTCTCAGACGACCACACATACCCCACTGATGGGCTGGCTCGAGAGAATGTTGTAGAACACAGATCACGGCTTCCGGGCAGCCTGGCTCACAGTGCGGAATGAGGGGCACGGCCAGCGGGAGGGGCATCACAGAGGGGCTGGGGGCCTCCCATCAGCATCAGGAGCTGGGAGCCCACTGGCCAGCACAGAAGCCAACTCCAGCGCCTGGAATAATCTGGGAAGGGGTTTCATGGTGGGGCTGCAGCTGCGTAGGCTCCTCTCACAGGCTGTCCAGAGCTTGCTGGACAGAGGTGTCCAGGGAGGCGGCCGTGTGGACAGAGACACCTGGGGCACCAATGCTGGTTTCCCAGCAGTCAAAGCCACAGTCGCTCAGCGCCTGCTTCGTGGCCTCTACCTCCAGCCGCTCCAGATCTGCGGGGAGGAAGGGCAGCAGGTCACTCCGACTATCGGCTCCCTCGGGGAACATTCTCCCTTGGAGAGCGTTCAGCACTGCTTGCGGCACAGGCAGGGGACCAGTCTTCCTGTTGGAACGCCAAGCCTGGCATCCTCCATGGGAAGGTTATGGACCCCTGAGTCATATGGAACCTGGCCATGGGGCCTCAAATGACATCCCCTCTCTGAGCTTATCTCATCTGGGGGTGGGGCAGACAATGAGACCTACCCCTCAAAGCTCATGGAGAGGCTGACACAGGCTACGACAGGTGGAGGGCCTGGCCCAGTGTACCACACACTCTCCAGGCGTGCTCTCCCGCCACCGTCACTGCCCCTGAACGAGGCCCCCACAGTCACGGTCGGCCAAAGTTAGGACGCAGCAACTCCTTGGGGCCTGGGAATCCTACTGAGGGTAAGGGGACCACTGTGGGCTTACAGCAAAGCAAGGGGGAGAGCAGGACAAGAAAAGGAAGGAGGAGATGGAGATGAAGTCGACCGAAAGCAGCGGTGGCTCAACGCCCCAGCACAGGGCATGCTGCTGCAAGCCCGCTCCTCAGCCCCCACTCTTTCCCCAAAGACTAAGAGGGTACAGACATGTTTATTTTGCCCATCCTGGCCACATCAGGAGGTGACAGCAGGGGGTGCAAAGCCGGCAGTGGTGGTGATGACGGTAGATAGTGACAGTGCCTTGGTTATTTCTCAAGCTTGTGTTTAGCTTGGCAGGTAAGGAGATGGGAGTAACAAGCCCTGTGCCAGGCTCTCTGAATATGTTTTTCCTCCTCGAATCTAGGCAACGATTTTATATAAACTAGATGCTACATAGGCCCAGGGAGGTTAAGTCCCTTGACCAAGGCCACACAGCAGAGGTGAGACTGTTAAAAGGCTTCTTCCTCCCCCACAGCAGAGGTGAGACTGTTAAAAGGCTTCTTCCTCCCCCACCCAGGAACTGCCGGGTGGAAGCTTTGTGGGATCCCAGGCTGGCAACCCTGCCCGCCCCCTGAGTACCTGGCCTGAGGAGTGTGATGCCACAGCCCCCGCCGCCCGCGCCAGTGAGCTTGCTGTGAAGTCCGTGGGCCATGGTCACCTGGCACAGCCGGTCCAGCGAGGCATGGCCCACACCGAGGGCATTCAGATGGTGCTGGTTCATGTCGATGAGCTCCTGGGGAGAAAGTTCTCTGTTCCGGCTTGGCCTGCCTGAGGCTGAGGTCCTGTGCCCACCCCATCCATCTGACAGCTGCTGGTTTGGGACCCCAAAAGGCTTTCACTGCCAGGCACACTGTCCTTCTCTGCTGATAAAAGAGACCCTCTCCTTCCTGCAGGACTCCCAGTGGGGCTGGGATGGAGGTGGCGATGAGCACATGTCCCAGGTCTGGCCATGGAAGACTCTGGCCGTGGGGACTGGTCAGACAATGAGAGCCCTCCCAGGGTTTACTCTGCCTCTTTCCACTGGAGCTGCTAAAACTGGCCAACCTCAGAGACATGCCACTGGAGTTATGTTCCCTGCATATGTTCTCAGAGATTACACTGAAGACAGAGAGACATTTCAGACTATGTTGTCTTGGATCCTGGATCCAGCTATGCTTGAAGCTGTCTCCTCTGGTTATCTCATTTGGAAGCCCATAAATTCCTTTTCTGCTAAAGCCTGGTTGAGATGGATTTTGGGCATTTGCAGAAGAAGTCTCAAGTAATATGCTATCCTACTGCTTCCTCAGGAACCGACTTTCAGAAGAAGAACGGGTGTATATAGTTCTAACTAGGTCACAAGTTGGGGGAATTGCTAAATGTTCAGATTTCTCTGATTATGGATAATAAAATTCCTGCTCTCCTGCAGATCAAACAAGAGGCGGGTTGATGGAACAAAAAAGCTTACAGTCTCCACTGCCCAGGCATTCCCTATTTATATTTTATTTACTCCAGTGGTGTCAGCAAATCCCATCAAAATGCCAGGCACCTTGCTAGATGCTGGGGCTCTAAGAATGAGCTCCAGTCCCTGCTGTCAGGCAGTTATGAACGTGGGATCTGAAGGCAGGCGAGCCTGGGTTTGAATTCTGGCTCAGACACTTCTTGATTGTATGTCTTGGAATGAGGTCTTTCAGCTGAGCTTCAGTTTGTGTGCTGTGTGCTGAGTTGTATCTGACTCCTTGCGACCCCGTGGATTGTAGCCCACCAGACTCCTCTGTCCGTGGGATTCCCCAGGCAAGAATACTGGAATGGGTTGCCATTTCCTCCTCCAGGGGATCTTC
Organism: Moschus berezovskii; assembly: GCF_049115385.1. NCBI lineage: Eukaryota > Metazoa > Chordata > Mammalia > Artiodactyla > Moschidae > Moschus > Moschus berezovskii. The sequence continues at coordinate 66,885,303 of NC_142478.1, forward strand.
CTGGGATCGAACCTGAGTCTCTTGAGTCTCCTGCATTGGCAGGCAGGCTCTTTATCACTGTGCTACCTAGAAAGCCCCCGGGCTCCCCCTTGTAAAACAGGGATTCTAAGAGTATCTGCCTTGTTGCCAAGAGAATGGAATAAGGCGTCTTTCCCATGAAGCCTGGCCCAAGGTAAGTGCTCGGCAAACGTCAGCTGCTGTTAGTACTTTTATGCTGCATTTCCAGTATCCCCATTTTTCAAAGGAGAAAACTGAGGCTCAGAGGGGAGAGTGATGTGCCTGCCTAAGGTTTCTGAGCAAGGAGGGGCTGAGCTGGCAAGGGAAGCTGGGTCTGCCTGATGTGAAGCGCGCGTCTCTTGCCTCTTGAGAGCACCCTTGGCCTCCCTGTCGCCACCCCCTCCTTGCTGTGTACAACTTCACAGCGCACAGTTCTGCCCTGGGGTCCCGGGAGGACCTGTGTGCTGGGAGGATGCCCGTCACGGGGCTGTGTGCCGAGGCCCACCTGGGTTTCCTGCCTGGGGCCGTCGGGCAGGGTCGTGTCTGCCTCTCCCCAGCAGCCTGCCTCCCGCACTCCAGCACTTGTGACAAACGAGCAGACATGCGTGATGGCCCAGTGGCAGCCCTGGTGTCTTTCACCGGCCCTGGGGGCTGGAAGGGAGGGAAACTTCTGGGGGCTCTCTTGGTGCCTGAGCACCAGGTGTCATGTTGCCAAGGCAGGTTCCAGACACCTGTCACATTCTGATCCAAAATCTGTCAAGGATTGGATGACAGGCTGTGACATAGGAGAACAGCTCGCTGGTGTGAGTGCAGAGCTGTCCGGGAGGCGAGCTGCACATTTCAGCGGCTGCCGCAGCCAAAAATACACACACTGTATAATCGACGTGCTGTTCCGAGGCATTCTCCAGGGGCTCAACGGGGTGTATTTTAGGCAGCACTGCATCATTATTAATTTCCTCCTCGGGGGGATTGTGCTCCCTTCCATTCTACGTGAAATGAATTGAGAACCAGTGGGAAAAGGCTGGAGGGATGGAGGGAGATGGCTGGGGGAATGAGGGCAAAAGCCTGGAAATGAATTAGATGGAGTCCCTGCACCAAGCCTGCAGTACACACTTCTTAAAAATTTGGGGGGATTCCCTGGTGGTCCAGTGATTAGGACTTGGTGCTTTCAGAGCCCTGGATGAGGTTCAGTCCCTGGTCAGGGAACTAAGATCCTGCAAGCTGTGCAGTGAGACCAAAAAAAAGAAAAGTTGACTAAAGGAATAAACAAGTCAGGGACTCAAAGCTCAGCCACTCACTTGTGAAACACCTCAGAGAGAGTCATTCTCTTAGGTCTTGGTGTTTATATCTGTAACAGGGTGGCAGCATACCCACTTCACAGGTAGGCTGCTGGAGGATTAAGTGAGGAATCATCTGTGAAGACTTGGGGAGTACCAGCCCCCACTCATGACGGGGGCTGCAGACTCAAGCGCCTACAGCAGCACAGGGAGGCCCCGGGCACAGGGCACAGTGGCCGTGGGTGATGATCAGGGAGTGGTGGGGAATGTGGAGAAACAGAGACCCCAAGGCCTCTCGAGGTGGCTCCCTGGGCACCTCTGGCTGACCTGCTGCTGCACAGCCATGTTGGCCGGGCCTGCTGGATCCTCTGGTTCTTCCACGGAAGCCAGTGGCTTTTTAATGCCAGTCCACATTCACTGGGCCAGATGGGCCGGGTCTGGGAATGAGCCCACGGCCTCTGGCTGAAATGATGGCTCATTGGGCATTGTGCTCCTGTGTCGCCCGTGGAATCTCACTTCATTCTTAAGACAGTCCAGTGAGGACAGGATTCAGACGTGGGCCTGATGAAAGATTTCAGACCATGTCTGATCCACAGCATGTGAGTGAGTGACAGCTACTGCGTGAACTTGATGTATTTAGTACTAACTAGATGTACTCAGCGGAGAAGGCAATGGCAAGCCACTCCAATACTCTTGCCTGGAAAATCCCATGGATGGAGCAGCCTGGTAGGCTGCAGTCCGTGGGGTCACTAAGGGTCGGACACGACTGAGCGACTTCACTTTCACACACTGGAGAAGGAAATGGCAACCCACTCCAGTGTTCTTGCCTGGAGAATCCCAGGGACGGGGGAGCCTGGTGGGCTTCCGTCTATGGGGTCACACAGAGTCGGACACGACTGAAGTGACTTAGCAGCAGCAGCAGCAGCAGCAGATGTACTCAGCAAACAGAGCAGGAAAGAAGTGGCCAGGGGAGAAATCGCTCCTAGAATTATGGACGACTGTGTCCTTACACGCACGACCCCAAACCTGGCCCACTGCACTTATTACACACTATACACCACGCTCAGGGCTGTCTGTGTTCCCTTGATTGCTCCCAATCACTTGGGAAGAGGCTTCAAGAGAAGCCCCACTTGTTCATGGGAGCGCACACAGGCACCAGGCCCAGCCTCTGTTTCAGCTCCCGGGGATTCCGAGTACAGACGGGGAGCCCCTGCCCGGGACAGCGCCGTGGGTGGGGGACCCCGAGCCTGCAGGCAGTCTCTTACCTCCAGCACAAGGTAGTGATCAGGGGTGGGGGCCGCCGCCATCGCCCCCAGCACCCGCTCGCACTCCAGGGAGATGGCATCTATGGAGGTCAGGAGAGGAGCCACGATCTCCGGGAACTGCACGGAAAGGAAGTGAGGGCCCGTGAGGCTTAGGGGTCGGCAGACACCTGGTGGAGGGGGAAGGTGTCCCCACGGCCCACACCCATCCTCTGAGCAAACCCCTCGCCTTTAGGCCTGGTCCCTGCCTTGCCCGGCCACCACGGACCCAAGCAGAGAGGAGGTTCTCACTGCAAAGGCAGCGTGTTTAAGGATGCCTGTCCTGCCTCCTTGCTGGGCTGTGGATGCACGGAGCCTTCCAAGTCCCTGCCCACCCCCACCCCCTCCCCCCACTAACCCAGGAGGCAGAGGGAGGGCTCAGACACCCAAATGTGAGTGTAGTGGCCCCACTAGGAACACTCCCAGGAGTGGAACCAGCAGCACCTTCAGCAGCCGGCTCCTGACATTGGCCACCAGGGCCTTGGTGCTGCGAGGCACTTTGGTGTTGATCAGCAGGATCTTCAGAGCCAGTGGCCTGCGGGGCAAAGAGGGTCCAAGGTGAGCCCAGGACGGGGCAGCTGGGCCAGGGCTGGAGGCCCGCCTGGACTCTGCTCCACCCTGACCCAGGGCAGGAAGCGGAGGCCCTGGGAGGTGAGCTGGAGACAGGTCTGGGAAGCAGGGCGCCTGATGCCCAGTTGCGGGCACCCACAGCCGCAGCCCCGCTTTGGCCCCTGGGCAGACGGTTGTTTTCCTTTGGCTTGTGACTCACTCCTCCAGTCAGTCGTTTCAACCTCGAGCGAATGTGCAGAGGGCGCGGCGTGCGTGTTCAAAGGCGCCACCACCAACGGTGCAAGAAGGGGCTGCGGCGCTGTCCTGCGGGCCACCCCAGGGAGCTGGAGGGGCGGGTACTGGAACCAAAACGCCACAGGGCCAGGCGTGAGTCCCGGATGGGGAGAGGCAGGTCCCAGTGTTCTAAGCCCATTTGGGCCCCGCCTCATTGGTGCCCAGACCTGGCAGGACCCCAGGTGTGGTCAGAGGGAGTCAGTCACGCCCAGGTAGGAGAATGGATGCCCCGGGGTGGCCACGGTCAGCTGGCCCTCCAGCACCAGCACGCTGTCCTCACCTGCCCTCTGGGCTCTATAATCCCTCCTAAAACCACAGCCCCAATGGTCCTTGTGGTTGGCTGTCTTTGGGGACTTATGCCACTGTTTCTTGTCATCTTGTCTGCCTTTCAGAGCACTGCCCCGAGGCTGGGGACAGGGGTGTAGGACCTGAATGAGCTTTGGCCGGAGACAGCTGCAGACAGGCCCCCAATACCTTTATTCTCTTTTCTTTTCACTGATTGAGACTATAAAATCTAGCAGGGCTGGGAAAGGCTGCCAGAAACCTGCTTGATCTCACCGCCCATAAGCCCATGAAATTAATATCGATTCTCAGCCTTGGAGACCAGCTATTTTTTTTTTTTTTCACTTTACAAAAGATGAACATTCTATTTGGCTTTTCTCTTCCCTTTAAAGAGAAGCCGTTCCTCAAAAGGGCAGCGTTCTGGGAGGCTGCATCTTGATCCACTTGGCAAACAATGCATTTTTTTTTTTTAATTGAGAAGCACCATGCGTGGTTTGGGGGTAAAGGGCTTCTCCTTAAGCCACGGGCCGGATTAATGTGGAGTCTGGCCTCCCAGCTTCTCAGAACCTGCCATCTGCTCACCGCGGCGCCCTGCAGCCAGCGACGAAGGTCGGTCGCTCGCTCTGTGTCCCCATCTATCGGGGTGGGAGGAGTCTAGCTATCCTGTCTTCATCTCTCTTAAATAAAGTCCTTTGCAAACGGGCCTGCTGCCAGCCCTGCCAGCCCCACAAAACTCAGGACTCCTGTGACATCCAGTGACCACCCCCCAGACATCCTCTAAGTGCTGTGTGGCCGGGTGACATCCCCAAGCTCATCTCATCTCCCCTCTCCCTGGAGCTCACTCCACTCAGCCATCCTGGCCTCCTAGCTGCTCTTTGACACTTCAGCCCCACTCCTGCCCCCCGGCCTTGGCACTCTGCTCAAATGTCATCCAGGCAGAGGGCTCCAGTTTCCTCCTTCACGTCCCAGCCCTCATTCTCCTTCTGTGTACTGAGGCCGTGGGGATGGCCTGCCGTGCCCGTACAGAGACAACTGTCCAGGGATCGTCTCCTCCCACAAAGTGGGGCTCCGTGAAGGTGGGACTTTGGGTTCCCTGCTGAGACCCCAGCACCCAGTGGTTGTTCAGATACTTATGGACTGGATGGATGAATTCCGTCAGGAAAGAGTAAAAAGCACTTGGTAGATACCATTTCTGCCATGGACTCCCATGCCTAGGACTCCCATTCTATAAATGAGAAGACAGAGGCCTTGGGGGAAATGACTTACCTAAGGGCCCACAGCCCTTAGGTAAGTCATTTCCCCCGAAGAGACATTACTTTGCCAACAAAGGTCCATCTAGTCAAGGCTATGGTTTTTCCCGTGGTCATGTATGGATGTGAGAGTTGGACTGTGAAGAAAATTGATCGCCGAAGAATTGATGCTTTTGAACTGTGGTGCTGGAGAAGACTCTTAAAAGCCCCTTGGACTGCAAGGAGATCCAACCAGTCCATTCTAAAGGAGATGAATCCTGGGTGTTCAGTGGAAGGACTGATGCTAAAGCTGAAACTCCAATAGTTTGGCCACCTCATGTGACGAGTTGACTCACTGGAAAAGAGTCTGATGCTAGTAAGAATTGGGGGTGGGAGGAGACGGGGACGACAGAGAATGAGATGGCTGGATGGCATCACCGACTCGATGGACATGAGTTTGAGTGAACTCCGGGAGTTGGTGATGGACAAGGAGGCCTGGCGTGCTGTGATTCATGGGGTCGCAAAGAGTCGGACATGACTGAGCGACTGAACTGAACTGAAGGGCCCACAGCAGGCAAACGGCAGAGCCAGGCTCCAACTGGACCCTGGGACCCCAGAGAACCAGCTGCCCCCTGCCTCCCGCAACTGCACACACTTTTGGGCCTCTCCCCCGCCTCCCATGCCTGGGAGACCCTCCATCGCTCACTCTTAATCGCCTACCTGGCCACATCTGCACTGGTCTTCTGTGCCCAGGGCCCAGCTCAGGACTTAGGATACAACAGGCTCTCAGGAAAGGGACCTGCCCCTGCCCTGTGAAGGACTCCCCAGATCTGCAGCCCTATGGTGACCTCCCTGCTGTCAACCCAGACAACTTAGAACCCCAAGAACACCTTTGTTCCAGATCGACATCACAACTGTCTCCTCTGAGAGACCGTGGGCTGTGGGCAGACCAGGCCCAGACACTCAGCCTCCCACCCTCGCTCCTGATCTCACTGCATGCGGGTTCAGGCCACCCGGCAGAGCCACCGACCCCTGGGGGCCAGACCTCCCGTTCCCTCCCTGCCACTGCTTCCACAAGCGGCCAGAGGAAGCTGCTCCACCCTCCTGAATGGCCCTGCTCCCTCCTCCATGTGGTACAGGGGTTGTCACTCGGGGGACTTGCCCTCCAGGGGCCGTGTGACAACATCTGGAGCTATCTTTGGTTGTTGCACTGGACTCAGGGGAGCGGCTACAGGCCTCTAGTGGGCAGAGCCCAGGGAAGCTACTAAATATCCCACGCTGCCCAGGACCGGTCCACCCGCAAGGGATTCTCCAGCCCCAAATGTCTGCAGTGCTGAGTCTAAAGGAATGCTGACCTGGAGCCTCAGAAAGGCAGGTCTGGCTTCCGGAAGCCAACAGAGCAGGTGTGAGAAGCTACAGGTGTAGAGAGAAGGGGTCCACACCATGGCCTGCCAGGCCCCTGAGCCCCGAATGCAGCAGCCCGACTGGAGGCAGCAGAGGTCCGGGACCTGCTGTCTGGCTGCCAAGAAGACCATCCTGGCTGCAGAAGGTGAGAGCAGGCCCCGGGACCCTCAGAGTGTGGAAAGGCCCCCGTAAGGCAGCAGAGTGCCCTGGGAAAACCATCACCCTCCTTAACTTGATGGGGGAGGGCTCAGGGGACAGCCAGGAAGCACCTGCTCCTCTGGCCGCAGGCTCACGCCCTGCCCCTGACGGTCCCACACTGAAAGCAAACAGAACAGAGGATGCTGGAATTTAATACACACATCTGTAATTCCAGTGCCTCTGGAAGGAGGGAGGAAGGAAATCTACAACAGGCTAAAAGTTGCCAAACGTCCCTCCACTCGGCCTCCCAGTGGAGGCCTCCTGCTCAGACATGATGTCATCACTACGGCAACTGCCACGGAGTCTTTTGGTGGCTCGCGTGTGCATGTCTGTCTCTAACCACCCAGAACTATGTCCAAGATCCATTTTTATACCAAGGGTCCTAGGGTAGGGTCAGTTGGAACACAAGAAGGAATCACTTCTTATTTACTAAACGGAGGGATGGATGAACTGCTAACTGAAGGAGGGTCTGGGGGAACAGCCGCATTCTGGAAGGGGAATGGGCCAGCCTCGCCTGACCACGCCCCTCTGATCTCTCGGCAACTTCAGAGCTGAAGTGGAGAGGAAAGAGCAGGTTTCCTCGTGCCCATGGCCTGTGGGGCCACATAGGGGAGGGGAATGCCCAGGGGTACCTGCCCAGGGTTCCTTCACAAAGAAATGGGGCTCCCCCTTGCCCACCAGATGCAGAAGCTGCAGCTCCCCCAGAATTACCTCTTTAAAGATGAAATCTTCCCTTGCTGGTATCGGAGTGCTCCTCCTAAAGAGAAGAATGGGTGGGTTAAACTTACAGGAAAAGTTCTGTATCTGGGCCTCCTGGGAAAGGGGTAGGATTGGGGTGAGCCACCATAACAGACTCAGCCCCGTAACGAGGCATCTCAGCTTCAAGGACCAAAGGCCTAGAAGGGCATGGGGGTGCTCCGTGCCCAGGGCCAGGGGTCCCTCCCTTCTGTCTAGGCTTCCCTGGACAGGCCGCATGGTGATGCGGTGGAGGTGGGGCCGGAGGGCGTCCAGTTGCTGAACAGGTGTCCTCCCCAGAGGGGAGCCCAACTCGTGTGGTCTGCAGCCCCCATGGCAGTGGTTCCACAGCTGTGCCCTCTGGATCTCTGGGGGTGGGGGTCTCATTGAAACCACAGCTTCCCAGGCCCTGGTCCACTCCCAGAGATTTGGATCGGAGAGGTAAGAAACCCTGAGGTTTCCCTGTCCCACTCCTATCAGGAAAATGTTATCTTCCTCAGAACGCACGGACGCTATGCTCATCCTAAATCCACAGAGCCTGGGCAGCTATGCCTGTCACGAGAATTTCTAAAAGAATAAAAACTGAGAACGCGGGCCTGAGGCAGCACCTACCCCAGGTGCTGACGGTGTTGTCCACTCCGGACGGGTTCCCGTGAATCACCCTCTCCCCCTGGAAGGCCCACTTGTTAATTAACTCCAAGTTCTCCTCGGTCCACCTGAAGGAGAGAGAAATTCGTCTTTACCATCCACGGTGGTGAATGGGGAGCTGGGGGTCACCGAGGGCAGCAGAGGGCTGGGGTCACAGGCAGGGAGACCAAAAGGTGAAGTGGTTTGGGCTCCCAAACTCAGAAGACAGACAGCTCTGAACCTCTCCAGCTAAACAGAAGGCCCTGAAGAGCGCTCCTGCCCAGTGCAGCGGAGAGACCCGAGGCTTGGAGTTCATGGGGCTCTGCCTGCCCTCTCTGAGCCCCTCTCCTCCCCTTTGGAGGAACGTAACTCCTGCCTCCGCACAGGCTCAGCAGGCGTGTGGGCCTGCTGGCCCCAGCCCTCTCTGGATTCCTCCCCAGAAGGGGTGTGGACTCACTATGACAGTGTGAGTATCACTTGAAAACCTGTGAGGACCACATGAGGACGTGTGCTCAGCCCCATTGCCCCGCCCTCTCTCTCAACTCTTGTTTCCCTCTGTCCAGTCCCTGCCCCGAGACCCAGCAGAAGCTGCTGGGGGTTGTGCAACTGAGCTGTGGACCAAGTAGAGCTGGTCTGAACCCCATTCTGCCACCAACTCACTGGGCATCCCTGAGCAGCCGCGTCACCTCTGACCCTCAGTGTCCTCCTTCAGGAAACAGGGATAAAGGTATCAAATCACAGAGGACGTCGTGGGATGGAAAAGCACACCGGTGCTCTGCAAAACGCCCAGGGAACAGTGTGTATTCCACCTGGGGTCTCTGCCCTGGAGTCACTCCAAGCCCAGTCCACCCACTCCTTTGCTGTGGCGCCTTGGGCAAGTCAATCACCCTCTCTGAGCCTCTTTCCTCAAGGGTCAGAGGAGGATCTTATGGACCAGAGACTCACCCAGTGGTTGTGAAGCTATGATTAATAGTCAGCACTGCTCAGAGCTACTGATTACCCAGGGCCAAGCACTGTGCTACAGGCTTCCCCTAATCCTCACAATAACCTCTCAGGGAAGGTCTGGTCAGCACCCCCTTTCTCACAGAAGAGGATGCTGAGGCTCCGACAGGTAAAATAGCATCCCCAAGACCACGGTGCCATTCACGGTGACATCGGAACCACATCCGCTGATCGGAGCCCGAGCTCGTAAATACTGACATTTGGGGTGCCGACGAGACTCACTCGCTCACTTGTTCAATATACACTGAGCATCTACTATGCGCTGGTGACTAAGCTCAAACAGACGTGGCCCCTGACCACTTGCAGCCTTGGAGTCTAATGCAGACTGGATGTCAGGAAGTCACCGGTATTTGCCTATAGCCTCTGAGAAGTGCAATGTCGGCTGGACAAAGTGCACCCCATTCTGAAAGGGGTGGGGGGCCTGAGGGACAAGGTGGGGGGTCAGGGAGGCAGGAGGTGGGGGCAGATAAGTCCAGCCTGAGGTTGTGCAGCCTGTGCCGTGCTTGGGACTGGACAAGAGCTGGCCCTTTCCAGGACCACAGATGAACCAGGAGCGAGGTGGGGAACGGGCACCTGAACGTGGCCCAGGGCCCAGTCTGCTCAGCAAACTTGACTCTTTCTTCTGATTGGGAGACGCTGGGGGCAGGGCGGGTGGGGGCCAGGTCTGCTCTCCCTACAGGTTCTCAGAAGCAGTGATGGGTCTTCAGGGGAGGTGGGGGACTAGGTGGAAAGAAGCAGGACGGAAAAGACCACACGCATACTTGGACACCCACAGGTGTGCACATGCGCGTGCACCCACAACCACCCTTATCTTTTGAAAGGCGGAGCCGGTCGGCCGGTCCGTGGGCAGATGTCTGTTTGGGGGACCCAGGCCACCTGGCCTTCACTGCTCTGCACTAGAATCAGTGATCAGCATGCGGTACTAAGCGGCGATCCTGTTGCCTCTGTCCTGTGTCACCATCTTACCCTGGAGTCAGCACGTGTCAAGGCTGGAAGCTCCCCAACCCCAGAGTTCATCAGGTGCAGCCACTCCTTTTCAGATGAAGAAATAGAGCCCCAGAGAGAAGCGAGTTAACAGGCAAACATGACTGCGATTCCTGAAAAATGGCCCCCCCGCAGCTGCAATCACTCATTACCTGTCAGATGCCTCCCAAGGCCGTCTCCGCTGGCCCCCACACCCCCAGCATGTAAGCCCTTCAGGGCAGCCCTGGAGAATTCAGACCAGGAATCCTATCAACAGCCCCGGACCCACTGCGGCCACAGGGACCAAACTGAGCTTTGGGCCGTGGCAAGCAACACACCCTCCCCGACACAGTACAGCTGGGCCCACATGGCTGGTACTGGAAGCCCCCCAGCAAGAGGGCTCCCCAGAGCCATGAGGGCCCAGAACAGGCCTCAGCAAGAAGCTGCCAAGCTGGATGCTGCAGCCTTATTCCCGAATCGCAGGACAAACTGGATTATCCGTGCTCAGGCCGGTTTCTCAAGTTTCCCCAAGTAACAGAAACAGCCCGCCGCAGCCCTGTCAGGACAAGCCTCAGTGACTCGCAGTGAGAACTGCAGAGGAGACGCTGCGACCTTGCGGGCATGAAGATCAACAGAAGCGGAGACATCCTGACCAGACAGACGCTCCTTCTGGGTTTCCTTCTTAGCACGCTACTGTTTGTCATAACCATTTGGTACGACCTGGCAATGCCCCCGGGGTATTGGTATCACCATTTACAGAAAAGGGCACTGCGTGAGGCTCGCAGTGGGGGGAGTGGGCTGGTCAGGTCCCACAGTGAGCTGATGACAAGCGTGATGGCTCATCTGATCCACTGCCCTCTACATCTGGGCTCAGGTTCTTTCTAAAAAACCACAGCATGTGAACCCAAAGGAGGCAAGGTCAGGATGAGGTGGAAGGGGTCGGTGGCAAAGAGCTCAAGTTCTAGATTCAGACCACCGGGTCCAGATCCCACTCCACCATCAGAAGCTGTGTGACTGCCCTGTGCCTCAGCATGCCCGGCTGTAAGGGGGCCCACAGGACAGATCTCAGCTTGGGGAGCGGTGCCCAGGAGGAACAAGGAGCAGAGGGAGGGCCTGATTACCTGCTGACAGCCTCCCCATCCTTCAGCGGGTTTGGGATCTCCTCGCACACGGTCAGGAGGGCGGCTGCCAAACACACAGAGTAGGCGGCACTGGAGCCCAGGCCGGCCCCGGTGGGCAGCTCTGACCACACGGTGACATCCAGGCTGGGCAGGGCTCTGAAACACACCAGGCGGCAGAGCTCTGACTCTCCACAGGACCCCTTGGAGGTAGGTGCTGTCACCACTCCCATTTTAGAGGTGAGGAAACTGAAGCTTGGGAAGGCTAAGAACCTCATACAAGCTAGAAAGTGACCCGGGGTTTGAACCAACACTGTCTGGCCCTCAGCCACACATAGCCCGTGCCCTTTATCACCCTGTGACACCACCTCAACCAGGAATGTCCCTCTCTAGGAGCTGGCTTCCCCAAGGGCAGACAACCCAGATCTTATCATAACACAGGCTTCACTCTGCTAATCACAGAGCTCCCTTGGAGCCCGTGGGACATGGCACAAGCATGCCTCCTTGGCCATGGCACAGAGAAGCCACCCAGCAGATCCAAGAATGGACTCTGGCTTTGGTTCGGCTGAACTGAAAGGCCAGAGGAGGCAGCATGAGTTAAAAAGGCAGGTGTTGAACTGAAGAGAACAGAATTGATTTCCCAGCTCTTAGCACTTATTAACTATGTGTTCCAGAGTCTCTGACTCTCTGGTCCCAGTTTCTCTCCATGCAAAATGGAGAGGGTGTCCTTCTCATGAGGTTGCTATGAATGCTGAAAGCAGACCACATATATACACACACACATATAGGGTCTAGCATAGTGGACTTCCCTTGTAACTCAGTCAGTAAAGAATCTGCCTACAATGCAGACTCCTGGGTCAGGAAGATCTCCTGGAGAAGAAAATGGCAACCCACTCCAGTATTCTTGCCTGGAGAATCCCATGCACAGAGAAGCCTGGAGGGCTCCATGGGGTCCATAGGGTCGCAAGAATCGGACACAACTAAGTGACTAAACCACCAACTAAACAACCACCAGTATGATGCCTGGAACGCAGCAAGGACAGCTGATGGGTATTCAGAGCCTGGAAGGGAGCCCGTGTGTTGTCTAGTGGCCAAAACTTTGGCTCAATCTCGGGGGCAGGCTGCACCTGGGCTCCCTGCCCCAACGGCACACATACCTCTGACTCCGGCAGATAGATAGGTACAAATAGAGGAAGGCCAGCACGGCCAGGCGCTCAGGATCCACACAGTCCTCAGGGAAGCCCGCCACCTCCTTCAGCTTCTCCACGTGCTCTGCGGTGAGCGCTGCGCTGTCACCGTGCCCTGTCACACAGGCAAACAAGTGTACGCGGGTAGATGAGAAGGCCTCGGTGCTTTTACAGACACCAGAATACCAAAAAACTGAGGCATTCCAGGTGTCAGAATCTGGACAGATGTGGGCTCAGGGCCCAAGCACCACAGCCGAGGCTGTCGGTGGACTGCAGGCTTGGGAGGCAGGCAGGCCTGGGTTTGGGTGGGTCCTGACTGTGCCAAAGACTGGTTTTCTGACCTTGAGTAGGGGACTTAATCTGTCTGCCCCTCAGTTTCCCTGAGGGGTAAACAGAGGTAACAGGGGTACCTCCTCCCAGGACTGCCGCAGAGATAATATAAAAGGTACAGAAAACCCTTAGCACTGCCCCTGGCATGTAGTAAGGGCTTAATTGCTAGTAGTTTTCAAACACACACACACGAACGTGTGTGCACACACACACACATATCACTCAGAGGCCTGGGTTTGACCACCATGGTACAATATCAAAACTAAAGGCCATGAGGCTTTCCTGGTGGTCCAATGGCTAAGATTCCAGGGTCCCAGGGCAGGCAGCCCAGATTCGATCCTTGGTCAGGGAACTAGATCCCACAGGCTGCAAGTAAGAGTTCACGTGCCACAACTAAATGACCTACATGTGGCAACTAGATATCCTGCGTGCTGCAACTAAGAACCCAGCACAGCCAAGTAAGTACAGAGATTATATTTTTAAAAGATGGCCCAGTAACTTAAAAATTGCTACAAAATATTAAAAACACAGACATACAAATTCAAGGCCATATTACTTCCCCAATATTGCCCTCTCCCAAAACATAATTAGTGAGAACAGGACACGCACATAAAGCGAATATGGAAAGTGGAGATTTGCTTGGGTGGAAGGGAAAGACTAGCGCGTGGAGAAGGCTTTTAAATTTTAAATAAATTAATATATTAATAAATAAGTAAAGCTATTCTTAGGGGGAACAGAAGGGAAAACACCCCCAGGGTGACTTGTCTTGGGTCCCTCGGGGACAGCTTGGGATGACAGCCCAGCCGTCCCCCTTCCCTTTCTCCTCAGGGCCCAGCCTCTTCCCGCACCTGGTTCCTGCTCCCTGCACTTACCCAGAAAGCTGGTGTCCAGCAGCTGAAGGCTGGCCACATCCCAGGCCCTCCTGATGCCAATGTTTGGTAAGTTGAGGCCCACTTTCCCACTGCTGTGGGGCTGAAGCCGGAGGAATGTTCTCAAGTTCAAGGCCACTGCTAGTGCTGCCTATAGAACAAAGGGCACGATACCAGCAGTTAGCCCAGGGGTCGCTGGAAACATGCATGGCTTCTGACTTAGATACTAGCACGTGGGCCACTCTGAACTATGCCCTTGGCAGATGCTTCTCATCAACCTTGACACCTTCTTCACAGGCACAACCGCTGCCAATCAATTAGGAGTTAATACCTACATATCTTTTCCCTTCCCACATAAAACTTCAAAATTTCTCAATACCAAGGGACGGCTTCCCTAATCACCGTGTTTTCAAAGATTAATATAAGAACGTGAAAAATGACATCATGGAGGAGCAGAGAAAGCATGGCTCTAGGTTCAAGCAGACAGGGTCACTCCTAGCTCTACCGAGGTGTGCGGGACCTTGAACAAGTTGCCAATGCTCTCCTAAGCCTCAGCTTCCACAACTGAAAAATAGGACAATAAAAGTTTAACCTTTGAGGACAGTTGTAACAGTTAAACGAGATATGCATGTCTCAGACTCCTTTGTAGGATCCTAGTCATTTTCCCCAAGAGTTTAGTCCTTAAACTTCATCTCTTCTCCACTGAAGCTCACTTCCTAAGCGACTTCATTCTGCCCACATGGCTTTCCGTGTCATTTTCTTGCTATCTTACTGGGTAGGCCAGAGAAGTCCTTCAGAGAGCCTAACACCTGCCTTTTCTTTGCCCAGCTGGGAAGAAACTGACCTCTTCTCTGATCTCCCAGGCTACACCTCAAGACTTTCTTTCAGCTTCTTTTAAGATTAGCATCATAGGACTTCCCTGCTGGTCCAGTGGCTAAGACTCCACGCTCCCAATGCAGGGGGTCTGGGTTTGATTCCTGGTCAGGAAACTAGATCCCACATACCGCAACTGCGACCCAACACAGTCAAATAAATAAATAAAATATTTTAAAAAATATATTCACATCAGGGGACTTCCCTGGTGATCCAGTGATTAAGAATCTGTCTGCCAATGCAGGAGACACAGGTATGATCCCTGGTGCAGGAAGATCTCACATGCTGTGGAGCAAGAAAGCCTGTGCTCCAGGCCCCTGAGAGCTCCAACTACTGAGCCCACGAACCACGACTACTGAAGACAACTTGTCTACAGCCCGTGCTCCACAACAAGAGAAGCCACCGCAACGAGAAGCCTGCACTTGCTGTGACTAGAGAAAGCCCTCACACAGCAATGAAGACCCAGAGTAGCCAAAAATAAATTTAAGAAAGAGAAAAGATTAGCATCTGGGAGCAGCAGTTCCCAACCCTCAAAGGCTCAGGGGGCCTTGTACCTTGCCGTGGACCACGGCATGCTCTCCATGCAGAATGACTTTCCCTGGAGCAGACACCAGCAGGACTTCTGACAACATGGCTCCTGGGAGTCCTGAAAAGGAAAGACAGAGAGAGGATGGAAGGTCCCCAGACCTCAGAGAACGCCTAATTCAAGCACCTCATTATAACAAAAAAGGCAGCTACCATTCAGCACTTGCTATGTGCCCCCAAAGCACTACGGGGCAGCAGTCAGCCTAACATACCAAAAAATCTGGGGTTGAACCCACTGCTCCCCAATGATGTCATCTTAGCTAGCCACATAGCCATCAAATAGCCACAAACCTTAAAAGTTACACAGGGACAGTAACTATTTACCTTAATGGGTTTTGAGAAAGTTAAACTAAATAACACAAGCAAAACACTTGGCAGTGTCTGGCACACCACAGTCAGTTACTGATAGCTCCTTATTATGGACTCTGATTTGGTTCCAGCTTTTATTATTACTACTATTAAAGGCAGAAATTTAAATGAAATCATGGACGGGAAAGAAATTTTTTCCTGGGCATCTTTAGGCTGTTTCTAACGTTTCACAATTAGAAACAAGCTGCAGAAAACCAGCTGTTACACCTGCTCTCCCCCGCTTTTTTGGGCACACTTAAGTCAGGATCTCTACAAGACAGAGTCCTAGAAAGTGACTTGCTGGGTGTGCGTCGGCACATTTTAGACTTTTGTGAATAATGCAGAGCTAACCTGATGGCTCAGACGGCAAGGAACCCGCCTGAATGCGAGAGACCCGGGTTCGATCCCTGGATCAGGAAGATTCCCCAGAGAAGGGACTGGCTACCCACTCCAGTATTCTTCCCTGGAGAATCCCATGGAAAGGAGCCTAGCAGGCTACAGTCCATGAGGTCGCAAAGGGTCGGACACGACTGAGCCACTTAAAAAACATAAAAGAAAAAAACTATCTATTTAAGGCTTTACTTCAATAGCGTGAGACCTGAACCGAACTACGAGCTAAGTGCTATTGTGACCCCGGTTCCTCAGGGAGAGAAACTCAGGCTCGGAGTGAGGACACCTACTGCTTGTCCGAGATTCAAAATCCCGTCAGTCTCCAGGTCGCCGACTGCTGAGGACGGATTATCAGAGCTGAGGAAACTGAGCCTGAGAGGCCGGCAGCCCAGTCCGGGGTCGTTCTGGGTCTCGGCCTCGAACTTCGCACCTCCCCGCCTCGCAACCCCAACCTCTCTCACCTGTCGCCTCAGGTGCTCTGCTCCCGAAGCCGAGCCGCTCCAGGACTCCATACCCGGGCTCGCGGGGACGGAGGCGAGGCGGCTTCCTCCTTCCTCCAAGCCAATCAGAGCGCTCGAGCCGAGAGTTCCTTTTACCAATTGGCTTGAGCATTGGCCAATAGCTGTTGTTTACCAAGTCCTCACGGGTTTCCCCGCCCAACTCCTTCCATGGACCAATGGGAAGCAAGTCTCTGGGAGTGTCCCGCCCTGGGGAGAGAGCCACGGACCAATAGAAGACGGCGGCTGAGAGGTGGCGCGGCCGGCGGTAGGTGGAGTCACCTCGGAACCTGGACAGGAAGCTGGCGGGGTCAGCCCTGGACGAGAGGCCTGGGGCATGGCTGTGTGGGGCCCGGGAGGTCGCCTTGGCTTGCGCGGATGCCTTGAAGCCCGCAAGCTATTGTGTCCCCGTTTCCAGAGCCGCGGCCCCCAGGGCGTGGAAGACGGGGACAGGTGAGTATCTGGCTGAGAAGTTAACTCGGACATCTGACCAGAGTTGTGTTGTCGCCGTGTTTACGTCACACCGTTGGGAGGTCACCGCAGCAATCGCCAGGTGACGTCCTCTTTTATCCTGACGTCACCATGGCAATGTGGGCTCCGGCGAAACCAGAGACCAAGATTTCTTAGCACGAGACAAGTCCAAACGAAACCCAGCATCCATCAGGACCGGGCATAGCCCAGGTGAACCAGGAGGGTCATCTTGCTTGACCTCACAATCTGGAAAAGTGAAAGTGAACTCGCTCAGTCGTGTCCGACTCTTTGCGATCCCATGGACTATAATCTACCAGGCTTCTCTGTCCATGGGATTTTCCAAGCAAGAGTACTGGAGTGGGTTGCCATTTTCTTCTCCAGAGGATCTTCCTGACCCAGGGATCGAACCCAGGTCTCCTGCATTGCAGGCAGACACTTTACCCTCTGAGCCAAATCAGGAGGGGTCCTCAATTATGATCTTAACCTGTCTGCAAAGCAGTCAAGACACAGAGAGACACCAGCGCGATGTAAAGATGGCTCTCATCACAATACCTTGAAACTAGCACCCCATCCCGGACCTCAGAACCTGACTTAGTACTGAATTAATATGTTTTATCGATCCAGTAATTCAACCTCTGAATAACCTTTTAATGTCACATTTTAATGTTGAAGTCTGTGTTAAAGGTGTTGCTATTTGAAAATGCTTGTTTTTGAACCCTATTTTGGCAATTCTCCATTTCAGGGTATACTTGAAGCTTCATAGTATGAAGGGTTTTTTTTTTTTTTTTTCCCTTTCAAGAGCCCTTGGCTTGGGACTTCCCTGGTTTTCCAGTGAAAGTGAAAGTCACTCAGTTGTGTCTGACTCTTTTCGACCCCATGGACTATGCAGTCCATGGAATTCTCTAGGCCAGACTACTGGAGTGGGTAGCCTTTCCCTTCTCCAAGGGATCTTCCCAACCCCAGGTCTCCAGCATTGCATACAGATTCTTTATCAGTAGCTGAGACCAATCTCCCAATGCATGGGGCCTGGTTTCCATCCCTAGATCCCACATGCTGCAAGTAAAGATTCCACATGCTACAATGAAGATGAAAGAAACCATGTGCCTAACTAAAGATCCAGTGCAGCCAAATAAATAAAAGTAAATATTTTTTAAAAAGAGAGTCCCTGGCTTGGTAGAACAGAAGTGATGGTTTGGGGTTGTGGAATAAGTCTTGGGCCAGAATCCAGCCCTACTACTTCTTCCCTGGGTGACCTAGAAAGGTGAGTCTCATCCTGTGAGCTACAGATTCCTCAAACATAAAATGAACATCATAGATAGTGCCTCCCTTTGGGGCTTGGGAAGATTCCAGGGATAAAACCAGGAGATAATGCCAGTAATTCACTTAGCACAGTGCAGAGACTAGGGAAGTGATCAATAAATTCTTTCAGCAAGTATTTATTGAGTGTCTTCATTGAGCAATGTAGTACATCAGCTACTCTGCAGGTACAGGTGTGACAAGACACAGAACTGGCCCACAAAGGGCTTAAAACTAAGAGGAACAGAGGGAAAAGATTTCAAGCCGAAGGGGTAAGTTCTGACACTAAGGGGACAGGTAGCAAACTGTGGCCCACTGAAGAAGGTGTCTCACTGGATATGCCGTCCATCCTCACTCACCCTCTCTTGATGTGTATTTCTCCTTAGGCCACAGCTTTCCTCAAAGACTCCCAAGGTCCCCAAGATCTACACCAAAACAGGAGACAAAGGTAGGGTGGGGACAGGTGAAAAATGCCAAGGATGAGATGGCAGAGTCCGTCTTAAAGTTCTTCCATATTCTTTGCAGACTTTAAAAAGTTTGTGACAGATCTCAGTAGGCATCACGCAAGTGTGATGTGAAACGAAAGATGCCCAAGATAAATTAAATGACAAAAGCAAGTTGCAGAACAATCCAGAGTTGGGATCCATTGGATAAAAGTGTGTGTGTTTATATGTGTGTTCAGAAAGGCAATGTGAAAGGTTACACCTTGGGCTGTTACCTGGGAGAGAGATTGAATAGTGAGAGAAAAGAATGAACAGGCAGCCTTCATTGTTTCCTGTACATACTTTTATCCTATCCTGTTACCTTTTGTAATGAGCATATATTGTTTTGATAATTTAAAATGTGTCAGAACAGGGGACTTCCCTGGTGGTCCAGTGGCTAAGACTCTGCACTCAATGCAGGGAGCCTGGGTCCAACCCCTGATCAGGGAACTAGATCCCACATGCTGAAACTAAGACTCAGTGCAGTCAAATAAATCAATAAATATTGAGGAGGGGGAGAGTATATCAAGATTAAAAAAACACTTTAATTTGGGAAGCAACATATTTTTCACAGGGTTTTCTAGCACCTTCACTGGAGAAGGAAGACCCAAAGACGACCAGGTGTTTGAAGCCGTGGGAACTACAGATGAATTAAGTTCAGCCATCGGGTAAGGAGGACAGGATTGACCTTGAGGTCGGGAATGAGTGGGTCATTAGCAGGTGTGACTGAGGCGCGGCCCTCCAGAGCCAGTCCTGGAGGCTGCTTGCCCTCAATGAACCTGCCGGCGCAGGCAGCCGGTCAGCTCCACCAGGCTGCGGGCTGTGGACCCCCTTCACCCTTCCCGCCTGCTCGTGTGCTGCCTTCTGTCCCTGGCTGTGTGTCCCTGCCTCACCCTTCCCTCCCTGCTCCCTCCCTGTGCTCATGACTTAGAAGATGGACTTGGGGAAGTCGTCA
Source organism: Moschus berezovskii (assembly GCF_049115385.1). Lineage (NCBI taxonomy): Eukaryota > Metazoa > Chordata > Mammalia > Artiodactyla > Moschidae > Moschus > Moschus berezovskii. The sequence continues at coordinate 66,904,562 of NC_142478.1, forward strand.
GGATCGGCCAGGCCTTGCTGGGGTAACAGCGCCCACATGTCATGACTTGCACCACCAAAGGAATATTTCATCTTCTTACTTCAAGCCCATCTTGGGTTGGGTGTGTTTCTCTGCATGGCCTTCGCTCTGGGACTCAGGCTGGCAGGACAGCTTCTGTCTGGAACATGATTACTGGCCAGTAATCACAGCAGAGGGACGAGAGGTCAAGGCAGTGCCCATGCTGGCTCTGAAGGCTTCCACGAAGTGACGCACCATCTCTGCTCATGTTTCATTGTCCAGAGCCAGGCACGTGGACACACCTGCCAGCGGTGGGGGTGGGAGGGGCAGCAAATATTAGAGAGCAAAGTACAAGCCACTCGGGAGGCTGTTGGCAGTGTGAGCTGCAGTTACTGTCAGTGCTTGTTCTTGGGCTCTGGTGTGGCCTTGTGGGTGAAGGTTATGGCAATCAGATGGACCTGGGTTCAAATTCTCTCACACTTCTGACTGGCTGTGTGACTTCAGGCAGATCACCTGGTCTTTCTGAGCCTCAGTTTCTTGTTCTGTCAAATGATCATAGTGTGAAGGACTTCCCTGGTGGCTCAGATGGTAAAGACTGCCTGCAATGCAGGAAACCCAGGTTCAATCCCTGGGTTGGGAAAATCCCCTGGAAAAGGAAATGGCAACCCATTCCAGTATTCTTGCCTGGAGAATTCCATGGACAGAGGAGCCTGGCCGGCTACAGTCCATGGGGACACGACTGAGCGAGTTTCACTTATAATACATTTCAAAGGCAACAGTAGAAATCAATGACATGGGTTCAAATTCTGTCACACTGCCGACTGGCTGTGTGACTTCAGGCAAATCACCTGGCCTCTCTGAGCCTTAGTTTCCTGTTCTGTCAAATGATCATAGTAATAGTATCCAGGCTCATTGGGTTCTTGTGAGGATGGAATGAGAGAATTCCATGTTCCCCCCTTAGTGCTAGGTAGCTAGCACTAATCATAATGCTAGCTATTATTATATTATTAATTATTAAGACCTACTTGTTCAGGGCTGCCAGTTCACAGTGACAGGCCTGACTAAATAAGGTTTTCAGGATGGATAATGGGAGGTGGAGCTAGACTGCCCGCAGAGTAGAGGGCAGACCCCTTGGTGTGTGTGGGAAGAGTGTGGAAAAGGAGAGGTAGACACAAGATGAAGCAGGCAGAGGGCTGGGAAGGTGGGTTCTAGCATCACTGGCTGTTTGGAATTAGCCAATCAGCAGCCCATCATCCCTGAGGTGACGTGGGTCAGGGGCCTGGCCAAAACTCAGCTATGGATTCTTCTGCCTGTGTCACCTCTGTTCATATGGATCACCTGGGCCTGGTCAGAGGAAGAACTGAAAGAGGAGTTGTTGGCTGGACGAGTGATATGAAAAACAAATACCCCCAATCATATGTAAGGTTGCTGCTGCTGCTAAGTCACTTCAGTCGATTATAAAAACACTGTCAACAAAAAAAAACCCCTTTCCTGTGATAGCTCAGTTAGCAAAATGGTCTGTCACCTGAGAAGGTATTACCTTCCAACAGGACAGGGCTTCCCTGGTGGCTCAGATAATAAAGAATCTGCCTGCAGTGTGAGAGACCTGGGTTCGATCCCTAGATGGGGAAGATCCCCTAGAGAAGAGAATCTCTACCCATTCCAGTGTTCTTGCCTGGAGAATTCCATGGACAGAGAAGCCTGGTAGGCTACAGATCTCAAATACCGAGTGACTAACGCTCAAGACGGGGCCTAGGGATGTTATATTCGAGGCAAATTCTTTTTCCTTTTTCCACGTAGGTTTGCTATGGAATTAATTGCAGAAAAGGGCCACCCGTTTGTGGAAGAGCTTCAGAAAGTGAGTAAAATTGTCTTACCGGGAGCTGGGATTTTTTTCAACCCCAAGGCCTGGTGGCCGTAACTGGAATTGCCATCTGACCATCACTTCCTCTCTGTGTCACCTGGGATTAGTCACTTTCCTTCTGTGAGCCTCAGTTTCTTCATATGTAAGATGGGAACACACAGAGATCACCCTCCCTCACAGGTGAGTGAGGAGGCTTGCTCTCAGGGAAATGTGAGGTCAGTGGTCTCAGCCCAGTTCTGCCCCTCAGGGGACATGGGGCGATGTCAGGAGATGTTTTTGGTCATCATGACTGGAGGTGGAAGTGCTATTGGGGTCTGGTGGGTAGAGGCAGGGAAGCAGCTAAATGTCCTACAATGTACAGGACACCCCCCGCCCCACCCCAGAGGATGACCTGGGCCAAAGTGTCAGCAGCTGTGAGGTTGGGAAACTCAGGAGGCCCAGCCATGGGGAGCCCTTGATGGTGGGGATAGTAGGGTTCTTAGAATGACTGCTCTGTTCCTTAAGAGGCAGCCAGGCTTTGGCCCTCAGAGAGGACTTCAGAGATGAAGGCAGGGCTGCCACCCCAGAACATGAAGGACACACCCCAGGTTTCAGTCCACGTGCTGAACTGAGTCTGCAGCCCCCTGGAGGGCCAGCCCTTGGCCCGCTTCAGTCCTCCAGGCCAGACTGGAGCATGCAGGGGGCCTCTGGGAGCAGACGCAGGGCAGCGAGGGGCTGCCCAAGGTTGGGAGGCCTAAACAGCTAGAACGTTCCATGCATGTGGCACCTCCTGTGTGAAGGAGGCTGCTCTTCAGCCTCATCATGAGGAACTGTTGGCACCCACAGCAGTCGTTTCTGGTCTGCTGTGCCCACCTCTGAGCAGGGTTTGCCTGGGGGCAGGGGGTGCAATGACACAATGAGCCCCCCTTACTTTAGGCCACATACTTTGAATGACACTTTCGACATCATCTTCTCCAGCGCTGCTCAGGCCACCCACCCCAGCCTCCAGGTGGTACCTCTCCCAGGCTCCCACAGCTCCTGAGCTTTTGCCTCTAAAGTGAAAGTGCTGGTCGCTCAGTTGTGTCCAGCTCTTTGTGACCCCATTGACTGTAGCCCGCCAGCTTCCACTATCCATGGGATCTTCCAGGCAAGAGTACTAGAATGGGTTGCCAGTTCCTTCTCCAGAGGATCTTCCCAACTCAGGGATCCTCCCGACCCAGGAATCCACCCCTGGCCTCCCGCATTGCAGGCAGACGCTTTACCATCTGAGCTACCACAGACAGGAATCACCAGGCATTTGGCCTGGGCTCCCTGAGGGTGTGGACTGTGACTTGTTCTCCTCGGCTGCCCCAGGGCCTGTAGAAGGCCAGGCAGTCTGTTCCCAGCGTTCCCTGCAGAAGCTCATGAGGTAGAGGCCAGCTTTCACATCTTACAGAGGACAAAAGCGAGGCTCAGGCCAATGCCCTGCAGCCAGGAATCCCAGCAGGCCTGGGATCTGATTCCCAGGCAGCGGTCACCTCTCTCCAGCCCCAGGGTGAACACTGCAGGTGGCCAACGAGGGGTGGGACTGTGAAGTCACTTTCCACCAGAAGCTGGAAGCCATGGAGACACCACATGGTCACATAACTCAAGCAGAGTCTGCGGCCTGGTGGCCCAAGGAGCTCTGTTCTGCTTCCAGCACACTGCCATGGTGGCCTTCTCATCAGAGGGCAGATCTGTCCAGTTTAGAAAGCACTGTCAGGCTTTTCTGGTGGCTCAGTGGTAAAGAATCTGCCTGCCGATGCCGGAGACACAGGTTCGATCCCTGATCTGGGAAGATACCACATGTCACAGAGCAACTAAGCCTGTGCGCCACAACTTACTGAGCCTGTGTTCTAGAGCCTGCGTGCCGCAACTACTGAAACCGGAGCCCTGGAACCCGTGCTCCGCAACAAGAGAAGCCACGGCAGTAAGAAGCTCAGACCCCGCCACTAGAGAGTAGCCCCCACTCGCCACAACTCGATAAAAGCGCACGTAGCAGCAAAGACCCAGCGCAGCCAAAAACAAATTATTGAAAAAGAAGAAGGATATAGATCAAAATAAAATAAAAAGCACTGCCACCTTGGGTCTCTCAGCCCAGGTGTTACAGGTTAGAAAACCAAGGCCATCAGGTTAGAGAAAAGAAAAAGACCTCACAGGGCCCCTGCCTATGGGAGAGGAGGGTCAGGCGAGAGGATTCTTCCTAACCACCCCGGGGCCTTTGATGCTCACCGTCTGCATCACCCAGATGTCCCCAAGCGAGCCAGGTCCCCTGCCAACCAGGGCAGATGTTCTGCGGATCCAGACAGTTTGCTGATAGCGTTTGCTGATCGCTACTCCTTAGCGATCTGACAGCCCCAGCCCACCAGATTCTGCACATGGACGCAGGGGACCTCGTGTGGCCGGCATGATGAGGTTCTCATCTGCGCCTTCCTTTCCTCCCCCAGATCCAGTGCTCCCTGCAGGACATCGGATCTGCCCTGGCGACTCCGCGCTCCTCAGCCAGGGAGGCTCACTTAAGTAAATCTCTCCCTGAATACACTGGGTGTGTGCTCAGAGGGCCCTATGGGGGCCCGGGGAACCCTCTCCTGGGGGGCACCTGGGACCCCTGTCAGCCTGGCCTTGCAGCCTGAGAGGGAAGGTGCCTCTGGGCCAGTGGAGTGGTTTGCGGGGCATCTGGATGGAAAGGAACAGGGGCGGGCTCCTGTGATCCCGGTGCTGTGGCCTTACACCGTGCCGGTCTCCTTGGCTCCGCAGAACACGCCACGTTCGAGGCGGGGCCCATCCTGGAGCTGGAGCAGTGGATTGACAGATACTCTCACCAGCTGCCCCCGCTCACCGCTTTCATCCTGCCTGTAGGTACCCGGCCGCCTCAGCCTGCAGGATGGCTGTGGGCGTGTGCGTTGACCACAGCACACCAGCAGTGACGAAGTCCCCCTCTTTAATGTGTAACAGTGACAGAAGCTGTCCCCCAGCTCCCCTCCAGACCCTCACTGGTCCCATTCCCACCCCTGCCTGCCTTAGAGAGGGGTACCCAAAGGCTTCCCTTGAGGCTCAGACAGTAAAGAATCTGCCTTCAGTGCAGGAGACCCGGGTTCAATCCCTGTGAGAAGGGCATGGCAACCCACTCCAGTATTCTTGCCTGGAGAATCCCATGGACAGAGGAGCCTGGCGGGCTGCAGTCCATAGGATCACAAAGAGTCGGACACAACTGAGTGACAACGCCCAGAGACTACACCCTGGTAGGGCCCCTGGAGGCAGAACACTGCCCTGGGTTAGGGTCAGGGGGTGAGCCTGCATGTCCCATTCAGTCTGTCCGAGCTCCCTGTCTGCAGTGGGCACCCAGCCCCCTCAACCCCATCCCCACTCCAGCCAACACCCGCTTTCTTCTTTCAGTCAGGAGGCAAGAGCAGCTCCGCACTGCATTTCTGTCGGGCCGTGTGTCGCCGAGCTGAGAGACGGTATGGGGCCCCGGGAGCAGGGCCTGGGGAGAGACACAGTGGTACCTGGTGAGATCAGAGCTGGTGCTGAAGTGGACAGCTCCAGCAACAGGAGGGCAGGGGAGGCCCAGCGGGTCTAGTTGATTAATCATAATGATAATACCACTCAGGTGGTGTGAAATTCAGATGCATCTTCGGTGAAGGCTCACCGTTCTTCAGGTTAATTTAAACAGGAGGGGGCCTCCGCTGAGCAGAAAGATCAAAAAGCTCCACAGCATGATGAAAGCTGTGACGGAGGGTGCTTGGCCCCAGGATGACCCAGCCTGGGGCTGGGCATGGGTGGGGGCAGTAGCTAGTGGGGGAGAATGGTGGACAGAGTGTCCAGGGCGAGGGGACAGCAAGGGTAGAGGCAGCAGCCTGGGCTGAACGCACAGAAAGGAGGCCGAAGGTCTGGTCCAGAGTGAGGGGCGTGGGGCACAGTGAGACCGGAGGCTGAGCCGAGACCAGGCCGGGCAGGGCCTCCTGCACCCAAGGGCTCTGCCTTTATCCTGAAAGCTGATGACCGGCTCTAGGCCGTGGGGTAACTACTGGGTGCTGGGTGGAGAAGGGCCCAGACCAGCCAGCCACCTGCTGCCCCCGTCCCCAGATTCAGAGTCAGAGAGGAGGGAACCTCCCAGAAGCTGCTGATAGCCTTATCAAGAAAACATTAAAAGAGCAATTGCAGGGACTTCCCTGAGGGTCCAGTGGCTAAGACTCACGTTTCCAACACAGGGGGCCCGCGTTTGATTCCGGGTCAGGGAACTAGATCCCATATGCCGCAACTAAGAGTTCACCTGCCACCACTAAAACGATCCCACCTGCCACAAGTTAAGACCCAGGGCAGCGAAATAAATAAATATTAAAAAAAGATCCCGCGTGCCACAACAAAGATCGAAGATCCCATCTAAAACCCAGCAGAGTCAAATAAATAACGAAATAAATAAAAGAGTGATTGTGCAAAATCTCCATTTAACACAATTCATAGGCCAGGCTGCCACCCAGCTTTACAGAAAAGCAACAATAAAACGTCTGTATACAACAGATGAGGCCGTGCTGGGCGCTTTGTATTCATTATTTCATTGGTTCCTTGTGGTAAGCTTGGAAGAGAGGTGGTGGCAGTCCCCACTCTGCCGGGGTCAGGAAATTGGGGCTCAGAGGTGACACCATGGCCAGGGTCCCCTGGTTGGTCCATGGCAGAGTCCAGACTGGAGCCCAGGTGTGTCTGCTCCAAACCTGGAGCTCTGTCCACAGCCCCATGTCATGAAGGTTTCACTTTTCATGAAAGGCTCTTGGACCCAACTGGTTTGTAAAGGGACGCTGGGTCACTGAAGAGCTTCAGCTTCAGGAGAAGAGAGTCATTTGCATAGAGCTGTCCACGTCAGCAGTGCTCATAGTAGCAAAAAACGTGGAGATAGTCCAAAGAAAGGTCCAACAGCGGGAACTGGCCAAGAAGAGGAGGGTCCTCAGGACACCAAACCTGTGTCCCGGTGACAGAGCCCCTGGGGGAGGGGGCATAAACCTGGGGCCTGGGTTTGGGGTGAGCGCCTCCCAGCAGGGGTTATACAGCAGAGGTGACGGGCCCGGGGGGGCTGCCACGTCATTGGCCCTCATCTCCAGTGAGCACCCTCTAAAAGGCCTGTGCACAGATTGGCGAGGACGCCCAGTCAGGCTGCAGCAGGAGGGAGATGTGCGCTCGGGATGCAGCCCCGGGCCCCGAGCGTGTTGAGCCCGTAGCAACAGTGTGACGCTGTGTTTCCTCCTTTTCTAGAGTGGTGCCTCTTGTCCAGACGGGTGAGACTGATGCAAACGTGGCCAAGTTCTTAAACAGGTACTCAGATGGGATCTGAAGAGCCTGTCAGAAAACGTAGGCACGTTGTGGGGAGTGACGACCACGGAACGAGCCTCCCTCGTTCATTCGCTTCAGCTGTGCCAAGGTTGAGAAGCTGGCCCTAGGCCCCCTCTGCTCAAAGCGAGTTCCTCAGACCAGCAGTGGCAGTACCGCCTGGGCGTCGCTTACACTTGCCAAATCCAGGCCTAGCCCAGCTGGTCCTCTCCAATCAGAATCTGATCTGCGTGCGTGTCACCAGGATCCCCGGGGGACTTGTGTGCATGCCCTAGTTTGGGAGGCACCAGTCTTGGTCGTCAGAAGGTGCAGAAACCAGGGATGGGGCCCAGAGTCGCCAGTCCCGTGAGGCTGGGCAGGGCAGCAGCCTTCCCCTGGCGCCAGAGCCGGGTGCTGGGCTCACACAGAAGCTGGCCTCGTGTGCCATCCATCAAGCCCGGGTTGGCTGAGCACCCGCTGTCCTGCCCGATGCTCCTGGGGGCGTGTGATTGATATTTCCTCCTTGAAGGCTCGTTTAGGGAGGACCCAGTTAGCATTGATCTCTCATTTCAGTCCATTCTGTTTGCCTGCTTCTGCCCCTCCAGACTCAGCGACTATCTCTTCACATTAGCCAGATACACAGCCATGAAGGAAGGGAATCCAGAAAAGATATACAAGAAAAATGACCTGTCGGACCGCACCTGAGGCTCTGGGAGAGAATGGAAGTGACAACGGTGAGGGGAAGACTTCGCCCTTGCATCCTGATCCCTGAAGATCTCACCCACAGGGGCCAGAAGCTGGTCTTCTGTCCAGACCTGGCTTCCTTTCATAGCCCTGCCACTTCCTTTGGGAGCTGTGGCTGATGGAGAATCCTCCCCTCCTCCCCTGGGCTCTCCTCGGTCTTCCAGGAAGTGGGAACGAACTCGGTGTTGCAGGAAAGGAAGATAAAGCGATTGCTTCATTGAGGAACCAAGCAGAAAGAAAGAATAAATGTGGGAAAGGCTTGCACCATGTGTGTGTGTGTGTGTCTGTGTGTGTGTGTGTGTGTGTCTGTGTGTGTCTGTGTCTGTGTGTGTGTGTGACAGAGCGCGAGGCCTTTCACTGGCAACTCTGGCTGTCCAAGGATTTGGAATGGTACCAGAGGCCCTCGGAAATGTAATTGTGATTTACCTGTGCCAAAGGGGCTTTAAATGTCACATTTATAAAGGGGAAGGCAGACAGGATTTGGAGTTTAGTCACCTCTGAGCCACTCATCACAGGCGGAGGACGGCTGCAGACTGGCAGGCGAGGCCTCGGAAACACTTGGACTTGAAGTGTGTGTGTGGTGGGGGTGCAACCTGGGGAATCTTCTCTCAAGGGGAGTCTCCCTCCATCAGGGGCCAGAGACCCCCGCAAGAGAGGGACACTGCTGCTTTGAGGGGGGCATGTCCTGCCCGGGGCGGCAGCGTCCAGGGCCAGAGGTGGAGTGCCTTCAGCTTCAGAGAATAAGCTCTTACGGTTCCAGTGAGTCTGACACAGACCAGACTGACTTCTCTGATGTTGCCTTGGCTGGTTTATGCCTCTGAGATCCAGACCACGGCTGTATTTTATTTCAGTTGTCACTGTGACTCCCTCCCGCTATGAAGCGACACTGCCCGCGCCAGCTGTGTCCTTGGGAAGGGAGATATTTATGAAGGGCGAGGTGGCAGCCCTGAGATCCTGAAGGTTCCATGCCGCTAATTGCAGGAAACGAGTTGGGAGGGGCAGGCTCGCACAGTCAGGGCAGAAAGGTCCAGTGAACTCCATCCGGCCATCGGTCATTAGCATGAAGCGCGGGAAGGCGGGTCCTTCTGGCCATCCTTGCCAGCAAGTCAGCAAACAGTAAAATGATGAGTGTTGTGCTTGCCTCTGCTTTCATTCTTAACCAACTTGCCTGCTCATTTTGCTGGAGGGAACATTATATCTCCTCCCCTCTGGGTCCTATTGTTCCTGGACTTGGGCAAAGTGGATCAGGTGCAGGTGACCATGAGTGACAGCGAAAACCCTCCAGGAAGTGGCCCGACCAGCAGTTGACACCAGGTCTGGTGCACAGCAGGCAGCTTGGCCAGTGTGAACGGAGCTGAGAACGGCACAGAATAGGCTAAAGGCAGTTTGTGGCTGAGCGGGTGGGCACTCAGGCTGGGCTGGGGAGGGGTATGTTCCAGGAGCTCCTAGAATCCATCAAGTCACTCGATCCTTCCTGCACCTCACCACCATCCTCGGAGCAGGTTGTACATAATAAAACAACAGTCCTGCACTCCCTGCTATGGTAGACCATCCTACAAAGGACAAGAGAAGTGGTTTGAGAAGATAGCGTTCTCAAGGGCTGATCTTTGAAATAAGGCCTTTTGCCTGTAGCCAAATCCACACCCCACCAGCCCTTGCTGGGAAGGGCTGTCACAGGCCAGATGGTGGCCCCAGGTCCCGACCACTCCACACCATCCCTTCCATTGTGAACATCTCCGAGAAACACACTCGAATAGACAAACATCCCCGAGAAACGTGCAGATGCAGGCATGTCCTGTGCCTGACACAGCCACGTGGGAGCCAGAAGTGAAAGGAAAAATGTGTTCATCCCCCAGACGCTCCTCAAAAGATCCTCTGGGGTCTGGAACCCAGTGGGAAAAGTTAACGCAACTCCATGATCAAAACACACGATTGTCAACAGAGCCCGTTTGCAGCCACTGTCGACCCTCGTAAATGATTGTTTCCATCACATGGTAATGAGGGTCGAGGGAGAAAGGGCAGGCAGTTTTTATTTATAATTGTGATACCTTGTCGATCACAGATTTTTTTTTGCATAATTTTGATTTTTAAAAAATTATGGCATGAAAGCATTCTTTCTCTTGCTTTCTGGATTTGGAGGCATTTCCATACATTTTGCACCCAAGAAGGTGCTCCACCTGCCTCCTGCTGGTCCTGGTCTGGCTCTCAGGAATGTATTTAGTGCCACAGCTAGAGGTGGTTGGATATTACAGCGGCGAGAAGCCCACCAGGTGACATCACTGAAGGGCTTGATGTGCCAGACTCCGGGCTGGGGGGCTCCACCGACATTATCTTGTTGAAATCACCCTGCAGCCCCAAGGGAGGCACCGTCTGTGCCCTCTTAGCAGTGGAGGGAACAGACTTAAGAACCAACTCGTGTCAGGGAGTCAACGCCAGGATGTGGCCCTGTGACTCCTGGCCGGGTGCCCCTCCCCCTGCCGCCACTTGACAGTCATTTTAATCACGACCTGGGCCGCTGAGAACAATGTCAGGTGCTAATAGATTCTGCTGTCTCATTTCTCAACCTAGTTTCCCTTAACTGATATTTCATGGCTATTGTTAATGTGCATTTTTTTCACCGAGTAATTTTCACAGCCCGAACTTGTAACACATCCCAGTGACAAACGTCCCTGGTACCGAATCCCCCCCCGTCAGCTGCAATGTGACCCTCATCTCCTCCCCACACCGCCCCGACACCTTTCTGCGACAACCCATCCAGTTTTATGATCCCTCTGTCCCAGTTATCACTACTGAACCTTTAAGAAGCCAGACGCATTTCAAGTTTAATTGAATAAAATCCTTTGTGTAATAAATCCCACATGAACGCTACATAAATCAGTGCCTGGGAGGCTTTGTGTCTCATCCCTCCCTTCAGGCCGGTCTGATCTTGCTTACAGAGGGGACCGAGGCCTCCTTTGCAGCCCAGCTGGCGTGTGGGGTTCATTTGCCTCAACCTGTCACTTTTCTTCTCTGGGAGTCCATCGCGGGAGACAGTGCTTGGGTGCGAGCAGAACCAGGAGACGTGCTGGTTGGGGACATGGCATTTGGAAGGTTAGGGGGGTTCCCAGGAACTTTGCGGGGTGTCCTGTTGTTCACCCATCCACAGACTCGGAAGTTTCTTTTAAACATTTATTTGGCAGCACACAGGATCTTTGATCTTCACTGTGGCATGCGAGATCTAGTTCCCTGAGCAGGGATCGAACCTGGGTCCCCTGCATTGGGGAGCAATGAGTCTTAACCACTGGATGACCTGGGAAGTCCCCAGATTCAGAGACTTGGGATGAAGGCTCTGTGCACCTCCTCCCTGGATAGACACAGACACACAGGTGTTCACAGTCTGTGTACAACCTGAAGAGGAATGTGGAAGCCCCAGGGAAGAACCCTTGCTCTTAGCTCTCCAGTATAGCACCCACTGCAGGAGCGAATCCATGCATGGGGCTGCCTGCTTCATTGGCCTTGCTGCCAGCCGTGTGGAGCCCCAGAGGTGTGACAAGGAGAAAGGGGGTGTGAGCAACAGTCAAAGGCTCAGTGCAGGCATCGGCTTCAGGCAGACCTGGGTTCAAGACCAGCTCTGTCACTTCCTAGCATCATGACTTCAGGCCAGTCGTTCCATCTTCCTGAGACTTGCTTCTTTGTCTGTAAAATGGGAACGTGAAGCATATCTACTCCACAGGGCCGCTGGGAGAGATTAATGAGGCAGTGTTTAAAAGGCTCAGGGTGCCCCTGTCACATATTAGCTGCTGTTATTATAGTTGATTGTTACTATTTGAATTCAAGTTCCAGCTCTGCCACTTGCTAGCTGAGGCACCTTGAGAAAATCCTGCAACCACTCTGAGCCTCCATCTCCTACTTTAATCTTTGGGAATAATGATACCAGCTTCCAAGTGTTCAGGAAATATGTTCACGGGCCTGCATGGGCATGGCACATGGCTGCAGCCCCCCCCCCCCCAAAAAAATGTAGCTATTGTCGAATCAAGTGTTTATCCTTTTTCAAAGCACTTTCAATAGCTCAGGCCCAGGTGATGCAGAGAGGACCACTGAGTAGCATCTCTGGTTTGCTTACATGTCCTGAGCCTGCGGGAGACAGCCCCTCCGCCGCAACGGGGCCAGGTCAGCCAGGGGGACGGGGCTCCGGGAGCACTGGGACCACAGTGAAAGGGAAGCTGACCTGGTCACAGGCCAGCGAGAGCTTTCAGGGGTCGTCGCCTGTGGGCTCCCTGTGGGCAGCAGCAGAGCTGGACAAGAAGACTGGCCTTCAGATTCCTGCGAGAGCTTCCTCTTGGGACAGAGAGTGTGACAACTTGGGTAGAGGAGGAGAAGTTGTTGAGCCGCTAAGTCATGTCTGACTCTTAGGACCCCATGGACTGTAGCCCGCCAGGCTCTTCTGTCCAAGGGATTTCCCAGGTGAGAATACTGGAGTGGATTGCCATTCCTCCTCCAGGGGGCCTTCCTGATCCAGGGATCGAACCCGTGTCTCCTGCCTTGACAGGCAGCTTCTTTACCACTGAGCCACCAAGGAAGCCCTGAGGAGAAGAGGGGACCATAAACCCAGGAGGACCCCGCTTCAAGTGACCTCTCCGAGGAAGGGTAGGACGCAGGCCATCTCAGGGTACACCGGGGCAAAGGCAGCCTGGCGAAGAGATTGAATAAATGGCAGAAAGGTGTCCAGTCCGCCAGGACCAGGATGTGGGGGTCCTCCCCCCACCAGATGCTCCCAAGGCCGAGACCCTCCGGCCCTTGACTCTGGCCATCTGCGGTGCCCACGCCCCTCCCTGGCGAGCAGGTGCCTTTATTTACGATCACCTTGGAAGGGTCGAGCAGACATATGTTGCTGAGGATCGTTTATTCTTGTTTATAAAATTTATGGCTTTACCTCGATTACACACTGTCAAAACGGGAAGGATTGGCCCCAAAGTCTCTTACCGCATGACTGCCTCAGACGTGCGTACATCTGTTAACTCCGTAGGAGCTGTAGAGGGAAATAAGACTGCCGATAACTCAGAAGCTCGCTGTCCCATCAAGAGGTGGGGGCTGTGGGCCTCGAGAAGAGGTATCCAGGCACCCACGTGGAAGGGGAGCGGCGTTGGGGTCTGCTGGTGGCCGCGCCAGGTGGCATCGGGACCCTGGCCCTGTCCGGTGACTGGTTCTCTCTCGGGTACTTTGGGGCAGGATTGGGAGAAGAGGAACTGGAGTCCTGGGGCCTTCGGGGGTCTGGCTGCAGGACCAGCAGCTGGAGAGAGTTCCTATCCTGTGGATCTCCACCTGCAGATGTCAGCGGGGAGACAGAAACGCTGACTCTGCGCTGTTGGGGGGGGTGGCGTCAAGTTCGACCTCTCAGAAGGGCGCTCTGGCAATGCCTATCCAATTCGTGGAAATGTGCGTCTTTCTGGCCCCACAACTCGACATCTGAGAATTTCTCCGAAGGAAAGAGATTCATCAGTGAAATCATAGGGTTGTTGTTGGTGGTGGTTTTCAGTGCTTGCTGCTCATTAAAGAGAAAAATTGGAAACAAATGTCCAACAATAGGGAGCTCATTATTCAAGAAGGGATATTTAACAATAAAGGACTGTAAGAAATATCATAAAGCTACTGAAAAGGATGGTGTCTATACTTTTATTACTATGGAAAAGTGCTCATAATCTATCAAGTGAAAACAAAAACCCAAGTTATAAAATGAGAGGTATAGAATGATAGAAATCCTGTTAGAGAGATAAACAAGTGTAAATATACTAGAGTGTAAAAAAAATGCAAGGATCTGTTCCTATGTTAATAACGTGTGTGTATCTGTGTGTGAGTCTCTCAGTCGTGTTGGACTCTTTGTGACCCCATGGACTGTAGCTCACCGGGCTCCTCTGTCCTTGAAATTCTTTACGCAAGAATACGGGTGGGTTGCCATTCCCTTCTCCAGGGGATCTTCCCGACCAGGAATGCAACCCAGGTCTCCTGCATTGCAGGCAGATTCTTTACGGTCTGAGCCACCAGGGAAGCCCTACGTTAACAATCAGTTCAGTTTAGTTCAGTTCAGTTGCTCAGTCGTGTCCAACTCTCTGCGACCCCGTGAATCACAGCACGCCAGTCCTCCCTGTCTATCACCAACTCTCGGAGTTCACTCAAACTCATGTCCACAGAGTCAGTGATGCCATCCAGCCATCTCATTCTCTGTCGTCCCCTTCTCCTCCCGCCCCCAAACTTTCCCAGCATCAGAGTCTTTTCCAGTGAGTCAACTCGTTGCATGAGGTGGCCAAAGTATTGCAGTTTCAGCTTTAGGATCAGTACTTACCTCTAAATCACAGGATTACTGGGTGGTTTAAACTTTCATTTTTGTTTTAATTTTCTAATTTTTTTTTTTTACGATGAATTTGGGTTAGATTTGACAGAGGCTTACTTGTGTGATAAACATAATTTTAAAAGTGTAAGGAAATTGACAACTGTTTTCCCTGCCTATAATAAGTCATTTACCTCCCTCAGGATGCCTAGAGCCAAGAGCACAGCCCCAGGAGAGGGTGGCCACCAGTAGCCAAAGCCACAGGGCCTCTCCAAAGACTAGAAGCCCAGAGACTGTGCCCTGAGTTTGTTCTGTTGGAGACAGCTGTCTGTCTGGAGAGCAGCCCCCCATGCAGCCTGCGTGTGGACGCTTGGCTTCCATTCTAGGACGACAGCAGAGGGAAGAGGAATGATCACAGCCCCACTGAAGGGCCCCCAGCGGGGCATCACGCCAGCTTTTCACAGGACGCTGGCATCCTTCTTTCTCCTCTGCTGCTTGCTGCATCTTTGACATACAGAATTCGAGAGGAGACAGCAGACTTCCACATTTAATCATCTCGTGTGGGTTTTCATCCTGAGTTATCGCCCTGCATTCACCTGGACAAGCTGGCGCCCTGACCCGTAGAGGAATGACTCCTAGGTGCTGCAGGCAGCAAGTGGAAAAACCAACACTTGACCTCGGGCCTTCCAGGAAGAATCCAGCTTCCTTTTTTCAACTCTGTTCTGCTGAGACAGGGCTTATCTCAGAGACGGCAAGAAACAACGCCAAGTCTGACTGATCGTCAGTGGCTGCCTGAGGGGCTGCAGGAAGAAGGAACTTGAAGCTGGATCCAGATTCCGCAGGAACGAGTTTGGTAATCCATTAGTAATGTCTGCCATGACTTGCTATGGAGGTAATGGAATAAATCGTGTGTGTTTGACATTTCTGAATCTTGGGCCAAAGCCCCCACAGATTTCCAAAGGGTGGGAACTTCAGGGTAGGTATGGATCTTCAGGCTGCCTTAGGGTTCTCGCAACTCTATGGCCCCCCCAAGAGAGAAAACGGGCAGGAAAGGGATTTCTCAGGGCTTTGAGACAACACATCAAGGGTCATAGAGTCTCTGAGAATGAAATCCTTATAAATCTGACTAATTGATTAGTCAGCCCTGATGAGTGCACCACCGTAATTTAGAATCTGTAATTACATTTCACATCAAAACATGCAAAGTTGAGATTAAAGCTGGTGAGAAATGACTTGACGCCTCCCTCCCCAGCCCACCTCCAACCTCCTGCTTCCATCACCCAGCAGGCAGGTCTCCTAGGGGCAGAGGCTGTGGTTCTAGAAGCCGTGGTTTCTTGGGCAGCTGTTTCTCTCAATTCCCTTGAGGGCTGTTTCCTGCTGTTTTAGGAGCAGATCCTGCTCCCCTCCCTGCTGGGTTGCATTTAGTTGAGACAAAAGCTTTGTTCAGGGGGGCACTTTTGGGTTTTTGATTTACAGTGCCCTCCAGCCAAAGACCGCTAAGATTGCACCCATAGTTGGGCAAATTGTCTTGTTGCAGAGTGAGCATATGATGCCGGAAGTGGGTGTCAGAAAGAACTTAGAGGACTTGGGCTCTTGTTGGGTGCTTTGGGCTCCTCTTGGGTGCTTTGGGGTGGGTTCAAGGAAGCAGAGGTAGTTCTGTGATTGGATGGCTCACTAAACCCCTATCAGGAGGGAGGAGCAAAGAGGCTAAAGCTGTAACAGAGACGCAGGAGGGTCAGGCAGGCACAGCCCCCAACATGTGTGAGGTCTCCTCGGATTAGTCACGCCTCTTCCACGACCCCATTGCGAGCGCTGCAGGGCAGGGTGGTGTCCACGTTCTTCCACCTGAACCGCCAGCGCCTAGCCCAACCTGGAGCCTAGTAGGTCCTGGGTATCTATTAATGTTTGCTGGATGAATGGGCTTGGCTTGAACTCCCTGGCAATCTGACTTCCCCGGCCAGCTCCTGGGCTGGGACACCTGCCAGCTTGCCAGGCCCATCTGGCACCCTCTGTAATGGGGACCACACCACCCAGGCTGCAGGGCCGACTTCATGTGGCCCTGCACTGCCCTACGTGGGTGGTGCCCCTTTCCCTGGACTCTGGGTGGGCTGTGGGCAGGGCAGGATATCAGTGGGGCCAGGCCCAGGGGGAGGGGGAAAGGACCATGGAGGACAAAGCATCCCTGTGCCCCCCGACTTGTCTGAGTCCTTCAGGCTCCCCTGCCTGCTGCTGAAGGTCCCTCTCCTGAAGCTCCCCCAGATATGTTTGCACCCCATGACTTCTAGCCCCCTTGGCTTTCCCACCCCCGGCAGCTCCCACCGCACAGCGTGTCCGGCGTGGACACTTCCCTGTGGCCGCAGGGCCCGTGGAGGTGAAAGGGGGACCTCCCTGGCCACACAGACACAGGGCTGAATCCCACTTCCCTTGCTTTTAAGCTGTGTGGCCTCAGGCAAGTGAATCCACCTCTCTGAAGCTGGGTCCTCATCTGCAGAACCGAGCAGTGACCCTCCTAGGGCCCAGGGTCCTCGGGTGGATGCAATGTGACTGCTTGTGCAGACGGCTGAGCGCAGAGCTGGGCTTGGGCAAAGGCCGGGGGGAGGCAGCTACCACCATCTCCGTTCATGGTACGATGTCCCCGCTCCTGTCTTGACAGATGTGTTCTAACCAACCCCACCCCCCACCCCTCTGGTCTGGCTGCTTCCTCTGCCCCAGATGCCTGCCTTCCCATCTACAAAAGAAAAGGGGAAACCCTCTTTCCAAGTGAAACTGAAAAAACGCCCCCTTTATTGGCCCTCTCCTGCTTAAGTCCCTCTTGTTGACCCAGGCGCTATTTGCTACCAGGAAGATGCTCTTTAAGATGTGTCTCACTCCACCCAGTTCTCAGAGAAGGAACCAGAGATCCGTGGAGATGGTCAAATCAGTCACAGCCAGCGGGTGGCCGGGCTGGGCCCAGCACCTGTCCTGTGAGCCCACAGCCCGTTTCCTGACTGTGCGGTTTTCAGGACAGAGACAAGTATTACTGGGGCGATTTTACTGAGGCAAGAATGTTCAGGGAGTTAGAAACTTACCTGGGGTCACTCGGCTGATCTCTGCCCATTTTTGATGCCAAGGTCAGGGTCTTTGCCTGATGGCTGGGCCATGGAAGACGGAACCCTGACCTTTGCTCCTCAGTGTGGTCTGTGGTGCGGTGCCCCAGCCAGACCTGCGGAAGTAGGACCTCCCCGGGGACTCAATGTGCAGGTGAGTGTTCATGACACTCTGATTTGATTCCTCTGCGGGGTCCTCTGGGGCCCGTCCTCAGCAGGACTGCTTCTGCTGTCACCGAGTGGATGCCAGCCATTTGGCTTCTTGGTGGAAGGTCTGTAATCCCACAGACTCACCCCAGTCCCCTCAAATTCCCAAGGGCTGAGATAAGCGCAAAGGGAATGTGTCTGAGTCCTGGGTTGGGGAGTTGCCTGGCCTGAGTGCACACAGAAGCGCAAAGCTCGGTTGAGGCTTGGGCAGAGAAGGAGCCGTGCCCCTGGGGCCGGGCCTGGAGCCCAGCAGGAGATCCTTGGGGGTCCTGCTGACATTAGTCAGCAGAACACAGCTCTGGAGAGGAAGCACTTCTCATTCTCCTTCCCAGTGTCGGGTGCCTTGCTCCTTATTCAATGGAAGCCCAGAGAAGCAAGGGGCCTTGCCCCCTTGCCTCCCAGCTAGTGGGAGGCAGAGCTGGACACGAACCCAGATCCAGATGCTCTGAAGCCCGAGGTCTCTACAGCGCCCTGTTACAGCTGCACTCAGCCAGACTTGGGGGTCAGCTGTGACCTGTTAAGAGCGTTCTGTTCTGTTCTGTTCAGTCGCTCAGTCGTTTTGAGGAGGCTGCTTAACTCTGACTCCACACTCTGAAGGCTGGAGAGAACCACGGTTCCCGTCTGGGCCTCAGAGCAGCCCCTTCTCAGAGTTACTCTCGGATTCCTCTCGGGAGGCCGGGTGCCCCAGCTGTCAGGCTTTTAAGACCTTTCCTGATGCTCAGATGCTCCCAGGCCAGGGGAGGCAGCAAGAATTCCCGGGAGGAGCTGGAAAGAAGGGCAGGGTTGAGATGGGTTTTCTGCTGAGTGTAAACCTGTGCTTGTGTGACAGGATGAGACAGGGCTGGCGTGTCCTGCAACTGCAACCTTCGGTAAGGGAGGAAAGCTGAGCACACCCAGAGGAGCTGGAAAATCTCAGTTTGAGCATTTTCGAATTATCCGGATTCTTTTCAACAGACAACTGTCACCGTATTATGTTACTGGGTAAGACGTGTGATCCAGGGAGGGGATGCCTCTGGAGAGTGTGTGAGAAGGATGGGGTGGGGGTGGGGGACATGGAGTGTACCTAAGGGACTTGAACTTTATCTGAAAGGTGACTTGCTGCAGGGCAAACCTTCCACCAGCGCTGACCCTGGGGAGGCAGGAGCCTCAGCTGTCTGCCGTCTTGTCCTGAGTCTGCTTCCCACCATGCAAGCCTTGGAGCTCTTTAAGCCCCAGATGCCCCATCGCCAGCTCTCCAGGAGCTCGTTCAAAAGCGCTCCTTCCTGACATGAGAAACAGAACAAAGGGACTTCCCTGGTGGTCCAGTGATTTCAGACTCAACCTTCCATTGCAGGGGGTGCAGGTTCAATCCCTGGTTGGGGAACTAAGATCCCACATGCCACCAGGCATGGACCAAGGGAAAAAAAAAACAGAACACAGCCACTGGGTGCTGAAATACAAATTTAATAAAGTCCTTGATCATGTTTTAATCCATAAGTTATCTATGAAAACAACCCCACCCCCCCAACAACTTTTTAGAGCCATCAAGAGCCATCATGGTGTCTGTGAACACCAGCTAGAAAAGTACAGATTCGGGGCTTCCTTAGAGCAATACTGCCAGCCGGAAGGTAAATGAAATGACAAACTACCCCTCTTCATCAAAAGAGCAAAGCTGACGTTGGTGCACAGAAACCACGTTCTGCGACCCCACCCGGGCAGACTCCTCAGGCACACACATCAGACCTCTTCATGCATGCTGACAATCCTTCAGGCACCAGCATAAATGCACCCATCTGCCCAGAGCACAACACACACGTTTAGAAGAGATTTTCAAAGGAACTGAGTGTTTAGACAGTGGCAAGTCCACAGAATCTGAGGTTACTAACATATCTTAAATAACAATAATAAGTTCCTGTCTGTCCTTAGATTCCTTGCCGTCGTCCCATCAGGGAAAACACGCGCTCTGTTTTTTAGAAGCCTGGGCCTCTAACAAGGCCAGCCTGGGCCTGGGCAGGACGCCGCTACTGGGCTGAGACCCCCTGCCAGAGGCCACGGAGATAGGTCCTGCCTGCTTTGTCGCCAACATGAAGGTTCTTTCTGGAAGGGTTTTTTTTTTCCTTTGGAGGAGAGTTATGTGGCACGCCCTCCAATGGCTCCACAGGGCCGAGGGACTGGGTACTCCTGACCTCTTGTCTGGCTTCAGTCTGGGTAGCAGGGACACACAGCGAGTGTGGTGAGGCAGGCGAGGGTGCATGGCTGTCCTCAGACACTAACATGGCTTCGGCCTTGATTCCCTGGATCTGGAGCACAGTTCTCGTGACAAAGGTGAAGGTGACGGCAGATGAGTGCAATGGGTTGGAGGAGAAAACGAAGTGAAACACCAACCTGGAGTGCCCACACGCTTCCTCGGCTTCATGAGCCCCCATCAGCGTCAGGGCTCCTGGGTTCCCGGCGCTGAGGAAGGACGGGGAACAAGACCCAAGTTTCTGAGGACTTCCACCATCTACGGAGGGAAGCCACTGCCAGACGGGACAGGGACCTTCAGTTGGTGTTTGTCCCTCACTGGACTATAAGGGTGGCCAACAAGCAGCCAGCGCCCGCTGGAAGCAGCTGCTCTTAAGGACCGACGGGTCTTCTCTCCCAACCTCAGGATGCCGACGTGAGTGCCCAAGATGGGAGCGGGCTGCTGAGGACTCGGGAGCACCCGAGAGGAGAGTGGGCAAGAGACTGCCGCCGTGAGAACACGGGGCTCCCAGTGGGAACAGCACTGCCAGGCTCCAGTGCCCCATGGGCTCCCCGGGAGCCCTTGACGCTGATGGGGGCTCATGAGGCACCTGGCCGTAAGCCTCTGCTGCCCTGGGAGCCGGCGGATCTGGCTGGCTTCAGAGAGGCCGCTGCGGAAGGGTCGGAGGTCAAGACTGCCGGATGCATAGAGGCGTGGCGAGGCCTTACCTGAGAGTTTTCAGAAACGGAAGGGAAGCATCTCCCGTCTGGTTGGCTTGGTGGGTTCAGGCCCATGCCCTGAAAACCACTCTGGAGCCTGGGGATTCCTGGGACTTGCTCATGCACGGCTCACTCAGGAAGTTAAGGACCAGAAAGACTCACAAAAAGACCAGACTATCAAAAAGAGAAGCCTGACTGCCATCACAGGCCCAGGCCTGAGGCCCCTGGAAAGCAGGAAAGAGGGACCGATGATGGCTGAATCTGGAGGTTTATTTCCAACACCCGCTTCCTGTTAGTGTCACCTGGAGAGCGCTGGGTCGCGTCCTCATGCGCATCCAAGTTCTTGAGGCCACAGGAGCGTCTCATGGCTAGAGAAGGGCCGAGGCTGCCTGGGAGCCTAGAGTCGGCAGGGTGGGGGCTAGGAGAGCTCGAAGCCCGTGTTCATGCTGATGGCGTAGCGTAGCTTCTCCCTCAGGACGCTCTTCTTGCTGTAGTTGGGCAGCTTGAGCAGGTTGAAGCAGGTGGAGGAGGTGGGCAGGCGGCCGCCCGGCTCCCGCTTGCGGATGGTGAAGAAGCCCCGGAGGACGCTGCCCAGGGTGTCCCCTGTGTCCTACAAGCACAGCCCACAGGTTCGGGTTGGGGGGTGTGCCCTGGGAGAGGGTCGGGCCGGTCCCCCAGAGGAGGACAACTGGAGAGACGGGTGTCCGGGAAGCTAGCCTGACTCCTCAGGTCCCCCGCAGAGGGGCCTGCACCAAGCAGCTCTGGGAAACAGGGCCTTCTGGTCAACCACTATCAGTCAACCAGTTCTCAAAGAACCGCAGCACTCACTGTCCACATGTTTTGGTATCAAAACATTTCTGAAACAGCCTAGCATTTCCTCCCTGATCTTGCCAGCACGGACTGTAACTCGGGGCGGCCTTCCTTCAGTAAGGCAGTGAGAGTCATTTTGGTGTCACCTAAGCAGAGGGTACAGCGTGCAGACAGGGCGCCTTGGAGAGCAGCGACCGCTCAGAGACCCCTGGGTTTTCACGGGGGTGAGAAACGTCTAACAACGGCCACCACCCGAGCACCCACTGTGGGTCAGGCGGCGGCACATGGAAAGCGGTCACCCCGAGGGCGTCCACTCTCCCTCTGCAGAGGAGGAAGGCAGCCGCTGGCCCAGGAGTGCAGAGCCGGCAGGTGGAGAAGCTGGACTTGAGGCCTGAGCTTGTCCCATTCCTGGGCCACATCCCAACCCCTCTCCCACGCTGCCGTTCAGACCCGGAACCAGGGTGGCACGAGCAGCTACGAGAAACAGCCCGCAGGTATTCTTTCCCTAGGGAGTCATGACAAAGGGACCGCCTGGGGCACCGAGGCACCGAACGGCCCGCCCTGTGGACACGACCCGGTGAGCACCCTGCCTGGTCGGTGGGCCCCAGCTGACGACCCCCAGGAGGGGCTGGCCCTACCCCAGCGGTGGTATACCTGATCATCCGACACTTCAACACAGCGGATAGAGAAAGGAGGCTTGAGGTAGGCGAACCCCAGGAGCGGGGGCCGGGAGCAGCTGGTCACAAACTGCAACACAAGGCAGTGCCGGGGGTCAGAGCGGGGCGGCGCCATCCTCGGGGAAGAGAGCACAGGGCGGCACCAGAGAGGGGGGCAGGGCCCGCTCAGCGCAGCAGGGCGAGGCCTGAGCGAGGGCGGAAGCTCTGGGACACGCAGCACACCGCCAACAGCTCCTCGCTCAGCACCTGCCTGCCCACTTGGCAGCTCAGGCACGCCGGCATGATGCCTGCAGTTGGCAGGGCTGTCCCCATGAGCTTGGCCCCTGACCAGCTCTCAGCAGGCTGACCAATACCTGGCCTTGGGAGCCAGCGAGGCTGAGGGCGGAATTGGATGCCCCCAGTGAGGGCTGTGGGGCCAGCCTCGTGTCCCTGCTGCTGCCCTGGAATTCCTGGGATCTTTCAGACGGCAGTTTCTGAGTCATGTGCCTAAACGACTAGTCCTACCTGGACAGAGGCATCAACCAGCCCGGAAATCCAAGTGCTACCCCTGCCCAGGGAAGTCCTAAGAATCCCTTTGCTTTCTTTAGTTCAACATTAGCGCAACACTTTCCCTTCTCGAGGGGATCCAGGGACCTGCTACTGACAGCACCGAGCTGGGCATCAAAACTCCATGGCAAGATGAGTGCTTGGGTCTTAAAAATAAAGGTTCCCATTTAAACAATTATAAACGGTAGTGAGATTCCTGAGACCGTCCAAAAAGTTTGTGTGTTGTGCTTCAAAAACCGTTTTTACAAAAACTATTGACAAGATATATTACTGGCCTAATATCCTGTGTTTTCCACCAGAAAGACTGTAGCAACAGACCTGGTTTAGAAGCACTTCTACCCCAAGCTGAGTCCACTGTGAACCCGACCCCATCTAACCAGGCCTCGGGCACTGTGTGACTCCACCCATCTGAAGGATGTGGAGACAGACACGGGAAGAGTCTGTGTCCCTCCCAGTTTGGGCTGCTGGGGTCCACCGCCTGCGGCCAGCCAGGGCTGGTCCAGGGAGGGAAGCGCGGTCAGTCTCCTGGGATGGGAGGAAGATCAGAGTGCAGGGGCTGCTGTGGGGCTCTGCCATTGTTACATCTAAAGAAGGCACATCCCCTCCTGTAGGACAGTTCTGGGGCCGCCCCCCCAACCCCTCCTCAGCTGTCTGCAGCCACAGAAAAGAGCAAGCCCAGGACGAGGGACTGCAGGTATGGTGACAGGCCACCAAGAGACACAAACTCGCCCGTGGTGAGGGGCGCGAGTGAGTGCTTAGGAGAGACCTGCTTTCCTCTTTCTAGGAGAGGGGGGCGAGCCGTGCTATAGGTTGGCACAGACTGTTTGATGCTTACAAGAGGCCCTGTTAGAAAAACTGATTCTTTTTTTCAATAGGCATAATCTTTTTAAATTTTTATTTACTTGGCTGCAGCAGATCTTAGTTGTGGCATGTGGGATCCAGTTCCCTGACCAGGGATCGAACCTGGGCCCTCTGCATTGGGAGGACAGGGTCTTAGCCACTGGATCATGAGGCAAGTCCCTGGAAAAAGATTCTCCTGAAAATTCGCTTCTGGGATGACTGCCCCCTGAATGCAGAGGTAATGTATAAACTACCTTCAGAAACATGGCTCTCTCGTCAGGCGTGAAGTCAGAGGCCAGGATATCCCAGAGCCAGATGATGACCCTGTGGCTCCCATGGAAACCTCCGTAGTACACCGTGTGCTTCCTGAAAACAACGCAGACAAGGGCTCAGCCACACACGCTGCCTGGCATGTGCAGACACAGGCAGGCATGGAATTCAGACAAGCGGCACAGTGAACTCTGCCCGGCCTAGATGACGACCAACTGCTCTTATGTCAGAAGTTGATGCCTTAATAACCCCTGGTCCTGAAAGCCCAATGGGCAGAGTGTTGCATGGCAGGCCCTGGTGCTCCCCAGCAGAAGCTGACAGGAGAGCCTGAATCACTGTCTCCCGGGACTTCGGAGAGCTCCCCCACCCCCGCCTCAGACTCTGCTTCCGCTTCTCAGTCTCCAGGGAGACAAGGGTTTTGAGCTCTTCTTCCAAAGTAGTTCACAGGGAAGGCGAGATCAGGGAGGGGGAGTCCCTCTGGAGGCGGGACCCTAAGAACCCTCCAAAAGGAGCCCGGTGAAAGAGCAGTGTGCTAAGAATCTCACCCTTGCCCCCCTCACTCGCTCCTTACTTGAGATCTTCCAGATCGATCTCGGCGTTGTCCCCAGAGATGAGTCGCTGCAGCTCAGGGGTCGAGAACATCCGGATCCACTCAGGCTTGATGATGGAACGGAAGCCACTAATGAGGGCAGCTGTCTGGTTCTTGATTTGCGTGTGCATTCGAAAGTGGGCCATCAGATGGATGTAGCTAATTCTGTCACCAACAGGGGAAAACAATGGAAATTAACGGGGCAGAGCAGGCGGCTGCCGACGGGCTGGAAGACGAGTCCAGTCAGCTCTGAAGCGTCTCTTACACAAACACAAGGAGCGCCAGGGCATTTCACCAGAACAACGGTGACGAGTCTGACAGCTCTCCTGGACGGCCCACGGCCGGCCACTGGGACAGCCTCAGTGTCAAGGGCATCACCTCATGCGCGCCTCCCCAAAGCCAGTGGGTCAGACAAGGCGGTACCACTCCACCGTCAAGAATCACAGTGAGACGTGTTCCAGCTAAGGAGAGGGCCCTTCTCAGTACAAAGGGACTTTTATTTCATTTCATCCTTTTGGACATAAACCATTTAAGATACTATTCAGTTCTCCAGAGAAAAACTGTTTCATGCTGCAACTTTAGGGGACTCCAAGCTCCTAGTGCAGGGGGCCGGGGTTTGATCCCTGGTCAGGGAACTGGATACCATATCCTGCAACAAAAGATCCCGCGTGCCGCAACTAAGACCCAGTGGAGCCAAGTAAATAAAATGAGAAAAGAAACGAAACTTTGGTCAAAATCTTCCTAGACTGGACAGAGTCCAGGCCATGAGGAGGCAGGGCTGTGGAAAGTTTTAATTACATGCGGCTGGCTGACGATTAGGCTCAGGGAGGAAGTCGGAGCACCAACAAGGGTTCCAAGTGGCTGGCCTTCCAGGTCTGCTTTTAAAGCTCAGGTGCAGCTCACAACACAATGCTACGCCTCAGGCCACAGCCGATTTCTTAGCAAACCGCTTACTCAGAGACAGAAGAACGTGAGCCCAGGCCAAGTGCAACTCTCAACATTCTAAATCCGTACAGTCCAAATCAATCTGTTTACCCCATGATGCACAGATCTGAGTTACTGACCTTGGAAATGTCCCTGTTTTAAAAAAGCTTCCAGGGGCTTCCCTGGTGGCTCAGTGGTAAAGAATCCACTGGCCAATGTAGGAGACGTGGGCTCGATCCCTGATCCAGGAGGATCCCACATGCCTCGTGGCGACTAAGCCCCTGCGCCACAACCACTGAGCCCGTGTGCCGCCACTACTGAAGCCAGCACACCTAAAGCCTGTGCTCTGCAACAAGAGAAGCCATCGCAATCAGAAGTTCGTACACTGCAACTAGAGAGTAGTTCCCAGGCAACACAATTAAAGAAAAGTCTCACAGCAACCCAAACAATTAAACGTTAAAAACAGAGCTTCCAGTGGCAAGCCTGCATGTGATATGCTTAAACATGACTGCTTCTATCACTGCTACTCCCTTCATGGGCTCGTTGAAGTTGGTGATGGCCAGCTTTCCCTTTTACCAAAAGAGAGGCAGGGAGCCTATGAGACTTTCCTGGTAAACACCCAGCAAGTGCAAGATCAGGCCTCACCCCGCACAAGTGGGTCCTGGTGATGCCAGGCCTTTTAAAGAGCCTGCGGAACGGAATGCCCTTGCCCTCATAAAACTGACTGAGGTTTTACGCTAAGAGCAGGGAAGAGTTTGTGAAATGACCTTCCACGTAGGTTTCCAGGTAGGACAGGAACCTCACTCCGCCTGCATCAACCCACCTCCACTGGCTGCTGGATATACAGCTCCGACCATCACCCCCGTGCCACACCTGGCAAAACAGGGCCCTCCTGAGGGGGGATACACCTGACGATGGTGGAGTCACGGCTCTCATTTATTAAGGCCCTCTGTGGCACCAGACATCCCAGAAGATACTGTGTGCGTGCTCTCGCGTGAAGCCCTCTGGAGGGCTGGTGGACAGTAAGTGGTAGGCAAGCTCAGGACCCACCCTGCTCTCTGACACCCCTGGGTAGCTTCCTCCCACCCTGTGGTCCCCTATCTTTCTCAGCTGTCGTCACACGAAGGCCCCAAAGCCAAGAGCCAAAACTGCACGATGAGAATCAATCAATCGTGATGATTAATGTGGTCTACTGTACTGACAGTCTAAATAAAAGCTACCCGAGCGTGGGGACTAACCCATCCAATCCGACAGGGACATGATGCTCGGGACAGCGGCCGTGACGTGCATCTGATCCCCGTGCCTCACCGGACAGGGCTAAGCTCTCACCCGTCACCAAAGACAGTGAAGCTCAGATGAGCAGTTCAGATGCTCAGCTGAGCCTGCTGATAGGAAACTGATAGACTGATAGAAGGGCCAATACCGACTCCCTGTGCCGGGTCCTACGATCAGTTAGGCGAGAACAGGGCTGGGTACAGACATGTCTAGAGGGGCTTTGCTCTGAGGGACCACTGATGATAGACTTATAAAAGGCTGCTTTCTGGGACAAGGCTGCCTGGCCTCAGGGTCTCCCCAAGACTGAGGACCTGTCTGCTGCATCTGAGTTCATCACTGTTGTCTTTTCAAGAACAGCGTTTTATACCATGACCTCACACCCTCGTTCCAAAATGATCTGCTCCTTCGAGGAGTCTTTCCGCCTCTATGCCCTCTGGGTTCAGGACTGCACACCCAAATGGCTCAGAACCCATCTGCCTGCATCTACAGCTGTCATTAAATTCCTAGGAACACCGCTGCCTGGGTGCCTCTGACCTTAGAAGTGCTACTGCAAAAAAATAAATTGTCAATTCTTATTCTGCAAATCGAATTTAATACGACTTCGGCCTATGAACTGTAACCAGTAAATTCCATTATGATATTTATGGCCTCTTCCTAGTTCAATCTATCTTAATAAATTATCAAAGTAAGCCTGGAGAGCCAGAATGAAGTCTTTTCAAGTGGTGACCTTAAAAATTTAATTGCCATACTCACTTATTTTCATTTGTAACAGGAATGGTCTTCCCTCCAGGAACCAGTTCATGGCAAACAAGCTGGAGGAAAGGAAGGGGAGCAATTACTCAAGAGATTTCCAATGAGGAAATAAAGCTTCCCGAAGACGAAAGGCACAATGCTGACATCCATAATAATCACGGGAGGAAGATGAATCACGTGTGGGAACAATCATTTCCACAGAAAGTCAGGGCTTAAATATCAACAAGCAGGCCCTTCCTGATCAATAGGAAAGGTTCCTTCTCGTTCACATGTGTGTATTAAGGCTCCGGGCTGTCGTGGAGGGGAATGTGTTAGTGAAGAGCACAAGAAGATGGGTAACCAAATGGTGGCATGCTGACCACGCCCTGGAAAACAGCGGCGCTATGAGAAAATATGATGAAGACGTGACACTGGCCCAGCAAGGACTCCTTTGACAAGTGGCACTTGCTGAGCTAAGGAAAGTGTGCTCAGGGAGACGCAGTGAGCCTGCTAAGGCCCTGGGAAGCTGGCCTCGTACTACGAGCTCCAGGGCAGCCCTCGGACCACGGGCACACTGGGGCTCGTGCAGGGGTCCAGGGAGCCAATTGGAGGGGCCGGGAGCCCTTCGGGGGAAAGCAAGACAGAACGAGTCTAGGGGAGCCCCTCTGCCACCATGACTTCAAGGGTCTTCTTTCCCTGCTCTGCTCTCTGTGCCGAGAAGCAAGGACAGGACGCTGTTAGAGGTCCCTCCTGTTGGGTGGCTTCGGCCCCATCCCAGTGCAGATCCTCCGTTTGGAACAGCTAATCCTCACCAAGGTAACGAAAAGCAGGAGTCACTGTTCCCTTGAGAATAACCCCAAAATGCACTGGAAGTAGAGCAGGGTCTCTGTGGGGGGCCAGCAGGTCCAGGCTGGGTCATGGCAAGGGGAGGCAAGCGCCCTCCTGCCTGGCAGTGCAGGAGAGCGGCTGGGCAGGCAGAGGAGGACGTGCAGATGGACAGAGCCCCAGTCTGTGGGTCTCCTGGGGAAAATACAAGAGTAAGGCAGGTCTCAAGACCGAGAGCTGACTGTGGCTCAGATCATGAACTCCTTATTGCCAAATTCAGACTTAAATTGAGGGAAAGTAGGGAAAACCACTAGACCATTCAGGTATGACCTAAATTAAATCCCTTTCGATTATACAGTGGAAGTGAGAAATAGATTGAAGGGACTAGATCTGAAAGACAGAGTGCCTGATGAACTATAGACGGAGTTTTGTGACACTGTACAGGAGACAGGAATCAAGACCATCCTCAAGAAAAAGAAATGCAGAAAAGCAAAATGGCTGTCTGAGGAGGCCTTATAAAGAGCTGAGAAAAGAAAAGATAAAGGCAAAGGAGAAAAAGAAAGATGTACCCATTTGAACGCAGAGTTCCAAAGAATAGCAAGCAGAGATAAGAAAGCCTTCCTCAGGGATCAATGCAAAGAAATAGAGGAAAATAATAGAATGGGAAAGACTATAGAGATCTCTTCAAGAAAGTTAGAGATCCCAAGGGAACATTTCATGCAAAGATGGGCACAATAAAGACAGAAATGGTGTGGAAGCAGAAGATATTAAGAAGAGGTGGCAGGGATACACAGAAGAACTGTACACAAAAGATCTTCACGACCCAGATAATCACGATGGTGTGATCACTCACCTAGAGCCAGACATCTTGGAATGTGAAGTCAAGTGGGCCTTAGAGAGCATCACTACGAACAAAGCTAGTGGAGGTGATGGAATTCCAGTTGAGCTATTTCAAATCCTGAAAGATGATGCTGTGAAAGTGCTGCACTCAATATGCCAGCAAATTTGGAAAACTCAGCAGTGGCCACAGGACTGGAAAAGGTCAGTTTTCATTCCAATCCCACAGAAAGGCAATGCCAAAGAATGTTCAAACTACTGCACAATTACACTTATCTCATATGCTAGCAAGGTAATGCTCAAAATTCTCCAAGCCAGGCTTCAGCAATACGTGAACCGCAAACTTTCAGATGTTCAAGCTGGTTTTAGAAAAGGCAGAGGAACCAGAGGTCAAATTGCCAACATCCCCTGGATCATCGAAAAAACAAGAGAGTTCCAGAAAAACATCTACTTCTGCTTTATTGACTATGCCAAAGCCTTTGACTGTGTGGATCACAATAAACTGTGGAAAATTCTGAAAGAGATGGGACCACCTGACCTGCCTCCTAAGAAACCTGTATGCAGGTCAAGAAGCAAAAGTTAGAACCGGACATGGAACAACAGACTGGTTCCAAATCGGGAAAGGGGTACGTCACGGCTGTATATTGTCACCCTGCTTATTTAACTTATATGCAGAGTATATCATGCAAAATGCCAGGCTGGAGGAAGCAAAAGCTGGAATCAAGATTGCCAGGAGAAATACCAATAACCTCAGATAAGCAGATGACACCAACCACCCTTATGGCAGAAAGTGAAGAGGAACTAAAGAGCCTCTTGATGAAAGTTAAAGAGGAGAGTGAAAAAGCTGGCTTAAAACTCAACATTCAGAAAACTAAGATCATGGCATCCGGTCCCATCACTTCATGGCAAATAGATGGGGAAACAGTGAGAAACATTATTTTCTTGGGCTCCAAAATCACTGCAGATGATGATGTAGCCCCGAAACTCAAAGCTGCTTGCTCCTAGGAAGAAAAGCTATGACCAACCTAGACAGCATGTTAAAAAGCAGAGACATTACTTTGCCAACAAAGGTCTACCTAGTCAAAAACTATGGTTTTTCCAGTAGTCATGTATGGATGTGAGAGTTGGACTTTCGTTATAGAAAGCTGAGGACTGAAGAATTGATGTTTTTGAACTGAGGTGCTGGAGAAGACTCTTGAGAGTCCCTTGGACAGAAAGGAAATCCAAACAGTCAAACCTAAAGGAAATCAGTCCTGCATATTCACTGGAAGGACTGATGCTGAAACTGAAACTCCAATACTTTGGCCACCTGATGCGAATGATGCTGGGATAGATTGAAGGAAGGAGGAGAAGGGGATGACAGAGGATGAGATGGTTAGATGCCATCACTGACTCAATGGATGTGAGTTTGAGTAAGCTCCGGGAGTTGGTGATGATCAGGGAAGCCAGGTGTGCTGCAGTCTGTGGGGTCGCAAAGAGTCAGACATGACTGAGCAACTGAACTGAACTGAGGGAAGGTCTCAGGGTGCCAAAGTGGGCAGAAAGCCCGGCCAGAGAAGCCCACGTACCTGACCCATGACATCCTCATCATATGACAGCGTCAGGCCCAAGTCAGCGATGTCCCCATCGTACCGCTAAAGCAACAGAGAAAGGGACAATGTAGGGGCTGGCGACTCCTACAACCCTGATGGCTTTAACACTCCCCCCTGACGATGTCTGCTTGGACGGCTACCACTGTGGCTTCCATGAGACTTGAAGCAGAGGAAGGGGCCCCTCATCCCTGTAGGAAGGAGGCTGTGAGCATCAGTCTCGGGAGGAAGTGCTCAGGACACAAGGGTCTGCCGCGATTAGGGAGTGGGCCACTTCCCCATGGCAGGCGATCCCGCCCCTCCCAAGACAGCCCGGCAGAGTTGTAGCCTGCCAGTGGGCGTCCCTTCCCTGAGTCCCTAAGGGCATTCAGCCAGGCCATCCTGCCTTCCACACTGACCTTGATAGATGTGAGGTTTTTGTAGAACTCCGAGTCCAGAGAGGGCAGCTCATCCACAGAGCTATAGAAGACGCTGTGGTGGTGCCCGAGCAGCTGGCTCAGGAAGAAGGACGCGAAGGGCACGTCGACCACAATTCCCTGCCAGAGAGGAGGCGCGAGCTGCCACCTGCTGCCCGGACCCCATCTTATGATCTCATCGGGGCAGCTTGGGCTGCAGAGGGGGTCCGAGGGCCCCAGTGACACCTCTAAACACTGGCAAGATGTTCACTCTGGACGACGATGCCATCTAGTTGTAAGTGCTAGTTTAAGTGCCTCCTGGGGACCTCATGGCACATTGGTTGAGGGCCTCAGCTCTGCAGCCACACAGCTCAGGCATCAAACCCCAGCTGCCAGGCCACAGGGCACCAGCTTGTTCATCTGTAAATGCACGCCAGCAGAGCCTCAGCTTCAAGGGTCAACCGAGCAGGGTGGGGGAACGCTTCCAGGAGGAAGGGTAGCTGAGCATGAGGCCCTGAGTACAAGGCCCGCAGGTGTGCTCCAGGGCTGGGATGCAGGTCTGGCCACAGGAGGGTGTGTGAGGGAGGGAGTGAGCAGGGAGGCCAGGGAGGCAGCAGGGCCCGACTGGGAAGTGCTCACGAGTCTCCTGGAGCCTGGATTCTCTCCTGAGAGCTCGGGAGGGCTCCTGGCAGGGATGTGTGGATCTGTACTTCTGTGGGGAATGGCTGGGAGGCGGGGACACGCCAGGACACCCTCGCAGAACACTGGGAGTGTTCTGGACCGGGGAGACGGAGATGGGAGAGGTAGGCAGAATCCATGACACCCTTTCCTGAGGATCACGAGGGGGAAGTGAGTGAACACAGGCCGCTCCTCACTGGGCCCGGGGTGTCCTTGCTGCTGGAGAGGGAAGAGGCAGAGACTCGGCCCAGAAGTAGGGGAGGACATTTACAAAGCCAGGAAGTCATGCCTTCAGCTGGCCCAGATGCTTCTGGGTCTCGTCACAGCTACACATTCGAAGAAAAAAAAACACGGCAAACGACAAGGCCTTGGGATTTTGCTTGCGTGTTTTGTAAAAAAGGGGGATCAACTGAGAAGTGTTACCATTTTGCAGACATGGAAACGGAAGCACAGAGAAGGCCACCTAACCAGTCCAGGCAGGGGGAGGACTGCAGGGGACTTGGACTCAGATGGGGCCCCTGACATCATTGTAGCAGGGACTGAGGCCGTGGATGGGGCCGTTTACACAGGGGGAATGATGGATTATTCGAGACTCAAAGCACTTTTGGTCCACATGGCCTCCTTTCTCAGCCGGGCCTGCAGCGGGCTGTGCCTCTGGAGGGTGTCCT
Organism: Moschus berezovskii; assembly: GCF_049115385.1. Classification (NCBI taxonomy): domain Eukaryota; kingdom Metazoa; phylum Chordata; class Mammalia; order Artiodactyla; family Moschidae; genus Moschus; species Moschus berezovskii. Next base: position 66,936,639 of record NC_142478.1, read on the forward strand.
GGCCTACCCGGCCTGTTTGAGAGGTGGGATGTGAGTGCGGCTCAGGGGCGGCCCCTGGGGTGAGGAGGGAACGGTTCCCCGCCCCTCTGGAGTCCACTGCCAAGGCCATGAGGACAGGCGGTGATGGGCTGGAGCGGTGGCTTTACTTCCTTCCTGGGGAACAGGACCTGAAGGGCTGGGGACCCAGCGCCACCTGGAGACAGTTCCGATGGCTGGGAGGGGGGAGTTCTCAGGGGAGGGGGACCAGGAGCCAGGTGGACTCCCAGGGTGCCTGGGAAGTCCACACCACCCCAAATCCATGACATCGAGGAGCGGAAGCTCAGACACCCTCCCTCCTAGTAAGAGTGACGCTGGTAGCCCTGACCTGCCAATACCAGGGGAGGTGTTCACCTGTGGCAGTTCATTTACTACCTAGAGTGACCCAGTAACCAGCTCTCTTATCCACCACCTCACTGCTAAGAACACAGCTGGTGTTAGTCCCTGTCCTTGACTTGGCCTTCATGACAGGTAATTGTCATTACGTGTGCCTGGTCACCTCCACGTATACGAAGCCCTTCGTACTTACAACATTTTATTTTCCATTTCAGCTCAATGGTCCTTAAGATGTTTACCTCGTACACCGCCTTCCCCAGCATCTTGCCCACAAACTCAAAGAGCTGCAGGTAATTCTCATGGATGTAGGACGTGGGCGAAGGATAGAGTCTCTCGTCCCCACTGGTCGTCTGCAAGGCAGAAGGACGGGGAGGGGCAGGGAGGTGAAATGCCTCCACTTTTCATCTGTCACCTAGAATCTGGCTGCTGTCCGCTGCGTGCTTGCGCCCTTTAAATACCTTGAACAGATTGAGTGCTGGGTCGAACACTCTCTTGATGATCTCTTCCAAGAACTCCTTAAAAACACCGTCTTGATCAATCCCGGCCTCGTCCACCCCGAGGTCGTTGACAAACTTGACGCGGATGACGCCCTTCATGGCATGCTGCGAGAGCTGCCGGAGCTGCTCGTAGCCGTCCTGCAAGAGCAGAATTATAGTCCATTAGGAACCCAAGGCCCCCTGCATAATTCAGGGCTCGCTCCTCAAAGGTCCCTCTCCCCCGAGTGCAGCCTTCCCGGCGTCATTACTAAATGTGTCAGGACGCACGGGGATGTGAGGAGAGCCAGCGGTTTTCACCTGCTTCTAGTTGAGAGCCTGGCAGAAGAGGAATTCACTTTGGGGGATGTGGCTTTACCACTCTTGGGCAAGGGGAGACTGCCCTTGGGAGGGTGCCTAGCAGTGAGATGGACAAATTAGACCAGGTGTGTGACGACAAGTTCTCGGTCATCAGGATGGGACAGACGAAGACAAGACGAATTCTGGGAGATGAATAAAAGAAGTCCCTCACCACTCAACTCCTGGTACCTCTGCCCAGATGAGGAGAGGCTGTGAGTCCTCCTGAGAATTTTAGGTTAGAACCTGAGGGCACTGGGGAGCCACAGAAGGGTTTAGGCAGAGAGTGACATGGCTGGCTTTCTGTCTTAGGAAGATTTTCATTTGGAAGCAAAGCCGAGGGCTGGTGGGAAGTGGGGAGATGGATGCAGGGGTGATGCTGGGCCTGGAGGGCAGGGGCAGCGGAAGGAGAAGCCTCAGGACCTCCGGCTTGGAGCCCACGCCCCTGAGACGGAGCCATCAGGCACGTTATCCCTGCTCAGAACCTAGGATGTGACATCAGTGTCCTCCTGCTGATAAATCACCACGCTCAGGTTCTCTCTTGGTTCTGATCTGCTGAGGTCTTCCTGGTGCCTGACCCTGTCATCGAATAGACTCCCGGCATGTGGGCACTGACAGGCAAGTTGCTTAGGCTTTCATTTCAGAGCGGTGACTATAAAAAGCAGTGCTTGGGACAGGACAGGGCCCAGGGGGAAGTCCTTTGGCCTGGCGAGAGGAGCCCCACAGCTTAACCAGGGACAAACATGTGTCTTCAGATACTGTCCCAGAACAGGTTACCAATCAGTTGCCATGTCCGTCCTCTTGTGCACCCACCCCTCCCAACACATTCCTCACCCTCAGTCACAAGGTGACTGTGCTGTGCTCTTGGACGCTCTGCTGGCGCCAGACAGGCCCTCTCCACGGCGCCTGCTCGCCCGCTCGCCGGCCCCCCTGCTTCCTTGTCACCGAGCACACAGGCTGGTATGGCCAGACCTGCTCTGAGGAGCCCTTCCTGCTGACTACGTTTCCCCTGTGCTCACGTACTGACCCAAAGGACCGGGTCACGAGGGCCCCCCATCTTACTCAGGGCAGCTCCAAAGTGAGTGAGCAAGGAAGAAAAATTACCTCTGAAGTCCCCTGAAGGAACAAGAACTCGATTTTGAGTGCACGGTCCTGAAAAGGACTTTTACTGCCTGTGAAATGTGAAAACCATTAAGTTGGATGAAAAGAAGAGAAAAACAGGAAGTCACCAGGCAGCTGCTGGGGCTTTTAAGTCACTCCGCCTAAACGTAAGATGATGATCTTAGCACTGAGCAGGGGATGGGGAGGGAATCCTAACAGGCCCTGCAGGAAATGCAGGTTCTCCACCCTGCACTAAAGGACGCCTGCCTAACTGACAGTGAGTTAGGAGGCGTGTCAGTGTCACACAGATGGAGCAAGATGGTCCATGTGAAAGCCCTGAGCAAGTGGGCAAGCTCACGGCTGGCGCGCCAGCAATGTTTGCTGGACTCACATCTCAATTTTGATGGACCAGCCCCCATTAGCATCCTGAAATACTGCAGAGAGGAATTTGCTGCCTCCTCTGCCACACCTCCTATGGCACCCCACTGCCCTCTCGCGAGAGTCCATCTGTGCCCTGAGCGGGGAGGTGAGGCAGGGGACAGGGCCATCCTCTTCTCCTCTGCATCTCAAAGAGGAGATGCGCAGAATGCAGATGGGGGGCAGGAGCACTGGTTTCCACGCCCAGCGCTGTCACTGAACTCCTCTGGCCTCAGTCTTGCCTCTGATGGGGTGAAGTGGATAGGGTGTGTCTACGGTTCCTTCTAGTTCTGGAACGCTGGCACCTGACCCCCATTCACCCATGAGGGGAGGCTGCAGGGCTTCAGACCATTAACTGGAAACCTCCTACACAAGCCCCACCTTCAGTACTAACCATAAAAAAGGGGACAGAATAAAAGCCCAGGAGATCAGCAGTTGAGTATCAGCTTGCTGATGCCCTCTTGTGTCCAAATCAAGCAAAGGTCACTGGGCTCCCGAGTTCTAACGACCTGAACCACTGAGTCTTGAGAACTGAGATAACTGAGTCAATGACCTTCTCCCCTTCCTAGTTCACTATGAACACCAGGGATCAACTTAATGTCATGATTTGTCCCAAAGGAGCTTAAAAGAGGAAAATGGACTTTGCCTAAAATTCCAGACAGACCTCCCTTCTTTGATGCCCCTGGGGAGTGTGCTGAAAAGAGCAGGCCTGGGGTAAGCAGGTGACTCTCCCAGGGACATCTGAGGCGGGCAGTGGGGATTCTGTCACTCTCAGGAGACACCAGCTTCCACTAGCCAGACTCCCTGTTGCACTGGCCACATCAGAGTGCGTATGACGGGCGGCGGGATGGAGGAGTCTGACAGGAGAGGCACATCCAGGCCCAAAAAAGAAAGTGCTGGAGAACTGAGTTCCTACAACACAACTGGGCTTTCTCTCCCCTGAGCTGAAGCAAAGGTTGAAAACTCTGGTTGAGTTTAGTGGGCAGAAAGTTACCTGGAAGACTGCTGACCTTCCAGACAGTTTACAAAAACTGACTAGTTCACAACACAAGGATCTGTGGGCTTCAAAACCCTAAATTTTGAGTCTTCTCTTAAAAAGTCAGAGCATTATGGAGCCCGAATCTCCACAAGGCAACAGGCAGGCGGCCTCTTTTAGGGGCACGTGTTCTCTACCTGCTTACCCTTTCCTGTGCCCTAACAGTGAGGCTGGCTGTCAGCTGTCATTCATCCAGTCACTCATGGGGGCAGTCCAAGGGCTGGGCTCCAAGAGAAACAGGAAAGAACAGGGGAAGGGGATAATATTTCTATCTGTTTAGCAGGCAAATGAAATGTCCCTGCACCGAGACACTGTCAGTCGGCGTCACTTGTCCCTGTGACTGGCAGGGCCCCAGGGGGACTTGCATTTCTTGTCCCTACTTTTGAGAATGTCAAAACCGTCTGTTTACCACATGCTGTCTCTCCCCAGCAGACGTCAGTGTCCGTCACCAGTGGTCAGAAAACTCAAACAAGTTCTCTAGGAGGGACAAACAAGGTGCAAACGGCCCAAGGCAGGAATGCAAACACTGGGGAGGAAGGGCGACCATGGATGCCTGGTGCTGGTGGCTGGCAATGTGGGACCGTGCTGACCTGGGATCCCGTGACTGTCCTACTGTCCTGCAGAACGTGCTGACGAGTAACTGTGGCCGGAGTGGAGTGGGATGGAAGTCCAAAGAGCAAGCGTGGGCAAACCAACCAGGCCGAGCTGCTCCTGGGAGCGGGGATACGGGGCTTAGTCACCACACACGCAGCCGCACAGATGGGCAGGCTGTGCACTGCACAACCCGGGGGGGAGCAGCTGGCAGGCACGACGCAGACACTGCAGGTGCCTGCATTCATGATGATCACGTTCCAGGGTCTTGTTCCAACAAAACATATGAGGACAACTTCCTGACATAGGGAGGAGAGGCTTCTGAGGACAGGCATCTATTTTTAAGTCACATTAAGTTGCCGTGTGGCAGGAACCCTGGACGCTAGGTCTGGAGAAGGTGGGCCACTTCACGTGCACCTCCTAAGTTTATGTCCACAAAGAACTTGCGGTCCCGTGATGGATGGGTTTCCCAGAACAGCTCAGTAACTTAATACCCAGCACTCCAGCTTCCACACTCATGGCTGGGTGTACGGACAGAGTGCCTGCTGGGACAATGGAGTCAGCACAGACCTGAGCCTGTCTGTCCTTGCTGTAGAGGTGAGGCTGTTCTCACTTCCTGGGGGAAAGGGAGGGAATCGCTATGCGGGGGTCTCCAGCACTGAGGGCATGTCTAATTAAGCAGTCCTCAGGCTATCTATCTGGCGGGACGAATGGGTGTCTCCTTCTCCCAGGGCCCCGGCTTCAAGGTCATCAGGTCAAGCAGTGATCAGAGCCGTTCAGGTGTCATCCACTGTAAATAGAAACCCCGCGGTTGAGCACACTCAGCAACAAGCTCCTCACCTCCAGCATCCGGGACCGGCGGATGGTGATGTGGGTGACGTGAGGGGAGGCTGAGCTGGTTTCCACAAGTCCCAATTTCTCCTTCTCCTTGGTCACCATGTTTCGGAACAGGAGAACTCTCTGAAAAGAGCAAAGGTGAGACCGGAAACGGGGTCAACAGTGGAGAATCCCAGAAAATGCAGTGTGCAAAAGGAACGAAATTTAAGCGTGGAAGAGGCCCCCAGAACAGGACGCTCTGATGCACACTAAGGGAGAGAAGTGACTTTTGAGAAGAGTAAACACTCCTCTACTCGCTCCTGGGGATTATAAACATGGCTGAATCTGTGCCAAGGGAGAAAGGGTCCCAAAGGAGTGGTCTGGCTGCAGCCAGTGTCTGGCTAAGAATAGTCTGAGCGAAAATCATTCTCCGTGTTCAGTCAATAATTCACCATAAAAACCTAACGGCAGCACAAGTTACAGAGGCTGCTTTATATAACCATGCCTGCTTTAGAGGAAATCAATAGCGTGAATTTAAAAAACATTTCACAGAATTTTTTTCACTGGCAGAAAAAATTTTCAATGATCCTACTGTATAAAAGCCCCTGACCTTTCTATCTGCCTTCTCTGTGTCCTCAAGCACACTGCAGTCCCAGAGTAATATTTCTCAAGCGTCATTTAAAAAAGAACCCTCTCAGGAGAATGTATACAAGGATAGGTATGTCTAAGTCCCTTTGCTGTCCACCTGAAACTCTCACAATGTGGTTAGTCAGCTATATTCCAACAGAAAATAAAAAGTTAAAAGAATTAAAAATAAATAAAAAGAAGCCTCTTGCATTCTCAAGATTCTGATAGGCTCCCTTGGGAGCGCAAAACCTTTGACCCCACCCTGTAATAGCACACTCAAATCATGTCAGCAGAATATATAAATAACAGCTCCAACCATAGCTGTTTTTTTTAAAAACTGAAATCTCCCCAACGTCAAGAGCATTGTTAAATACAAAAAGTAAGAACAACAACACTAGTGGTAATAATGGATAACCAGACACAAGGGGAGGCTAACACACTTCACTTGATCATTCTATGAGCTCTCCGAAGTAAATAAACATGGTTGTGACAGAAAAAGGAGTGGCCAAAACAACCTCCTGGGAAGGGGTGAGCCTCTCCACCCCCGGGTTTCAGTGCCCTCTGGCTCCCCAACCACCTTGTCCTCGTCCATGAATGCAGTGAGGAGGTGTGTGTGTCGTCCGGGTGTTGAGTCCACTTCCAGCCCAGTCCTCTTCTAGCTCCAGACCCCCGTGTCCGCTGGCACTAAGGAGTCGCAGACCCGTCACCTGCTCCCCGATCCCCCAGCCCTGCCCTCGTCTGTACCCCACCTCCGGGAATGGCTCCCTCTCACCCAAGCCAGAAGCCTGAGCATCCTCTGAATTCCTCCACTCCTTCCCCCGAATGTCATCATTCTCCAGGGCCTCTCAACATCTCCTGACATCCTTGTCTTTCTATTCCCAGGGCCCCAGCCTGAGTCCAGGCCAGGCTACCATGACATCTGCCTCTCGCCAGTCCTCCATGCTACGGCCAGAAGGAAGCTTCCTAAGCAGAACTTTGACCAGGTGCCTACAGAGCTAAAAACTCTCCAATGGCTGTTGACAAAATCCAAGCTGCTGCTCTTGGTTCCCCAGGCTCTTCCTGCTCCAGCTCCAATAGACCTCCTTGGCTCCAGCTCTGGACTCCACCTGGCCCTCCACTGGCACCGAAGTCTCCCTTGCCCTGGGCCTATGAACACTGCCCACTTCTGCCCGTGGAACCCCCACCCTGGGCTCCTGCAGCGTCCACCCCACAAGACCTTAACGGCCAGTTCACACTGCACCCCCCAGCACTTGGCATGGTGCCTGGCACACAGTGAACGCCCATCGGCACCCGTGTTGATGGAACAATTGCTTTTATTCACGTCTGATCATTGCTGGGATGAAAATGGACAGTCAGGACCCACAGTGGTGGGAGGAGCTCGGCTCTAAGTGCAACTCACATTTTTGTGAGGAATGACGTGTGGGATATACTGCAGGATCAGCTGGGCCCGCTTTCTGTCCTTGTCAAGTTCCTGGAAGAGTACGCTGGGCTTGAGATCCCTGCAGAGCAAAGACACGGGTTTGGGATGAAAAGCGTGAATACCATCCTCCAGACAGGGTTGGCCAGCTACAGCCGATAGGCCAGATCCAGCCTGCTGCCCACTTTTTATAAATCAAGCTTTCACTGAACACGGTCACGCCCAGGCTTCATGTACTCTCTCTGGCTGCTTCTGCACTACGACGGCAGCGTTCAGTAGGGGCAACAGACACTGGCATGCAAAGCCTAAAATACCTACTGTGTGGCCCTTTACAGAAAAGTCTACCAGTCACTACTCTAGTGGCACAACTTGTAGAATTACATGAGAGCTGATCTGCTTGATTTAAAAAAAAAAAAAAAGGCAGACATGATCTTACCTTTAGTTGTTGCAAGAGGATTTCCCCCACCCCACTCCCTAACAAACCCGGCTGTGGGTTTTTTCCCCACTAATCCTTCCAGAAAAAAAACACCCTATAATGATCATAACCTGTTGCTCAGTTCGGCTGAAAAGAACCTGTTTCTTTCCAGTTTGCACGTGAAGTATCTGCTAAACGTGATCTGGCTCTGTGGCCATGAATGAGCTCTCATCATGCTGAGTGTAACTGGGTCCTAACAGAAGCGACTGGGCGGTGGCCTGTCCTGACAGGTGCTTTACAGGGACACGTGCAGATGAAAGGACGGGGTGAAGATGAAGGACCAAGTTCTCTTGGCCCCAAAGCACGATGTGCTGAGCGCTCAGGTGACCAGTGCAGTGGAGAGACCCCGGCCTCCGTAACCCGCCTCCCCCACAACCCAGAGCTCACTTTCGCAGCCAGTGGTCCTCGGGGGCGAAGCGCCGCCGGCAGTCCCGCTCGTAGAGCACCATCAGCCACCCGTGCACGGACTGGAACAACTCCAAGGTCTCGCCCTTGGCGTTCTCTGTGAATAATGGGGAGAGTCACGGTCTGGGAGCTGCTCAGGACTGGCGGGGTGAGAGGACAGCTGTGTCACCTCCTGTCATCCTTGAGTCCCGGCAAGGACTTCATCTCCCTCAAGCTGAACGTGACATGGAACCAAGAGGATTAAGAGGCTCCATGGGTACATTCTAAGGAACTGTGGGACCCGGGAATCGCTCAGACACAATCACGCGTGCTGTTTCCCACTTGGATGTCATCTAAAAGACCTTTTAATCAAAGGAGTTCAGTGCTGAACGAATGCAAATGTCTCAGGAGGTACACTCTAATTTAAGTGTGAGCAGGCGCATGTTTTATCTTCATGGAGATCAACTCAAAGAATCAAAAAGAGATCTAGGGCAAAATTAATCATGAATAATGGTGGTGCAGTGGTAAAGAATCTGTCTACAATACAGCAGACAAGGGTTCAATCCCTGGGTTGGGAAGATCCTTTAGAGAAGAGAATGGCTACCCATGCCAGTGTTCTTGTCTGGGACAGAGGAGCCTGGCAGGCTACAGTCTATGGGGGTCATAAAGAGTTGGACACAACTTAAGTGACTAAACAACAACAACAATCCTACAAACACATGTAAATCCTGAAGGCTTCCTGGCAGACTAACCACACTACATGTTAAGGGATCACAGAGAATGGAGAAATAAAACTTCTAATTACATGAATGGAGGTGTATTTTTTTAATTGACTCTGATGAACAAGGCTAAGAATCAATTGACGTTCTAGACTCCCTGGGTAAAAGAGGGCTGACATCTTTACCTTACCTACGATTCCATCCCAGATCATCTTAAACACAAAGGAGTTCAGAAAAGAGGAGATGGTGACAAGCTCTTCTAGTTTGAATGAAATTTGTTCTTCATAAACTTCAATGTCATCGAGGATCCTAAATCAGACAGAAAGTTACTCACAGTTCCCCACTGAAAAATGAGAGATCTATACCTTGCATTGGACAAAACAATGTTAAGAAATAAGCTCTAACCTGTCGATAAAATTTACAGATAAGATGATCTGTGGAAGAGTGGGTTGGGGGTAGAGATGAAGCAAGAGTGGTCATGAGCTGGTAACTATTGAAGTTGGTGACAGATATGGTACATGAAGGTTAGTACTATTCTTTCCACTTTCGATTGATTTGAAATTGTCTGTAGTAAAAAGCTTAAAAGATACAACTGAGAAAGGAAAGATACAACACGCTCTACTCTATACTTTTCTTATTCCTAAGGACCTGACTGCGACACTTGATCACGATTGAATTGCCAAGGAGGCCTGACTAAGAGTCTTCGTCTACCAAAAGAAGTAGTAGACTTTTACTCTGCATCTGTGACAGACACTAGGGGCCCTCAGTAGGTACCTGGTGAGTATTTGAGGGTGAAGGCATAAACGTCTGAAAGAACCTACAAATAGATGAACCATACGATGCAGTTCTAGCTGAAAATGTCTTACGACTTGCTCTATTCTCACTTTACAGCTTGGCTCACTCCTGGGTCACCCCTGACCTGGCAATTAAGGGTGTCTCACCGGCAGCTGCAGACCCCTGCTCTCACCTCTAACTACTCTCTGAGCCCTCCCTACATGACTCTTACCCAATCCACTACCCACGTGTCCCTAATGCCCATCTGACAACGCCTCCTAGGCCTGTGTGCAATTGCCCGAGGTCCATTCCATCTTACGATTCTTTACCAACCTTGTGTGGAAAAAGTGAAATTAAAAAAAATACCAAATACTCAAGTAGACACGTACGCTTAAAGAAAAAGGAAGTGCAGGGGGCTCACATTTGTTAGTTTCCTGCCGTGCCAGGCACTGTACTAACTCCTCGACATTCCTTGTCTCATTCGCTCCCTATCAGATCGGTAATACTGTGTTCCATTCTACTATTGAGGAACCTGAGGCTCAGAGAGGTTGAGCAACTTGCCCAGGGTCGGCTTGATAAGAAGAACCGCCAGCACATCCTGACCGCTTTCTGTGCCGGGACTATGCTGAATACTGATCTCCCCTGCCTTGCCACATGGCCAAGAGGTGCTACGAATTCCCAACTAGAGCTCAGGAAACTGAGGCCCAGAGAGGTGGAGGCCCTTCCTCTCTGGCCCAGGGTGTCTCAGCCAGTGGCTGGGCCACCTTCTGCACGCTGGCTCTGGAATTTTTCCGGATAACTACTTAGCCCAGTGAGTAAATAGCTGAGGTGTGACCTGAACCCAGCTCCTGGGGACCCCACAGCTCACATCGAGCGGTAGTGGCCTGGCTCTCCTGGAGAGGATGGCAACTAACAATTGCTGACTGTCTACTACAAGCCCCCCACTTTGTTAAACGTCTTGTCTGCTCCTTCTAACGATGGGTCCGAGTGCTCGAGGTAATCCCGTCAGCAATGCTTCCCCTGCTGACACTGTAACTGGGTCTCTCCACTCCACATTCGGGGAAAGGAACTCAGCCCCACAGCGGTCAACCTACGTGATGAGGTGCCGGGAACAGTCACAGAACAGCATCAGCATGGCCAGAAGCTGCTTAGACTCCTCCGTGTCATTGTTGAGGCACTCCAAGAAGAGCTTCAGCCCTCCATGGGGCCCCAGCTCACAGATAAATGCCCACAGTTTGGGCAGCAGGTCATCAAGGTAAGTGAGACCTGAAAAAGGAGACAGAAACCGAAGCTTCAGGTGGGGCTCCACCTGGTCCCTTATTTCTCCTCCCCTGCAGGAAAGCAAAACGCTTATACTTATCAATGCGTGTGACAGAAAGAAAACGCCATTACAGAGAAAAGCGTCATGAGAACAATGCTGACCATGAGAACAATGGTAAGAGCAGCTAAGAGTCGATGGGTGCTTAGTTACTGTGTATAAGATACCATTCTGAACACTCAGGCACGTCTTCCTTTCACCTTGTGAAACCCCACGATATCGCCATTTTATAAGGCAGGAAACTGAAGCCCAGAGAGACTGAGTCAGTCAGTCAGTTCAGCCGCTCAGTCGTGTCCGACTCTCCGTGACCCCATGAATCTCAGCACGCCAGGCCTCCCTGTCCATCACCAACTCCCGGAGTTCACTCAAACTCATGTCCATCAAGTCGGTGATGCCATCCAACCATCTCATTCTCTGTCGTCCAGAGAGATTGAGTAACTGGCCCCAAATCACACAGCCTGCAAGTGTCAGACCCAAGAACAGACCCAGATCTACCTGACTCAAAGTTTATGTTTTTCTTAAGATTTTTTGATGTGGACCATTTGAAAAGTATTGAATTTATTACAACACAGCTTCCATTTTATGTTTTGGTTTTTTGGCTATGAGGCACTTGGGATCTCAGCTGCCCGACCAGGACTGAACCCGTACTCCCCGCACTGGAAGGTGAAGTCTTAACCACTGGAACACCAGGGAAGTCCCCTCAGTGTTTATGTTTTATTTCATGGATTAGCAATTTTTTTGTGAAAAAGGCCAGAGAGTATTTTTAGATTTTTAGTCTGGACCAGTCTCTGTCAAAACTACTCAATGCTACTATCGCAGCACAGAAGCAGCCACAGACAAGAGGTAAACAAACGGATGGAGCTGTGTTCCAACAAAACTACTCACAAAAGCAAGTGGTGAGCTGATCTGGCCCATGGGCCATAGCGTGCTGATCCCTGTTTTAATGTATCTTGTAGGCTTATCCACACTGAGCAGAGCTTTCTCTCATCCACTTCTATTACTCTATCTCTCAGAAATGGGAAAGCAGTGAACCACCATTGCAGAGATACTCTGAAGCATTATACAAAAATCCACCGTAGGCCAAAGAATGAAACTAGACTACTATCTTACACCGTACACAAAAATAAACTCAAAATGGATTAAAGAATTGAATATAAGATCTGAAACCATGAAACTTCTAGAAGAAATCATGTAAGTTGCTTGACAAGGTTCTCGGAAAAAACAAAGCCAATGAAAATAAAAATTAGCAGATGGGACTACAGCAAACTAAAAAGCTTCTGCAGCAAAAGGATCGTCCACAAAATGAAAAGGCAGTCTATGGGGTGGAAGAAAATACTTGCAATCATATGCCTGATCAGGGGTTAATATCCAAATTATATGACAAACTCATGAAACACACCAAAAAAAACCCCCAAGCAATCTGCTTAAAAAGCGGTCAGAGGATCTGAGTACATTTTTCCAGAAAAGACGTACAAACAGGCACATGTAAAGTTGCTCAACATTACTCGTCATCAGGGAAATGCAAATCAAAACCACAGTAAGATATCACCTCACACCTGTCAGCACGGCTATCATCAAAAAGACAAGAAATAACTAGTGTTGGTGAGGATGCAGAGAAAAGAGAACCCTTGGGCACCACTTGTGGGACTGTAAATTGGTACAGCCACGATGGAAATCAGCATGGAGATTCCTCAAAAAAAAAATGAAAATAGAATTACCATATGATTCCAACAATTCCACTTCTGCATATTCATTCATTGGAAGAAAACAAAAACACTAATTTGAAAAGATACATGCATCCCCTTGTTCACAGGAGCACTGTTTACAACAGCCAAGATAAGGTCACAACCTAAGTGACACTGCGGAGATGACAGACATACTTCTACAGGGCAAACAGACTCATTTACAACGTGATGTACCAATTCAGTGGGGCTGCCTCTTGAGCAGCTTAGACAGAAACAGGGACGCCATGGTCTGGAAGCCGTGTCAGAGGGGCAGCACGTGGCTCCAGGACCAACACACGTACATGAGGGGCACAAACGGAGACATTCTGTAGGCTGTGAGAGCAGGAGAACTGCAGTATTTTTAAAACCACTATCATTTTCTATCATTCAGTTTGTGTACAGTGTTGTGTACAGCCAAACTGATAGAATGAATACCACACATATACTTTAGACTAGTTTATCTTCATTTTTTTGTTTTTAATTAGCCATGTGGCACAACTTGTAGAATCTTAGTTCCTCATCCAGGGACTGGACCCAGTTCCTGGCAATGAAAGCGCCGAGTTCTAACCACTGGACTGCCAGGGAATTCCCTAAAATCATGTGTTTTCCGCTTGCCCAGAAAACTTCCTTTTGGATGCTCTCACTGGGACAACAGATGTTTACTCTGGTTATCTTAAAAAACTGGACACAGGCTACAATCTCAAAATCATCTGACTCAGTATGCTTCCCAGGCCCTCCCACTGGGTGCTGGGATGCCAGTCCATCTGTGTCCACCTCCTCTGCACTCAGGGAAGCGGCCCTAAGCCCCAGGCCTTTCACCCGCCCCTCTGCTCAAGCCCCTGCACAGCACATTTGCATACTGGCTTGGTGTCTCCGCTGAGGGTCCAGCAGGCACCCTACACTCATCACAGCCCAACAGAACTCTAGACGCCCCATGGTCTCACCTCAATTCCCCAGATCCAATCTACCTGTGAGGCCTGTCGATTCCACCTCTAAAAACACATCATAACCCTCCTGCTTTCATCTCCACTGGCCCAGTGGTTCTCAACCAGGAATGATTTTGCCCCACATGGGGCACTGGACAAAGTTGGGAGACACGTATGGTTGTCATGAGTTGGGGAGAGGGGCTACTGGAACCTGTAGGTAAGGTGCCAGGGGCAGCTGAACATCCTACAATGGACAGGACCACCTCCACAACACAGAACTGTCTGGCCCCAAATGTCAGCAGTGCTAAGGTTGAAGAACACTGCCCTGGTCCAAGTCAACAACTTCTCTCATCACTCTGACTGTCACAGTGCCCTTCATTATAGCAAATACATTTTCCTCTTGCTTATTATTGTCTTCACACCACTAGAATGCAACACTCTCGGGAACACAGATCTTGGCTGTCTTATTCCCTCCTGTGTCTTCAATGCCCGACACTCACAGGCTCTATAAATATTTGAAGCTGAGTAAGTGATGACAGAAGATGAGATGCTTGGATGGCATCACCGACTCAATGGACAGGAGTCTGAGCAAACTCTGGGAAATAGTGAAGGACAGGGAAGCCTGTCCATGGGGTCACAAAGAGTCAGACACGACTGAGCCACTGAACAACAACAAAAGTTAAGAGTGAAAGACAGAAGCAGCAGCAATTTGGTTTAAAAAAATTCAAAAAGCAACAGAGAAGTCCTTGACCCTTTAAGTAGTCAGAAGCTTCAAGGCTTACATTTTGTCCTCACAATACCAGCCAAACTAACAACTCCTGCGCTGCAACTTCCAAGCCCTGATGCCCAATTCTCTGCTCACAGTGGGGACTTTCTTCCCTGCTCAGCTGAAAAGGAAAAGGTCAGGCATATCCATGAAATGAGGTCTCCTGCAGCCAATAAAAATGAGAGTTCAACAATAAGGACCTACAGCGGAACGCAGGGAACTCTGCTCAATGTTAAGTGGCAGCCTGGATGGGAGGGAGGTCTGGGGAGAATGGATACATGTGTGTGTGCGGCTGAGTCCCTTTCGTCGTCCACCTGAAGCTGTCACACATTGTTAACTGGCTATACCCCAATACAAATTTAAAAGTTTTAAAAAAATGAGGTTTTAAAGAATTCTGACATGATAAAATGCTTACAACGTGATTAACAGAAAGGGGAAAAAACTATACATTTCAATCTAAATACATATATATATAACACACTCAGGATCAAATGGTTACCCATAGACTGTGGGATTAAGAGTGGTTTAAATTTTCTTTTCTCTGCTTCTTGTCTTTTCTAGTTTTCTATTCATAAAAAAAAAAATAAGTTTTTTAGAAAGCCAGCTGTACTTCATAATGAAAATAAAAGCCAGGTCTCAGGAACACACTAGGAGCGCTAGGCCTGGGATGCACTCGAGCTGTAACTGAGGTGGACCAATTTCCAAAAAGAACAGCAAAGACACTCTTCTTCAACATCTGATCTCTGAGTCAAGGAAGCCATGAGAGAATCAACATCTAGAACTTGTCTGGCAGACGTGAGCGAGGGCAGAGGCCACCTCGGGACCCCAGACCTGTGAGGATCTGCAGCCGGATCTGGGTGAGAGTCGTCAGCGAGGTCTGGTAGAGGACGCAGATCCTGCAGACCTTCTGCACCTCCGCAGAGTCCACACGTTTACCCCCGACGGGCCTGAGGATGTTGCGAACTGACGCTGACTTCTGAAACGCACGCTTCAGGAGAGCTGCCAGTGAGAGGAGGGGGAACGTGTGAGTAGGAGGTCAGCCATGGGCCCAATGCCTCCCCAGAAAAGGGAAGAGCATTTCAATAGAGCTCCTAACTTCCAGCCAGAGCCAGACAGGGAGGCTCTCCGGCGATTCTCCTATCACAGAAAAGCTGTGACAACAGGTTTTCAGGGAGAACACAAAGACCTCTTCAGAATAGCAGGAAACTCTTGAGAACAAGCAGAACATATCAGATTCAGTTGGTGGATTCCTTGACTGCAATCACTTAACTTTAGAACCCACAAAGATAAAACCTGAGGACTCTACTGGGGGAAGGGGGAAGAAGTACAGGGCCTGGCTGATTCCAAACGTGCTGTGCTTTCCGAGGCAAGCAGGAGCAGCAACTTCAAGTGCGCATTTTCAGTTTGGGGTTGCACTCTTGTTTACACCTTCCCACTTATATCCTGCTGAAGTTACAAGCCTATGCTCACTGATGGCTACAACATGGAGCTCTGCAATACATTGGGCGGCAGGAGAAAAGCCACACTGAGCCCCACAAACTGCCACAGGCAGGTAAGTCCTCCAAATTATGTGCCAGAAGCACTGCCTTCGGTTTATCAACATGGGCAATGAGAAACCTTTCCATGGAACCCGCTTCCATGGATCCTGCAAGGGGGACACTGAGGTGGCAGCCTGTCCAGTGACCACTGTCCCTCTATTAGGAATTCCACAGGGGAGGTTATCTTTTATGACTAGGAACTCAGAAAAGCTCTACCTCCCTTAAGAAATCAGTCCTCCTCCTCCTTTCTACTAATGAGAAGTAAGAAAAGGTCCATATACTCTTTCTCATTTCTGGCTATTAGAAATTCAAAGCCAAAAAAAGAAACTTCCAGCCAAATGGAAGCTCAGAGATGAGTGCAGCTGCCCTCATGGACCACCTACGGATGTTCTGGACACTCAACCTTGATTTTGTTCACAGTTATATTTCCCTAGCCCTTGTTTTCTCTTCCTAAGGATTTTCGGTCACTGTTCTACTACACGTGAACTAGACTTAAGCCATCTCAAATCTTCAGGAGAGTGGGCAGAGGTCATGTGACAGAGGGGACAGGCACCCAGGGCCATTGAGGAGCTGGACGTGGGGCAGGCGGAGCCACTCACTCTTCACAGGCAGCACGTTCTGCGGGGAGGCCGGTGGCACGTGGGCCGGCTCCTGGTTCTCCAGTAGCTTCTTGCTCAGGATGTCGCTGAAGAAGACCCGGATGAGAGGCACCCCCCACAGGAACTGCAGCTGCTTGGTGATCAAGGGCATGGACTCATTGAGGCTGGGTGAGAGCAGGAGAGCGGGCGCGTCAACCCCACCTGACGGAAGGCCACCTGGAGGGGAGGCTGGGGACTGCCACTCGGCATGGCAAATAGGACCCTGAGAGAGGTGTGGGGGTGCCCACACTGCCGCCAAGGCCCGGGTGCAGAGGCACTGACCTCCTCCTCGGCTCGCGCTCCACCCAGGCTTCGTTTGCTGGGGCAGCCCCGCGGCTCTTCCCAGGCCCCACGCGGCCCAGTCTCCTCCCAGCCACCCTCGACCTGTTCGCTCTTCATCCTGACTCCATCCTGTTCACCACCCCGTCGACGAAAGCCGCCTGATGCCTAGTGCGCTGTCATCTTCATAGCTGGCCCACCGATCTCGACCAGAGGCGGGGGCAGTGGTGGGAGGGAGGCAGGAGGAGGAAGAGACGAGACAGGCAGGGCTCTGGCTCCAGGACTCACCCATAGTCCACGGACTGGGAGAACCAGCCGAGGACGGGGTGCCAGTGGGTCAGGTTGGACTTCTTCTGGGACACGTACTTCTGACAGTAGCAGAGCATCTGGGTGAGCAGACTCACGAAGCCGTCCGTCTCCTCCTCTAACACCCTGGGGCTGAGGGAGCCCAAGTGCAGGAGGTTGCCTGCAAAAAGAGAAGGCGGAGTGCAATGGGCCAGGGCCGAAACGCTTCCTCACCCCTCAGCCCTGCTCTCTGCCCCAGGCCCAGGCACCCATGTCCATGGGCAGGAATAAAGTCCCTGGAGAGGGACCTGTGGTGCTGGGGCTGCAGCACAGGTTAAGGCTCAGAAACAGGCCGATCCAGCCTTCAGTCCAGGCTCTGCTGCAGGCGAGCTGGCCGACCCTCAACCCACCTCTCAAGTCTGCTTCCTCCTCTGCAAGATTGGAATAAGGATCCCCTATCTTGATGTGAGGATTATTTGAAGTAACAGGCAAAAGGCCAGATTTTTAAGTGAGTGTAAACTTCATTATACTCGTATTCTAAAATCAAGGGTCAACACAAGGAATGATCTTCTGAAGAAAATCTGAAAGTCCTGGAAAAGCACTGTTATTCAGTGTTCACTGAAGTTACTTAATGTCTTACTCTTACCATCGACTCCTTTAAAATTTAGCCACAAGAACCTTTGTATACTTCCTCTAACCTTTCTCCCCCCTCTCATTTCTAATTCCTTTATTTCCTCTAATGAGGCAAACAGAATTCTGTCCCTCTGCTGTTTTAAACCCTCCTGTCCACAAACCCTTTCCTCATCCAAATGAAAACGTCGTAAAATAAATGCTACAGGCTCCACTCCGGTCTGAGCCCCACCCATCTGTGCTCTCTGCTCTCCTGAGCTGAGCATTCTCCAGGAACTCAACTCGTTTCCATTTTTCCCTTGGCTGCCAGGAAGCAAAAGGGCTGAAGCGTAACATTCACTTACAGTCACTCAGCTAGTCTGCCAGGCTGATATATTTCCCATGTGACTTCAATTTTATGTGTCTACTTTAACTATTTACTTTTCACTGTAAGCACTTCCAGCGTATACTAAAAACAGCTCATGGCCTCCAGCATGGTGGAAAGCAGAACACCTGGGCTTTTCCCGATGCCCGGGACACCACCAAATTCCGACCATGGGTACTCACCCATGAGACAAAGCGTATGGCATCCTTCCAAGCTTTCACACACATCACGGCATCGATCTTCGTCTCTTAAAAATGTGATGAATTTACGGAGCATGTCATGAGATTCTAAAACAGTGAGGCGCTGCGAACAATCGCAGACTGTTAAAGCGGAGGCTGACAGGAGGAATTTCCCACCAGAGCCAAACATGTTCTCCATCACCAGGGAGAAAACAAAGATGAGACCCCTTTTCTTTGGGCTTCCAGCATGAGTATGTCTATGGTGGCTACTGATTTAGGAAAAACATCAGGAGAAGAGGCTGAAATTTCTATTCTAAGGACAAACAAAAACATGGGATTGGGAGAGTGCAGAGCCCACTGACCTCTGGGGTCACGGTGCTGAGATGAGTCACGAGGGCGGGCACGGACACGATGTGGATGAGGAACGGCCGGATCAGATTGTCTGAAAATTGTGCGGCAAGCACGGGGCTAGACACAGACAAATCACCTCACTCAGGAGGACTGTACTGTGACCCTGGAACAAAAGAACAATCCCGCCAACACCCCCAAACCCCTTGAAGGTATGCTTCACAGGACTTCAAGGAAGACTGGACGTGAAATGGGCCCATCCCCTGGGGGAAGGGTTGAATCAGTGATGGCTTATGATGCAGCTATGAAAAATCAATTCACTGAAGTTTTACTGACATGAGAAAATCCTCATGCTGTAATTGACAAAAAAAAAACAGGATAAGAAACTATATACATGGGAGAGGAGTGGGGAGTAGCGACAGTAAACAGACAGGGGCTCCTGGGCTGCCAGCACTGTGATGCTGGCACGGGTATGTTTACTGCATGCTAAGTCACCAACAGGGCTTCCCAGGTGGCTCAGGGGTAATGAACTCGTCTGCCACTGCAGGAGATGTAGGTTCAATCCCTGGGTCGGGAAGATTCCCTGGAGAAGGAAACGGCTACTACTCTAGTTATTGCCTGGGAAATCCTATGGACACAGGAGCCTGGCGGGTTACAATCTGTGGGGTCATAAAGTGTGCACACAATTTTAATGAGAATAAATAAAAGTATTGATTCCATGCAAAGATGGCAATTCTGGATACAGTGGTTTAAATAAAATATATCATTAACCTCCCCTTTCTTTTGACTTTTTACATAAAAGAGTTCTCATCAGATAGAGCAGCGTTGTCCAACCGAACCTCCTGTGATGATGGAAATGTTCCTTAGTTGTGCTGTCAATATGGTTTTCACTAGTCACTTGTGGTCTCTGAGCCACCTGAAATGTGACTAATGAAATCAAGGAACTGAATTTTTAATTGTATTTAATTTTAATAAGTTTCCATTTGAAACAGTCCCACGTGGCTAATGGTTAAGTGGTAAACACAGTCTAGACCAGGTTGGCAAACTGCTGCCCAAAGGTCAAAATCTGCCCACTGCTGATTTTTGTAAATAGAGTTTCTTGGGAATACATAGACATCCCCATCTATGGCTGCCTGGCAAGAGTGGCAGAGCAGCTGTGACAGAAGATCTGAAAATACTCGCTAGCTGGCCTTCTTCAGAAGGAGTTTGTAAGAGAAGGTGCCTTCAGAAGCACACCAGCCCCTCAGCTATAGCTTCCTACTTACCGCATCGCCAGGGAAAAGGCAGCCGTTAAAGTGCCTTTGGACAGACAAGGTCGGGGTCTCGCCAGGCCACGGGTTAGCAGGATCTGAAAAGAACATCGTAACTGGTCAGGGGGTGACGCCAATTTTATATTCATGTGTACGTAGAAAAGGTACAACGAGTGCTTCAGATCGGGGGAAAAAAAAAACTGTATTATGACGTTTCTAAAAAATTGAAAGAAAAGTAATGGGTATGGAGGGCCGTTGTCCCACTCTACTTTAAGTATTACAATTAAGTTTTTAAGAATAATAGCTAAAATTAACAGCTGATAGAATACCAGATTTAAGAGCTCAATTATTTTAGAAGCAGTTTGGAGTTAGGGTGTGAAGCAGACGCTGCCGCTGAGAGGAGCTGTGGAGAATCCACCCTTGGCCACCATGGCGCTTCGCAGGGCTGATGTGAGGAGAAAAGGAATCCCAATGAGACGAAGCCCACCGCAGCCCCAGGTGGAAGTATGGACTCAATCATCATCACTTCTCAAACTCCAGAATTCCCAAGTACTTTTAAACACTGATTAGACAAGTTTCTGACAATCCCCTGGACGTATGAACTCCCTGATAACACGCAGTGTGGAGCGAAGGCCGTTGGAGGACACAGAACTAGAGAGACAATTCCAGACACTGGCCAAGAAGGGGCTGCGGGGACACGTCCTGAGGCCCTCTGCCTGAGTTTAAGTTTCAAGTGACTGGACTGTCCTTATAACTAAAAGGTAAACACAATGAAGGGATCCCAGCCATTGTCCTCTCTTTACACAAACCATGAGGCGGGGGAGGGCGGAGAGGGCGCTGGGCCGTAAGCCCTTTCTGCAGAACGCGCAGCTCTGAGGAGGGCGGCAGATATGCCGAAACCAGAGGTAACACCCGAGTTCAGGTACTGGAGAATGAAGCCACAGACCTGCAGAACAGGGTAAAATCCACGCTGGTTGAGATGGCCCATTATGTTTGCACAAATGTGGTTCATGGCTGGTCGAAGACTCTCACCTAAACGAAGGAAAAAAGTCTGAGAGAAAAAAAAAAATGTCTGACCGTCATGTGAACTGTTTATGTCCCCAGGCCCCGGGCCATAAGGAAACCAGAGCTCCTCTGGCTTGCCTTCCTGCTCCCCTTGGGCCTGGTATCAGAAGAGAAGCGGTATTTCCAGGATTCTCTCTCTCCTGCAAGGCCTGGTTCAAGGGTCACCTCTTAAGAGACGGGTCCTACCCGTTCCCAGAAGCATGGTCCTCAGCATCCAAGCTCCTACAGGACCTTTTCTATGTCCCTCCGAGGGCCTGGCACTTTGTACCCGCTGCGGCGACCTCCGCTTCCCATTGGGACACAAGGTCCCTGGCAGGGCCCAGAACACAGTGAGTTTTAAATGCCTCCTCCTCCACCCCTCCCCACTCAGAGTCCAGGATCGGGCCCCGAAGAATCCCTCCTTCCTGGCCTGGAGCCTTGGCACACGCAGTGTCCTCTGCTTCAGAGTTCTGTCCCTCTGCGCACCCTACCTCTCCCTCCAGCTCTCAGCTCAGACACCGCTTCTTCAGGAAAGCCTGAGCCCCACACAAGGCAGGGCCTCTCACCCCACTGCACCTCGCTTCTCCTGGGCTCTTCCTTCCAAGCGCCACCTGCCACACTGGTGTCGTGACCTGTACATACTCACATACATCACTCATACAGTCACACATGTTCATATATATATGTTGACATTCGGTTGCTAAGTCATGTCTGACTCTACGACTCATGGACTATAGTCCGCCAGGCTCCTCTGTCCATGGGATTCTCCAGGCAAGAACACTGGAGTGGGTTGCCATTCCCTTCTCCAAGGGATCTCCCGACCCAGGGATCAAACTCGCATCTCCTGCACTGGCAGGGGGATTCTTTACCACTGAGCCACCAGGGAAGCCCCATACTCTAACATCTGTCTCCTCTCCAGCCCCCAGACTCAAGTGTGGTGAGGAGGGGCGGGCGCACAGAGTTCAGTCCTAAAGCCCCTGGAGGACAGTGACCTTTCCCACAACTCTGGTGCCTGCTCGGCACCTTGCACAGAGTAAGCTACGATGCATGAATGTATGAAAGACGTGAGGCTGAGTTCAGGATTCAGGGACAGAAGTAGTTTTACGGGCAAAATAGAATTATCTTATGAGCTTTTAGTTTTTTTAGGCTGCGCTGTGCAGCATGCAGGATCTTAGTTCTCCCCTGAGAACCCACACCCCCAGCATTGGAAGCATGGTGTCTTAACCACTGGACCGCCAGGTAAGTCCCTAAAATAGAATTATTTGCTGCTGAACATCTTCCATGTGAAGTGACGAGGCTTAAGTGAATACGATCGCCTGGAGGCTGCGGTGCTGTGGGCACTGTAACAAGTGCGCTCAGAGGGACTGTGCCTGCTATCAATACTGAGCATGTTCTAGACACCATGGGGCAGTGGGATGGGACACGCCAAGGGCATCTCCATGCATGTGGTTCCAGGCCCTTCCCTGAGGTTCATGGTGGCAAAAACACTTCTTGAAAAGGTCCCCCAAACCACCGAACTCTCTATGGAAATGCGACTTGGGGAAGACTTTGAAGTGAGTCTCACCGACCTTTTCCCCGGAGAATTTTCCACGTTGAAGTGTCGGTGAAGGTGACAAGCATCGTGAGGCACAGGGTGATGAGTCTGGAGTCCTGTAAAATTTCCGGCTAGAAACAACAGTGAGATTGAGACATGCGCCCTCCAGCCCAAGGCAGCAAAACAACGTATTTACAACTTTACTGCCCGCAAACAAACGAGGTGGGATTCTAAGCTTTTATTCCTTTTCTCTTGAGGAGTCACCGCTTCAGGAGTTAAATGATGGGGATTTTGGCACATGAGGGCTTGACCACAGACCCTGAAAGACTCCTGAGACTAGTGAATTGAGAATTCTTAGAAAACAAGATGACCAGCGCTGGCTTGCTTATGTGTACGCATTTAGTATTTAACACATGCATGCATGTACACTGCAGCCACAGAGAAGAAATGCAATTGAGCAGAACAAGGACAGTGAGCTCAGACTTCTGGCTCTACCACTTACTAGTGTTGTGATCTTGGGCAAGTTTCTTAAGCTCTCTGTACTTCCTCCTCTGTTGACTAGAGACAGTAACGCTGCTTCTTTCATTGGGTTGTTATGAGACATAAATGGGTTAATGTACATAAAGCACCAAGAACAGTGCCTGGCACACAGATCACACTAGGTAATACTGGCTATTTCTATAACGATGACTATAATTTATGCTTTCTCCTGGGTCAAGGCTGAGAGAGCCATTCACGAGCGCCTTGAGAGAGACATCTGAGAATGGATCACTGGGGGCTCTGGGAACATTTGCTCCACGTCACCAGCAGAGCCTATGCCAACTCATGTCACCAGCGGAGCCTATGCCAAGTCTCTGCCCCTGAAATGTCTAGCCTCCACAGGAGCAAAGTGGAAACAGCCGCTGTTGGCACACACACACACCCTGCCCACCTTTCTGAAACACAAGGGAAGGCACTGGACCAGGTGGGGGTGAGAGTGGCACCCCATCTGTCTTGCCACCGTG
Source organism: Moschus berezovskii (assembly GCF_049115385.1). NCBI lineage: Eukaryota > Metazoa > Chordata > Mammalia > Artiodactyla > Moschidae > Moschus > Moschus berezovskii. The sequence goes on from NC_142478.1 coordinate 66,960,025, forward strand.
ACCAGTGCAGGGTTGAGGCCAGGATCCCACTGGACCTTTACGAGTCCTTCCAGATTTCTGAACTGGTGTGTGGGGGGAGCCCTCCCTTTTCCCTTTGGTCAGGACATAGTAAGGACGTAAGGCTCAGAACTCTTGGCTACCGTGATTACAGCAGGAGAGGGCGAGGGGATTCCAAAAGGGAGCACAGAGTAGAGAAGTGATGGCAACCCCAGCAGCCCCTGGCTCCAGTCATCTGCAGTTGCCTTGTTACAAAAATACTCTACAACTCAATGTTCTCTTTCTTGCTTAGCTTGTGTTACCAGCTGCACTCACGCTGGGTATCTGCACTTGTCACAAGGGGCCTAACTCATATAATAATGTCAACTCTAAAGTATCCACTACATCAAAAGGACAGAAGGGAAAACAACAGATTCCTGGCATCAAGACTGTGGTGAGACCAGGTCTATATTCAAAATATTGTGCATGAAAAAGGCACTCAGGCTGATAACAGCATCTAACTCACTCTCTGCGGGGACAGGGCTCCAGTAATTCATCACTAGACTCCAACTGGGAGATCATACATGTAGTAACATCTATGAGTGAGCCATGGGGACTCTGAAAGCACATCCTACAGCCCTCACGTGGGAAGGACAGATTTACAGTCTTGTTTTTATTTTTTACCTTGAGCTGCTCAAGAAACTCACAGCAATACCACAGGATGTCTTTGATCTGTTTAATCCATAGGAGAGTGAGATCCTTGGAAAGAGCCAGAGACACGTACCACACCTGCAAGCAGGAAAAAAAGAGGAATGCAAAGGGCGGTTCCACTGATCAAACGACATACATTCCAGACACTGGAATGGGATCAAACAGCCAGGTCAAGAGTCAGATAAGGTGGGGGACGAATGGATAAATAAGCAACAAGTAGGATTTCTTTTGGGCGTCCCTGGTGGCTCAATGGTAAAGAATCCGCCTGCCAATACAGGAGACACAGGTTCAACTGCTGGGTTGGAAGATGCCCTGGAGGAGGAAATGGCAACCCACTCCAGTATTCTTGCCCGGGAAATCCCATGGACAGAGGAGCCTAGAGAGCTATGGTCTATAGGGTCACAAAAGAGTCTGACACGACTGAGGGACTAAACAACAAGAAGACTCATTTTAATACTAAACTCAAAGGTAAAACAGCCTGGTAAGCCTAGCGTGCTGTGATTCATGGGGTCACAAAGAGTCAGACACGACTGAGCGACTCAACTGAACTGAACTGAAGGGGATTTACCATCCTGAGTAAGAGGCAAGGGCTGAACACAGCTTCTTGGATAACACAGAGACAGGAAATCAGCTGTACTTTGTTAATGTTTCTGACCCATTACTTATTTCTGAACATATGCCTTGGAGAAGGGCATGGTAACCCACTCCAGTATTCTTGCCTGGAGAATCCCATGGACAGAGGAGCCTGGTGGGCTACAGTCCATAGGATCGCAAAGAGTCAAACACAACCGAAGCAACTCAGCACACGCACACACCCATGTGAACATAAGCAGACTCATACACAACAGTCAGAACATTAAAGGGGAACTTCCAGAGCCAAGCAGGCCGGCTTGCGGGGTCGTGGGAGACTTTCTGGCACCCCCCGCCACCCCCACTCACCTTGGGTTCATTCTCAGCTTCCATGCTGCTCAGGATGCAGCGACACAACTTCTCAAATCTCTGCAGAGAGGCAGATTGGGGGTTATACATTCCCTCGATGAAGAGAGACATCAGGCTGCCTCACATGTTCCCCTGGCGTGACATGACAAATGACTCACAAGGGGACCCTATTTAATTCCAACTGGCAGACGTGGAGACTGAGGATATCAGAAAGACTGAGGCAAGGCTCTCCAACGGGTGGCCCGCAGGCAGGAGGAGCCCCGGGTGTTCTAGACTGGGGCTCCTTTTGGAAAGCAAGATCAGCCTGGCAAACTGGGCCTGAAATCCCGCAGAGCAGCAGTGTTTTCTCCTCAACTGTGCTCGGCCATTTGCCGTTTTGTAAGCACCGTGCATACGGACTTTTGCTTCACAAGCTGTCATAACATCACTTGTATCTTGAAACACAAAAGCAAGAAAAGTGGAAACTGGACCCCAGGTCGGGCTTCCCTGGTGGCTCAGAGGTTAAAGCGTCTGCCTCCAATGCGGGAGACCCAGGTTCGATCCCTGGGTCGGGAAGATCCCCTGGAGAAGGAAATGGTAACCCACTCCAGTATTCTTGCCTGGAGAATCCCATGGACGGAGAAGCCTGGTAGGCTACAGTCCACGGGGACGCAAAGAGTTGGACACGACTGAGCGACGGAACGGAACGGAACGGACCCCGGGTCACGCTCTGGCTCTGCCAGCCCTGGATCCGTCCTTAGAGGCGGTGCGGCCCCGGCTGCCCCCCGGCCACGCTAAGCTGCGGTCTCCTCCTCTGTTCACCGGGGATCCCTTCCCTCCTTCCGACTCCTCACCTGCGTGACTGGGCTCAGTGCCAGCGTCCTCCTCTCCCCACTGCTGGGCTATGGTGCCCATTGTGTTTCTTTCGGGAACCCCAGTACCCAGAAGAGGGTCTGGTGCAACGAGACGCTTAGCTGCAATGGATGTCTGACCCCGGGAACACAGAGGCACTCCCCAGTGGTATCCTTACAACTGTCACAGATAACTAGCTCCTTCCTAGAATCCTACTTTCTAGGTTGATGGTTCTAACTCCAAAGGTGCAACTAGCATGGTTCATTTGGTTTGCAGGATCTTAAAAGAAATTTCAAATTAGCTGCCAACCAGGCTTCCCTGGTGGCTCAGACAGTAAAGAATCCATCTGCCAAGGCAGAAGACTTGGGTTTGATTCCTGGGGTCAGGAAAAGCCCCTGGAGAAGGTAATGGCAACCCACTCTAGTATTCTTGCCTGGGAAATTTCATGGGCAGAGGAGCTTTGTGGGCTATAGCCCATGGGGTCACAAAGAGTTGAACATGACCGAGTGAGTTTCACTTTTTTTCAAATTAGAAAACTGAGTAGCAAAGATCTCCAGCATCTCTTAAAAAAATACCAGAGTATCAGTCCCCCAGGGGCTGGAGCCACGGGATGGCTGCTCCTTTGGTTGGTCGTGGCACAGCCCACCTCTCCCTCTGACGCCCTCACCACTGTCTATCAGTTACCGTGAATTATGACCTGTGCTGTCCTGTAACTCATGAATAGCTTCTCTCACTCATCTGCTAACCTGTCTGGCTTCTATATGCATCAGAGAACACCTGCTTACAGAAGAGTTACCATTAAACCAATCGTGATGAGGGCCTTCCCTGGCCATCCTGTGGGTGAGACTCTGTGCTTGCACTGCAGGGGGCACAGGTTTGATCCCTGGTCAGGGAAATAAGATCCCACATGCCACATGGCCAAATAAATAAATGGTAAAAAAGAAACAAACAAGCAAAAAAATCCCCCAAATTTCTTTATTGGGGAAAAAAAAAAATCATGATGATTCTCAACACTGGGTATAATCCCTACAAAACAGTTTCCAAGAAAACAAAAGGGGCAGGACATGGGGAGAACAGAACCTGACTCACAGAGCTGCTGTAAGGACCACGTGAGTTAATATTTATCAAATACTCATAAAAGGATCTGACACATAGTAAGCATGACGCGTGTTTGCTGTTATTATTTTACCTCGTTATCCTCTTTAATTCTGAACAAGAACAGCAGTTTCCTGGCAATCTTAAAAATACAAAGTGCGCTTCTTTTATTGGACCCAGAGTCTTCTGTTTTAAAAAACTCATCAATCTCTCTCCTAGGGAGGGAAGGGTTAAAAAAAAGAGATTTTTTTTTTTAGTTAGGAGTTCGTGGCAGCTGGAAGGCTGTTCAAGAACTGTAAGAAAATACCAACTGTTTTTTTTCCCCCCGCTATTTATTGGGAATAAAAGTAAACGTGCTGGGACTTCCCTGGTGGTCAGTGGTTAGGATCTGCCTGCCAACACAGGGGACATGGGTTCAATTGCTGGTGTGAGACGATCCCACATGCGCGGAGCAACTATGCCCCGTGCCCTAACCACTGAGCCCACACTCCAGAGGCGGCAGGCTGCAACTACTGAAGCCTGTGGGCTACAGCCCGTCCTCTGCAACAGGAGAAACCACCACAGGAAGAAGCCCTCTCATCACAGCTAGAGAGTAGCTCCCGCTTGTCACAACTAGAGAGAAGCTGGCGTGCAGCAACAAAGACCCAGCACAGCCAAAATAAATATACTTTTTTAAGTTGCAGAAAACAACATCAAAAAAACAAAAACGTGCTGAGGATTCCCGCCCCCCACCTGATTTCTCTTTGCAGCCGACGCCGACAGAGAAAGCTCCGTATGTGGGCCTGAATCTCCACGGCCGCCCGTTCTCGTTCCTTCTGCACCAGCCTTTCCTCTCGAGCCTGACGGGCTCTGTCGATGAACCAAGCTCTCGAGGTCTGAGAAACGGTGAACATGTTTGCAAACTTGCACAAACCCTGCAAGAAAAACAGCCACTGGCTGATGTCAGTCATGATACGAAAAACACTCACGGAAAGGGGCTTAGGAGCAAAGGGCAGAAAGCCCTGGCACCCTCCCCAAGGGCTAATAGCTCTCCTGGCACGAGTCCCAACTTCCTATCAGCTCCTTTCATGCAGCTCCCCAGACCAAAGACGCTTTCTCCAATACTAAATAATTACATTTTCTTAAGAGAAAGAACACAGCACCTGGCATAGGGTTCAGGCTCAGTAATCGTTTAATGAATAAACAAAGCATGAATCAATTCCATCTATAAAGCTCTAATTCAAACCAGGCATCCTCTAAGTCAAAGGTCCCTGGATATTTCACTGAGCAGTCAGCTTTTATTTTGCTGAGTAAAGACTGGAGGGCAAAACATTAAACGTAATTATTTACTGTTACCATCATTTTATTCATTCATTCACTCAACAAATATTTACTGATACCTACTTTGTGCCCAGCACAAAAGAAGCCTTTTGTTTTTTTCAAGGGCCAATTAAATATAAAGAAAGCCAAAGGTACATGATTCCAGAATGTGAGACAATCCATTAAATTGAACGTGTTCGGTTCTAAGGACAACTTATTCTGCTGTCCTTACTATTTCCATTCGGCCAAGGGCTGATGAAGATGTTAGAGCAGAGATGCCCCCATCCACAGACTAGCATTCTTGGACAGAGGCTCTCAATTAGCCATTATAGTGTCATCTAAATCACCAGTCGGAGAAGGCAATGGCAAGCCACTCCAGTACTCTTGCCTAGAAAATCCCATGGATGGAGGAGCCTGGTAGGCTGCAGTCCGTGGGGTCGCTAAGGGTCAGACACGACTGAGCGACTTCACTTTCACACATTGGAGAAGGAAATGGCAACCCACTCCAGTGTTCTTGCCTGGAGAATCCCAGGGACGGGGGAGACTGGTGGGCTTCCGTCTATGGGGTCACACAGAGTCGGACACGACTGAAGTGACTTAGCAGCAGCAGCAGCAGCAGCAAATCACCAGTAACTGTCTTTTCCCAAAGGGATGGTTGTGGTTATCAGCCTAGAGCACACAACACTGGTCCACAGAGCCTCTCACACTGAGATAATGTCTTTAGATGCTCGAAAACTTTGTCCTTTTATGCAAAATAATCAGCCCAGCTGACACAGGCACTGAAATGAATTATTCAGAAATTCAGACTTGTGGAAAACCATCTCTTTACCAGGTTACCTCACTCAAAGCAGTGCCCACGTGAGAACATCCAGGACAGAAAGGGCCATGAGGCTCCTCCCACGTCCACACACTGAGGGACCTGTGTGACCCCTCTTCAACACTGATCCACAGCTGGTAAACAAGGCTTTGCCAACATGCCGGTCTCTCACCAGTAATTCTCAAGACAAACATGGAGACAGTCCCTCCTGAGTGTGGGAGCAGTAAAGGGAGCCCCTAACCGACACTAAGACAGGAGGCTGCGTGCAGACTGTGACTAAGTACCTGCAATTTGATCTTGAAACTTTCACCTGATCCCAGGAGGAAGTGTGAGAAAGAGTCTTCTCACCTGAGGACCTGCTGGTGGCGCAGAAATGTCAGGTCATCATTAGTGATCTTACACAGGACTCAGGGCTGAGGGCGGCTTCTCACTTCAGAGGAGCTTGTCTTTTCTGGCAAAAGAAAAACAATCCAGATTTCGGATTGAGTTTTATAGGCAGGGCATCGTCTTATCTTCTTCACTGAAAAAAAAGTAATAAAAACAGGGCCTCTGGTTTAAAAAAAAAACAAAAACCCCCACCCGTGTCCTCTTTAATTAATTACGATCAGAACTAAATGGCACATGTGTCTCCCCAGTCCTCAGGTTAAAGGAAGCAGGTTGAGAATAAGCCCAAAGTTGCTGAATTAGAGCTGTACGCTTTATGATGGCAACCAAGGAAGAATAAGAGGGAATGGAATGTTTAAAAGCCATTGCAAATTATGTTTGGCATTTTTAGCAAACTGGAAAAATGTTTATGCTTAAGAAATGAAAAAGGGGCTGGCTGTGAACCAATACTGTCATTGAGTTCAGGCTCACACTGCTTGTCACACAACAGTCCAGTGAGTCAAGAGGCCGCTGCTGGGGCAGGAACAGTAACTGTATTTGAGAAGACAGCAGACCGAGAAGATGGTGGGCTCACGTCCCAGAGAGCCATCCTGCCTGGGTTAGAATTCAGGCTTCTTTCATACTGAAAAGGGAGGGAGCAAAGCCAAACATTTATTGGTTCAACTCAGCCTCCAAAGGGGATGTGTTCATTTCTTCCTCCCTGCAGTCACTCACGGGTGGGCCTGGTCAGGATATTTCCTGTGAGCTAAACAAAGGTATTTTAGCTTCAGGCTCATTAGCTGGGAGGCTGAGTTCCCAAAGATGGACCACTGAGTATAATTTAGGCTTATATGCAACATCCCTTTAGGGATTAACTTGTAATAGAATACAAAAGATTCTTCCCTATGACCCCAATTACATCAAGAAAAAGTCCTGTGCACAGGTAGATACAAAACTGGGAAAAACCCAGGAATGCTTGTTTTAACCAGTGAATGTAACTAAAAAGAAGCAAGCTCACAGACATAAAGAACACATGGCTGCCAGTGGGGCAAGGGAAGGAGAAAAGGGTAGTTCAGGGGTAAGGGACTAAGAGGTACAAACTATAAAGTATAAAATAAGCTAGAGGAGCTTTCCTGGTGGTCTAGTGGTTAAGAATCAGCCTTGCAATGCAGGGGACAGGGGTTCGATCCCTGGTCTGGGAAGATCCCACATGCCGAGGGACAACTAAGCCCGTGTTCCACAACTACTGAGCCTGCATTCTAGAACCTGAGCTCCGCAACAAAAGAACCCATGGCAATGAGAAGCCCGCACACCACTAGAGAGTAGCTGTCACTCACCACAACTAGAGAAAGCCACATGCAGCAACAAAGACCCAGTGCGACAACAACAAAAAACAAAACAAGCTACAAGGATATTTTGTAAAACATGAGGGAATATAGCCAATATTTTACAACTGCAAATGGAGGACCTTTGAAAATTGAGTCACCATATATTGCACCCCTGTAACTTACTTGTATTATACATCAACTGTATTTCATTTAAAGAAGAATGGTTGCTTTGAGGTAGTGGGACTGTGGGACATTTTGCTTCCCTAACTGATCTGTTTTCTTGAATTCTCCACAGAAGGCATGTGGTCGGGAGACATGGCACTGTGAGAGGCACGAGTGTTTTGGAGTCACAGAGCTGGAGCGAGCCGTAGCTGTGCCGTGTACTGCGGGGATATAGCTCTGAGCCGTCCTGTCTTGCCTGTTAATCAGCTTAGAGGCGGATCCTAAGGACTGAATGAGATGATGCCATCAAGCACCCATCGAAGTGGCTGACAGGGCGCACAGTCAATAAGTCTGACGTACTATCTTTATACACACAAACATCTGCCTTTTAAAAACTCTACTAGAGGCCCTTATCTGTACAGGCACTCTGGATCTGTGGGTAGGAAAGAATGGTTACCTATTAAAAGAGTTTTTTCTATCACCAGTCCTGTCACTTGGGCTATGAACCCTTGGGCTTGGGCCCTGTTTAGACTGGGTGACAGCTTCAAGCCTCTCAGAGCTGCAAACAAGCCTGCCCAAGCCATGAGCACAATGGTATACTCTTTCCTTAACACGGAGACAGTCTCTCTTGGGGGGCAGGGGAAAGATGGGGAGGGAGAAGAGAGAGCTTTTTCCCGAAGAAAAATGGGAGGTTGCATGTAAACTGTGACTAAGCACCTGTAAGGCTACCTCAAAACTTCACTTCTCCCAGGGGGCTCTTCCTTGAGCTCACCAACCCCTCGGCAACGCTATATGCTGGTTTCTGTTTATACCATGTAATGGTCTATACTTTGCAGTTTTTCGAATCCTTTCTTCTTCACTTCCTCTAGCTACATAATGTTTATTACAGTTCATCAATCAAATAAAAACACATCAGAAGTATTTGTGAGGTACTTACTCTGCTAAATGCCTTGGAGGATCCAAAAAAAAAAAAAGGCTGTGTATAGCAGAGAAAGCCCTGGATCAAAGTAGCCTTTGGTTTTTTTCAGTTCTGATTCTTTCTCATTTGGCCAAGTTCCTTATCATCTGTATGCCTCAATTTCCTTATCTGTAAATTGAAGTTTGGGATTTTCCTGGAGCTCAGATGGTAAAGAATCTGCCTGCAATGCAGGAGACCTGGGTTCGATCCCTGGGTCAGAAAGATCCCCTGAGAAGGAAATGGCTATCGACTCCAGTATTCTTGCCTGGAGAATTCCACGGACAGAGGAGTCTGGTGGGCTACAGTCCACGGGGTCGCAGAGTCGGACACGACTGAGCAAGTGACACACACACACATAGCCCAGGTTAGACAACTAGTAAGGGACAAAGCCAAGATTTTAATAGAGTTAGGACCCTACTTCTACAGTTCCATAAGATATTCAGTCTTTTCTGGATGAAGTCAACTTCATGGAGAACTAGGAAAGAGCCTGACAGTCCAGAGAGTGTCATCAAAGGTGAAGCACCATAAATACCAACTGCTGTCTGAGCCCAAAAGAATTCTCCACTCATGGTGGGAACAGCTGGGCAGCCAGGTTGAATGACCATCACCATTTAAGTGTGAACCATGGGTCAAATACTGCACAGATATTTAATCATCTCTGACTTTTCAACAGCTCTATCAGGTCTCTATAGCCTAATTTTCTTAAGTATAAGCAACAGAACTTAGACTGTTAATGATAACAGCTATCATTTATTGAAGGCTGCAGCCTATATACGGAGAAGGCAATGGCAAGCCACTCCAGTACTCTTGCCTAGAAAATCCCATGGATGGAGGAGCCTGGTAGGCTGCAGTCCGTGGGGTCGCTATGGGTTGGACACGACTGAGTAACTTCACTTTCACTTTTCACTTTCACACATTGGAGAAGGAAATGGCAACCCACTCCAGTGTTCTTGCCTGGAGAATCCCAGGGACGGGGGAGCCTGGTGGGCTTCCGTCTATGGGGTCACACAGAGTCAGACACGACTGAAGTGACTTAGCAGCAGCAGCCTATATAGGTGCATGCTGCTACCTTCAAACAGAGAAAACGATATTCAGAGAGGCACATGACATGTCAGAGGTCACAAGGCTCCTGATTTTGAACTCATTTCTAACTCCAAAACAATTACTTATTTTAAGTGAAACAGAGAAGACCCAGGGACGCCCCCATTCACAGAAGGCAAAGTCGACAATGCAAGACTGCCCGTGGGGCCAAGTTAGAGTCAGATTACTACCAGGTTTTTCTTTACTGTTATCACTAACTTCAGCTGTTTTTATTGAGAACCGTCAGGCATCTACTAAAACTTGAATTACACGAGCTCCTCCATTTGACAGGAGCTTGTTACTCCGTTTTACAGAGTTGGAAACTGAGGCACAGAGAAGGGAGGGAATTCACTCAAGGTTATAGGGAATCGGTTGGAACTCCGGTTCCGATGACTTCTGAGGCCCGGCGTCTGTCCTCGGCATTAACAACCACAATAACAAGTCTTTTTCATCTAGCAATAGTCTGTTTATAAAAGTCTATTACCTCTTTTTATCTCAGTAGCTCCGGAAATAAAAAGGCCACGGAGAAACATCCCCTGGAGCCCAAAAGCCAGCCCCCAGCACCTGCAACCCCGACCAGGCGAAGCAGGGACTCGGCCCTAGGGCTAACTCCCTCCCAGACCCCGGTCCCACCACCCGGAGAACCCACAACCCTGTTCCCACTCTCTACCCACAGGCCGTAGACCTTTATCCGCTCGAGGCCCCGGCGCTCGGGATCGGGGCCGCAGTTACCACCGCTTCAGCCCAACACCCCCGAGCTCTGCCAGACCCGGGGCAGCGGCCGAAGGCCGACCGCCATCTTGCCCCGGGGTGTTCACTCTGAGAGTTCCGTCGGAAAATAACAACGAGTTCCGGAAACGACAGTTCCGAAGAGCTTCTTCTTCCGGATGGGAAAACCTCCCTGCATCTTGTTGTCATTTATGGGAGCTGGAAAAGCGGAGCATTCAGGAGCGGGATAAACGCCTGACCTAGCCGAGAAGAGACGCAACCCATTCTAGCTAGGAAGCTTGGAAGAAAAGCGGTCTCTATCTAGTAGTGGTACGACGGACCCTTTAGGAAAGTGTCCTCTGCGGGGCGGAAGTGAGGTGCAGACAGCGGAAGTCTCCGCCCCGGCCCCGCCTCCGCCCGCGGCTCACGCGAGCTGGGTGTTTCCTGTCTCTTTCAGTCCGGGTTTGGAGACTCCGGCTTCCTCTGGCTTTTCATGGTAAGGAGGGCGTAGCCCGCGGACTGGGGGCTGCAGAGCGTCTTGAGAGAGCCGGGCAGAGGCAGAATAGAGAGGGCAGGGCCCGAGAAGAAGGGGTGCGACGAGGGACTGTCGCGATAGGGGAGAGGAGGTTGGGAGGTTGGGTGGGGGGCGAGGTTGGGGGTGGGGGAAGGGCTCTGGGTGGAGAATTGTCTCTTGTGGGGTGGGGGGCTTGTCCCTGGCTCTTGGGGACTAGGGAAAGGGTATTTGGGCTTGGGGAGTAGATACGTGCTTGAGTAAGTTGTGAGGGTGGGTGGTAGTGGTGAGGCGGATCACCTCTTAAGACTTGAATGCTGGTTAGAAACGAGAATTGGTGATTGCAAAGAGAACAAAGAGATGTCATTGAAAATGGACTTTTGGGGTGGAAAATGAGGAAAATAGGAAGGATTGTGAAGGCGGATGTGTAGGTGACGAGAGAGCGAAGTGAGATTGCTTGGAGCGGGGCGTTTGGGGCTTTTGGAAGTTGTGCTAGAGTCTCTGGGTTTCGGGGAAGTGGGCAAGGTGCGTCTGAGTATTCGGGCCAGTGGCGTGGAGGAAAGAGACGAGAAGGAGCCTGTAGGCGGGGCGTGCGTTAATGCTGGGAACTCCGCGGAGGGATGCCAGGGGCCTGAAGTCAGGGTACTTTCGCCACGGATTTCAGCACCTTAACTGGTGCCCGGCTACCTATCTAGTCAACTTCCGTCGAGACAGGGGTGGCCACACCTAAGGAGCTCGGGGTGTCTCACGCTCTTATCGCCTATCCGTGGGAATGTTTCTCTGTTCTTGGAATCCTTCAGGGCTTTGCTGTTTGGCTTTTTCCCTGAGTGGGAATGACCAAGTTCAGCCCAGACATTTTTTTTTAACTTGTTTGTCTGGAGTCTCTTCCCTGAAAAGTGCAGTCTTAGGGAACACCAGTCCCAAGGCCAATGTGGAAGAAGAAATGACTCTACCTGTATCTGACTTTGAACTGCTCCATTTCTGTGCCAAGTAAGTTCCACCTAAGGGAGAGAAGGCATTGAAGCAGTGGTCCTCAAACTGTGGTCCCCAGACCCGCAGCATCACCTGGGAACTTGTTAGAAATGGCCAAGTTTTCAAACCCTACCAGACTACTGAGTTAATCTGGGGGTAAGGCCCAGCAAGCCCTGCAAACGATTAAAGTCATAATTTCTTGATTTGGGCTGTTATGAGAAGTGCATGAGAGTGGGAATCAGAGGACCCTAATAGTTCTGATACTTTTTCCCTTTGAAAATGGGATTAATGATGACGTTTTTCCCAGTAGACTGTTGAAAGAAATAGGCCAGTGATTTGTGTGCTCAACACAGGAAGAGCAAGTAAGAACACTTGGAAGTAGCAGTGGCTGTCCTGTAGGTTTTGGATACCAAATAATGCTACAGTTATGTGGCTGGTTGAATTTAGTTGGTTTGAAATGGAACAGACTTTTTTGAATTGCAGAAGTGACCAGAGTTGGGAAGTTTTATAATTAGCCTCAAGGCAGTGAACCCTTAGATCTAGTCAGTTAAAGGAATACCTTTATGGCTGCACATTAAAATCACCTGAAGAGCTTTTTAAACACTAGTTTCTGAGTTTCCACACCCTTCCACAATTTGATTAATTGTTCTGGGCTGAAGTCAGCTCTCAGCACATCTAAGAGCACCCAGGTGATTCCAGTACTGCCAGGCTAGGACCCTTTGGTCTTAAGGATAGCTTGAGGAGCGAAGGGAAAGGACACTGTGTTTTGTTTTTTGTTTTTTAACATTTATTCCTTGAGGATTATTCTGAAGATTTTGGCTTTAACTTCATGTTACGAGTAAGGAAACTGAGAGACTTCCCTGGTGATCCATTGGCCAAGACTTTGTGCTCCCAATACATGAGGCCTGGGTTTGATACCTGGTCTCGGGAACTAGATCCCAGATGCTGCAACTAGAGATCCTGCATGCCACAACGAAGATCGAAGATCCCGCGTATCACAGCTAAGACCTGGCTCGGACAAATAAATCAATAAATAGCCTTAGCAGATCCTCCCAGGTAGAAGACATAGTTTAAAAAAAGAAAAGTTAGGAAACTGAGACTCGGTATATCTAAACATCACACAGAACCTCAGTCCAGGTTTGCTAAACTCTTGTCCAAACCTTCCACACACGTCTCCTCCAACACACAGCAAGGAAGACAGTTCTGCGAAGAGGCCTTATTGTACTTGCCTGGATCTGTTTTCAAGTCAAGGGCTTTCCCCCACGGCTGGTTTTTATTTTATTTTTTTTAAGCTAGTGTACAGTTACTTCCTCTCTGTGTGTGGCCTCAAGCTGTGAAGCAGAGGCCTGCTTTTGTTTCTGATTTGGCTTGATTTTATGTGTGGTCCAGAATTCATAGGGCCCATGGAGCCAGAGGAGGGGCAGCTTCTGCAAGACCAGGAAGTTAAATGTAGCCTGATTGACCTGGGGGTGACACAGATCTTTTAGAACTGCGGGTTGCAATCTTGGCTGCACACTAGAATCACCGAGGGAGTTGGAATTTTAAATTTCTATTTCCCGGCCACATCCCTAGACGAGTTACATCAGAATTTCCCTGGGTCGAGCCCAGGCATCAATATGTTTTTTTCTATTTTTTTGGTAAGTGGAGAGCCACCATTGAGAATCAGCAACAGTGTGCTCAGAGGAGGTGGGAAAGAGAAAGCTAGACTTACCGATATAATTAGAATAAACTTCTGATTGAATAAAATTGGTAAGCTGTATGTCAGGTATTGATTACCTGTGTTTCTTATAGCCAGTTTTGCTCTCTCCAGCCTCACCTCCCCAGCCTCATTGATAATGCACTCAAGTCTTTGAAACAAAGCAGGACCCCAAAAGGGATGGCTGGGGAGTCCTCCAAAGAGAGGTTTGGCTGTGAGAGCCTCCTTGTCTACTGCTTTGTGTCCCCGCTCCATGTGACTTGGGCTTAGGGACAACAGCCAGAACCATATTTCCCAAGGTCCTCTCCTAGTATTGAAGTGGGCTTTAAAAAGGTGAAAGGCTTGCTTTGTCTATTCGGAATTCTCAAGCTAGACCGATATTTTCCACCTTCATCCTCTTAGTAATTCAGTCAGATGTCAGTAGAGCTGGAAATGGTCTCCGAAGAGAAGAGAATCTGAGACTTGGAGTGCATCCTCAGGTGATCATGGTTTGGGTGCTTTGTGTTGCTCTGAGCCAGGGGCCGGGCCCAGCACCTTCTGGGGCTTCTGTCACCGCAGCCCCGGGAGCGAGGCGTGGCTGCTGTCCTGCTTGCTAGACCAGACCAGGTTCCAGACGGGCTTCCTTGATGGCTCAGCAGGTAAAGAATCTGCCTGCAATGCAGGAGGCCCAAGAGATGCAGGTTTGATCCCTGGGTCAGAAAGATCCCCTGGAGGAGGAAATGACAGCCCACTCCAGTATTCTTGCCTGAAAATTCCCACGGATTTAGAAGCCTGGCGGGGTACAGCCTGAAGGGTGGAGAAGAGTTGGACACGACTGAGTGGCTAAGCACAGGCTCGAATGGCTCCTTCAGGCTCTCACAGCTGGTCAGTTGCAAAGCCAGGGGCTTAAACTCAGGTCTGATTTGCAAACCCAAGCCCTCAGGCATACATGGCCTCCTGTCTTTATTTTGGCGCTTTTCTGAAGAAGACTGAGGCGAGGTCACCTTTCTCAGTTTCTGTGTCATAGCTCTGTATGTACCAAATGTGACTGTTGATAAAATCGTGGGCTTGAGGCCAGGCAGGACTTGGCCACGTTCTTCTCTCGCTTTGTCATCAGGCCTCCTCTGTCACCACGCACTTCAGGAAGTGACTGAACGTGGCTCGAGGTATCCAAATTCACAAAAGGCAAATAATGATAGCTGTCCTTCAGCACTGTTTAGATTTTATTTATGTGGCTACACCAGGCCTTAGTTGCAGTGTGCAGGATCTAGTTCCCTGACCAGGGATCGAACCTGGGCCCCCTGTATTAGGAGCACGAAGTCTCAGCCACTGGGCCACCAGGGAAGTCCCTATTTGGATTTTAAATGGTTGTTTGTGATGATACACATTGGAACAGTGGCATCTTCAGGAAGGGGGCTCTCTGGAGTGATGGAAGTGTTCTCTGTCTTGAGTAAGGGGCTACGTATATGGGCTTCCCTGGTGGCTCAAACAGGGAAGAATCTAACTGCAGTGAGGGAGACGGGGCTTCCATCCCTGGGTCGGGAGGATCCCCTGGAGAAGGGAATGCCAACCCATTCCAGTATTCTTGCCTGGGAAGTCACATGAACAGAGGAACCTGGCGGGCTGCAGTCCTTGGGGTTGCAGAGTCAGACATGACTGAGTGGCTAACATACACATAGATGCATACATTGCTCAAAGCTCATCAAACTCTACACGTAAAAGGCACTTTATTGGAACTTCCCTGGTGGTCCAGTGGTTAAGAACCTACCTTGCAGTATAGGGGACACAGGTTCGATCCCTTCTCTGGGAAGAGCCCACATACCTCAAGGCAACTGAGGCCATGCCGCAACTATTGAACCCTCCAGCTCTGAAGCCCTCATGCCACACCGAGAGCCTGTGCAGCTCAACGAAGACCCTATGAGCTGCAGCTCAGACCCAATGCGACCAAAATAGATATAAAAAATAAATGTATTGTATATACATTACCTTTAAAAAGGTATTGGAAAGCAAAACAAGTACAGTACACAAAATTATCCTTTATGACTTTTATTTACCTGTTTCATGTTAGGTGCCTAACAAAATGCTACATCATTTCCCCAAAACATATTTATTTTTGTGTAAATTTTGATCTGACAAGGGTGCTTAAAAAAATATTTCCATTTTGGGGCAAATTTCCTTAATGAATGCCCATCCCACCCAAACCCCCCAAAATCCATAAATACAAGCTTTTTTCCTCTACTATTTGTATTTTATTGAAGTGTAGTTGACTTACAGTGTTTCAGGTACCCAGAAATGTGATTGAGTTATACGTATACACATGTATTATTTTTGAAATTATTTTCTTTTATAGGTTATTATAAGATATTGACCATAGTTGCCTGTGCTATACAGTAAACCTTTGTTTTTTGTTGCATATCTATTTTTTTAAATTAGAAATTTAGCATTCTCTTCAGGCTAAGTCAAAGAAGTGGAATCAAAATGTCATAACACTTTTAGTTAGGCAAAAATTCATATTTTCTAAAATATACGTTATACGTATTATTTTTATATGTGTATACAAGAGCTTTACTACACTTGATAAAGACTTGAAAAAGAACATCAAAGAAAAGAGATGGAGAAATTGGAAAACAAACTAAATGGGAGTGCTGAATATGAAATAGAAAGTGAAACAAACTAGGTAAAAGTAAAAGATCCTTATATAGTCCAGTTTTTAAACATGGCTGCTCATCAGAAACATATTGAGCTCTGGCAGAAAGAAAAAAAATAGCAATGTCTGGCCTTTTGTATTTTTCAAAAAATTCCGAGATAATTCTGATATGCATCTGGATTTTAAAAAGTGATTACAGGTTTTTCTATTAAATGATAATTTTGTTGATATTAAAACTAGTATTTTTCTGTTGACCAATCATGATACAATGGTATTAAGTGAGTAATAGTTACATAATCACAATAATGAAAGCTACTTGTCGGTTTTCACAATCAGTAGCCAGACAAAAAATAAAAGGTTATTACAGTTGCAGACCACAAGGGGAATATGATTAACCTGACAATATAAAGTAATTACATACAGTTTGGGGGATCAAGGAGAGTGATGTGGTAAGTGGACGTGCATATGTGCACAGAGTTTCATCTCCTCAGCCAGTCTGTATCTTTTGGTTGGTGTGTTTAATCCATTTACATATAAGGTAATTATCAATATGTATGATCCTATTACTGTTTTCTTAATTGTTTTGGGTTTATTTTCTGTAGATAGGTCTTTTCCTTCTCTGTTTCCTGCCTAGAGAAGTTCCTTTAGCATCTGTTGTAAAACTGGCTTGTGGTGCAGACTTCTCTTAACTTTTGCTTGTCTGGAAAGCTTTTGATTTCTCCGTCAAATCTGAAGGAGAGTCTTGCTGGGTAGAGTCTTCTTGGTTGTAGGTTCTTCCCTTTCATCACTTTAAATGTATCCCACCGTTCTCTTCTGGTTTGTAGAGTTTCTGTTGAGAAATCGGCTAGCCTGATGGGAGTTCCCTTGTATGTTATTTGTAGTTTTTCTCTTGTTGCTTTTAGCATTTTATGTCTGTCTTTAATTTTTGTCAGTTTGATTACTGTGTGTCTCCGTGTGTTCCTCCTTGGGTTTATACTGCGTGGGACTCTCAGTACTTCCTGGAGTTGGTTGACTATTTCCTTTCCCATGTTTGGGAAGTTTTCAGCTCTTATCTCTTCAGGTATTTTCTCAGGTCCTTTCTCTCTCTCTCCTCCTTCTGAGACTCCTATAATTCAAATGTTGGTGCGTTTGATGTTGTCCCGGAGGTCTCGTAGGCTGTCTTCATTTCTTTTCTTTTTTCTGTATTCTGTTCTGTGGCTGTGATGTCCACCATTCTGTCCTCCATGTCATTTATGTGTTCTTCTGCCTCAGTTTTCCCATCATTGATTCCTTCTACTGTATTATTCATCTTTGTTCTTTTGTTCTTCTAGGTCTTTGTTGAACATTTCTTGCATCTTCTCAATCTTTTCCTGCATTTTTTTTCCTAGATCCTGAATCATCTTCACTATCATTATTCTGAATTCTTTTTCTGGAAAATTGCCTATTTCCACTTAGCTGTTTTTCTGGGGTTTTATTTTGTCCCTTCATCTGGGACATAACTTTCTGCTTTTTCATGCTGATTAATGTGGTTTTTGTTTTATTTGCTGTGGGACTGTGGTGCTTCTTGCTTCTTCTGTCCACCCTCTGATGGAGGAGGCTGAGGCTTGTGTAAGCTTCCTGATGGGAGAAACTGGAGGTGGGAAAAACTGGGTCTTGCTCTGGTGGGCAGGGCCTTGCTCAGTAAAGCTTTAATCCAATTGTCTGCTGATGGGTGGGGTTGCACTTCCTCCCTGGTAGTTGTTTGGCCTGAGAGGACCCAGCCCTGGTCTCTGTAGTAGAGTTGGTGATGAACTCCTAGAGGGTTCATGCCAAGGGGGACTCCTAGACTGCTGCTGCCAGTGCCCCCGTCCCTGTGGTGAGCCCCTGCTGACCCACACCTCCACAGGAGGCCCTCCAGCACTAGCAGGTCGTTCTGGTTCAGTCTCCTGGGGGGTCGCTGCTCCTCTTTTCTGGGTCTTGGTGTGGGCAAGATTTCATTTGTGCCCTTCAAGACTGGAGTCTGTTTCCCCCAGTCCTGTGGGAGTCCTATAATCAAATGCTGCTGGCCTTCAAGGTCAGATTCCCTGGGGATTCCCAGTCCCTTTGTCGGATCCCCAGGCTGAGAAGCCTGGCTTGGGGTTCAGAGCCTTCACAGCAGTGCGAGAACTTCTTTGGTATTATTGATCTCCAGTCTGCACCCACCTGGCGGGTGTAGGATTTGATTTTTTCCTGACTGTGCCCCTCCTGCCGTTTTGCTGCGGCTTCTTCTTTGCCTCTGGGGTGTCTTATTTTGGTGAGTTCCAGTTCCTCCCATTGGTGGTTGTTCCACAGCTCGTTGCAATTCTGGTGCTCTTGCAGGAGGAGATGAGTGCACGTCCTTCTCCGCCATCTTGAACAGGAAGCCTCTAACTATAAGCTCTTTAACCTCCTGCTCCAAATCTTCAAAGTTTTCCAAAATTCCTTATTCCCGTAAGCTGTTTCTGTCATCCCATGGACAGTGTGTCTTTCTGGGGAAAGTGGTTGGTGAGAACTGTTAGTGTCACCAACTGGTTTTGGCTCGAGAACATAAAACTGTACTCTGATACTGCAAAAGATTTTTTAAAAATATTCTTTATTCCTTTCTTTTTCGGCCTTCCCACAATGAACATGTAACTGATAAATAAACAAAAGTGTCTTTTTTCTGCTGCAATACCTGGCATGTGGGATCTCTAACCAGGGATCGAATTTCAATTGAAATCAGGGGACTGGTTTCAGAAGAAAGCTGGGAGGTGAGGGCCCTGCTTCCTCTTGACCTCTGTCTTTTGTGTTTGGCATCAGGCCACGGAGACCCCAGGTGAGCTTAGCCTGCGCTTTTCAAACCTTAACTGCTTGTGACGTTTTTGCCTGATGGAGCAGCAACAGTTTCTTGAGAAAACACTTTACTCTTCAGGAGGCTGTTCTTCATCTTTTCCTGCTGCGGGCCCTGACACCAGTTCCCCAGGCCACTCTTGAGGGGACAATGGTCGAGCAAATTGGCCGTTGCCTCTACTATCACCAATGGATGGCAGGTTGCCAGCAGTCAGTCCCTTAGCCCATTTAAAAATTAACATTTGTGGGACTTCCCTGGTGGTCCAGTGGTTAAGAATCCACACTTCCACTGCAGGGACATGGGTTCAATCCCTGGTTAGAGATCCCATGCCAGGTGTTGCAGCAGGAAAAAGACACTCTTTTTTGTTTGTTTTTAATCAGTTATTAATGTAATACATGTTCATTGTGGGAAGGCTGACAAAGGAATAAAGAATATTTTTTTAAATCCTTTTGCAGTTATCAGAGTATAGTTTTATGCCCTCCAGCCAAAACCAGGAGCACGTTTGTAGTCAGAGTTGAGTTTGTTTCCTTGATCCATTGGGAGAGAACTGTGAGGTGGCTCAGGAGATTCTGGCTTGCAGTGGGTGGTTTTGGGGAGAAATCAGGGAAGTGGGGCTCCACTTTGTGTTGAACGCTGTCAGGAAATAGGGCTAATTCTGTGATTGGGTCTCCGTAATTCCTCTCTTCAAGGTGGGAAGGATGGAACAGGGTTCGGGCTCTAATTGGGAAAGAAGCAGCCGTGGCTCCTACTGGTCATTTTTGGGGGACAGTGTTTTTGTCCGTGTTCAGACATAATCACAGAGAGGCCTTGCTTGGATCTTGATCCATCCGCCACCAAGTGGCCTTGTCTGGCGGTGATGGGCTGCAGGCAGCCCAGAGCCTCAGCATGCAGGCCAGGCAGCTGCTGGCCATCAGGGGCTGCCTTCTCAGCGCCGAACCCCAGGTTCAGTAAAGACTCAGCCACTCTCAGACACTTCTCCAGCTGTAGAATTTTACCTATCCAAGAAAGTTTTCTACTGGGAGTTTGGGATTAGCTGATGTAAACTGTTACATCAGTTCAGTTCAGTTATTCAGTTGTGTCCGACTCTTTGCAACCCCATGGACTGCAGCATGCCAGGCTTCCCTGTCCATCACCAACTCCCGGAGTTTGCTCAAACTCATTTGCATCGAGTCAGTGATGCCATCCAACCATCTTATCCTCTGTCATCCCCTTCTCCTTCTCCTTTAGTGTTTCTTAGCATCAGGGTCTATTCCAGTGAGTCAGCTCTTCGCATCAGGTGGCCGAAGTATTGGAGTTTCAGCATCAGTCCTTCCAATGAATGTTCAGGACTGATTTCCTTTACAATTGACTGGTTTGATCTCCTTGCAGTCCAAGGGACTCTCAAGAGTCTTCTCCAGCACCACAGTTCAGAAGCATCATTTCTTCGGCATTCAGCTTTCTTTATGGTCCAACTCTCACATTCATACATGATTACTGGAAAAACCATGGCTTTGACTATGTAGACCTTTGTTGGCAAAGTAATGTCTCTGCTTTTTAATACGCTGTCTAGGTTTGTCATAGCTTTTCTTTCCAAGGAGCAAGCATCTTTTAATTTCATGGCTGCAGTCACCATCTGCAGTGATTTTGCAGCCCCCAAAATTAAGTCTGTCACGGTTTCCATAGTTTCCCCATCTGTTTACCGTGAACTGATGGGACTGGATGCCACGATATTCGTTTTTTGAATGTTGAGTTTTAAGCCAGCTTTTTCGCTCTCCTCTTTCACTTTCATCAAGAGGCTGTTTAGTTCTCTTTGTTTACTGCCCTAAGAGTGGTGTCATCTGCATATCTGAGGTTATTGATATTTCTCCCGGCAATCTTGAATCCAGCCTGTGCTTCATCCAGCCCAGCGTTCCTCATGATGTACTCTGCATATGAGTTAAATAAACAGGGTGACAGTATACAG